>NC_137461.1:49064888-49382388 GCF_964235325.1 Thermobia domestica | reverse complement strand
AGAAAATATCACGCCATTATTAAATTTTAAATGTAATACCATGACAACACTTAAGATTTTTGAGTGAAAGATGAATGTTGGTTGGTGGTATAGCATTACTCAGAGTAGATTAGAGACGATTTTACTTTGAGTTGTTGAGTTGATTTTAACGTCCCTTTCAGCAGCGAGGCTATATGAGACGTGGACCTACTGATTAACATAGAACTCAAACCAAATGAGCTCTCGCCGGCGATTTAACATTCAACTGTCGCATCTAGTTTCCTCTCAAGTGCATCATAGTGTCTGAGTGGGAAATGATGCGTAGCGAGACATGCGAAGAATTGTTGACAAGCAGAGAAACTTCCATTATCTAGTTCTTAAAATCAATTGGAACTTCAATGGCAAAGCAAATCTCTTTACGTGGTGTACACGGTGATACTACAAGGTTAGTTTTTATTCTCTTTAAGCATTACTCGTAAACTTTGTGTTATTCAAGTTTTTTTTTTTAGAATTCCGAATGGACCGTGTCTGTTTTCTCTGCAGCGGGAAGACCTTGACCAAATAGCTACACCAGTGCCATAATAGAAAAATATCAAACGAGGCAAAGCAGTTTTTCACTCCTATTGATAGCTACGGTGTCGTAGTTGAAAGGGCGTCTTCTTAGCAAATGGACGGCCCAGGTTCAACTTCCCGTGGTTCCAGAATTATTCCTATTCCATCCTCATTGACTTAGGGGTTCACACGGTCCCTTTCAAATTGGTACACGTTGGAAAGACTACGCTTAAGTAAAGGCTACCAAAAATTGGCGCTTGGCACATCACCTACCCTATATGCATAGTTCAGAAAACGATACTGCTTTAGCGCCACAACGCTCATGTCAAGAACGGGCCTTTACATATGTTACAACTGTCAAATACTTCTATGCATGGCACAGGAAGGTTTCTTTCTTAAAGTAAACCAACATTCCTTTGAATTTCAAGATAGAATAAATAGCCCTATACCCGTCTTTTTCTTATCTACTTTTTCATATGTTCATTGCTTTCTACTAGGCATAAAACCGCATTTTACATTAGATGGAATAATAATAGTCAACTTACCGAGACCAAGTTAGGCAACAAAGAAAAGATGCAGGTAAATTTATTATGTTTCCCAAGTGAGTGTAGGACTGTGATGAACTATTGCTAATGTTCATTATTTATAGAAGTGCATGTTTAGAAGGACCTTGATTTGAGAAACTAAAACTTAGTATAAATCATAAAAACGAGACAGTAGGAGGTAATATACATTCAGGAAATATATATTAACTTATCTTTTCAGATAAAGAAGAACAGTAGAAAATTCTGTAATCTGGAAATATTGCAAATTAAAGACTTCTGATGGTGGTAGGAAGTATATTATCGTTAACAAGAACTCCTACAAACAAAAAATAGTGTTGACTACACTCATTTTACACGGTGAATGAAGCATGCAGTTTAACTAGGGCAATTGAGAATATTGCGGTAGCGCAGATAGGATTTACGTAAACTACGAATTTACTGCAAACTAAAATTATAGATACATTATACTGATTTTTTCCACAGGCAATTATGGAACAGCATAAGTTCAGAGAGACTGGAAACTATAATTATAGGTATGAAATATTGAATTCTTTAAAGCAGACAAATGTGAGAAAAAGTAAGATAAAGTGGAAAAACTGAATCTTCTTTGATAGATCAATACAGAACAATATGATGTAAGGCTGGTAACTAACATTATACGTAAGGTAACACTGAAATATTTGAGACTGGCAAATATGAAAGAAGGGGACGTAAACCTGGATTGATATTGAATGTAAGTAATACAAACTTATTGCATAGACAAATATGGAAAGATATGAAATAAAGCTGGAAAATGGAATTGTACAATAGGTAAGTGAAACCTTTTAGACAAACATATATGGAATAATTTCGAATAAAATTGGAAACTGACATTTTGTGTAGGAAAAACTGAAATTCTTTATATAAATATGAAACAACATGGGGTAAGTCTTGAAACTAAAATTATAACACTAGAAACTAAAATTATCTCAATGATAACACTAGATAAAATACTGCTACGGAATCTCGACTAAATGCTTATTGGTGTAACATGATCAAATGCCTTCATCGAAAAAAACTAAATGTATGCTGTATATGAAAAATGGATTCCCACTCAATCACAAGTTTGTCTGTTGTAGAATAGGGTGATATTATAATGCACCATGAAGAACACACAATTACAACTGACTTTTGTTTAGGAAATCGGACTGTGACGTTTTGCACAGTAAACGTCAGAAACATTAATATTTTCTCTTTGGAAATAGTAATAGCAAAGGAACACATCATTTGACATTGGTTTATCACATATCGTTCCCGTTTTACAGTATGGTATCCTTACGTTGCACGACAATACATGAGTAAATGATGCTCAAATGACAATGAATATCTTCGATGAGTTGTAGTGTAAATCTCATTTTCTTCTGCCGTATTCTCTTGAAGTCTCTCTCACAAACTACGGGATCTCGAGTACGTTCTTTTGTAGGGGGGTGGTAGGGGAAGCAAAGCCTTTTCTAGAGATCAGACTATGAAATGCACTATTCAGGATTTCTTCGCATCAAATGCGGTACTTTTTTCACCATGGAATCCAATCATTGGCTGAGGAACGGCAGAAAGTATGTGGTTACAGACCAGAACCCTGTACTAAAGTTTTTGTTTTAAGGGAGAGCCTATGGAAATTACGCACTTGGGGAGGATATTTCCTTCGCACCAATCTAATAGATAATGCCTACCTCGAAGTAATATTTTCTCATATTACTTTGATTTATTTGGTCTAGGAATTAATTCGTGCGGGTGGACAAGAGATGGCGCAACGAACGGAGCGTCCCACAGTTCCGTGTATCCACACATGTGTTGCAAACCCCTGTCATCGCGTATCGTTCGTAGTATAGGGCAGTGGATTAAAGCGTCAACAACACCAGTTTGTAGTTAAGTGAACATGGCGCAATTTGTGCCTGATAAAGTGTTTTTGCGGGGTGTCCTGCTGCATTACATTAACATGCAGAAAAGTGCGACTGAAAGTCATCGTATTTTGGTGGAAGTGTATGGTGACCATGCTCTAGCTGAGCGAACGTGTCAGAAGTGGTTTGCACGGTTTAGAAGTGGTGATCTCGGCTTGGCAGACCAAGAGCGAGCTGGACAGCCAATAAAATTTCAAGACGAAGAATTGACAGCATTGCTCGAGCAGGATTCGTGTCAAACGCAGGAACAAATTGCAGCAGCATTAGGCGTTGATCAAACAACAGTCTCCAAACGCTTGAAAGCCATGGGAATGATTCAAAAGATGTCACATTGGGTTCCACATGAATTGAAAGACAGAGACGTTGAAAGACGATAAACCATTTGCGAATTGCTGCTTCAACGACAGAGCAGAAAGGGGTTTCTGCGTCGAATTATTACGGGTGATGAGAAGTGGATCCATTACGAGAACCCTAAACGAAAAAAGGCCTGGGTGAAACCAGGTGAACCAGGTCCATCACAACCAAAACGAGATATTCACTGTGCAAAGGTTATGCTGTGCATATGGTGGGATATGAAATGTGTGGTGTACTATGAGCTGCTGCAACCGGGTGAAACTATGAATGGAGAACGTTATCGACGACAATTAATGCGTTTGAAGCAAGCTCTGGCCAGAACACGACCAGAATGGGAGAACAGACATGATAAACTAATTGTTCAACATGATAACGCTCGCCCACATGTCGCAAAACCGGTCAAAACCTATTTAGAAAATGTCGGATGGGAAGTTTTACCCCACCCGCCGTATTCACCAGACGTTGCTCCTTCGGACTACTACTTGTTCGATTGCATGAACAACGATTTGATTGGACAGCGGTTTACTTCTTCAGAAGATATCGAAACATGGGTCTCTGACTGGATCGCTTCCAAGGATGAGGACTTCTTTCGCCACGGAATCCGTACATTGCCTGACAGATGGGCGAAAGTGGTGGCTAGCGATGGACAATATTTTTCTTAAGGTATTTATGTATTTTGTGTTTGTACTACAGCTTCAATGTGTGCGTACCAACCGCACGAATTAATTCCTAGACCAAATAACGTATCTCATAAGGGCGGATGGGAATTCAAAATTTATGGCAGTAATAGAGCTTATATGAAATTCGACATAAAAGCTCTTCACTAAAAATGATTGGATATATATCACATCAACTGGGTTGACTGATATTTTATAATTAGGTATAGATCTCAACTTTTAATTAGGTTGAAACACTTTTAAATCTCAACTTTTAATTAAGAACAATCTTGTCCTAATGAGTTTTACAATATTGAACGTTTGAACCTAATTAAATTTTGAGCTCTGTATCTAATTAAAAATTTAAAACTGTAAAACGGAAAGGAAGAAACGTGGTACTTGTTAGAAGTAACCCCCTTTCAGTTATGAAATTGAAACATTCGATGTATGATAAATTAACGAATGTGTTAAGTTAACAGTCGAATCTAGTGTTGTACGAAACACGACTGAGATTTAGGCCTATTCTCTTTTCTCAATTGCCTCGGTGATGGAACTAATATATTGGTCTTTTAGCGGAACAGTGCTGCAATCCAGGAAAATACTACAGACCTTCTCCAATTAATGCCAAAATCACTGGAGTGTGCCATATAGACGTATTTGGTGGAATGCTTTAATTTATAAGCTGTAGCCTTGGATTTAGGTGACTAAATTTAGAAAGAAAAAGGCACTCTGCCGTAATTTAGGCACGTAATTTAACAAGACACCTAGATATGTTTTAATTCATGTAAGTGATGAAGAAGTCTCTAGCCTTTCATAATAATCTAATTTGCATTACCTTTAACCTTATTCCAACTTTAATGTTTATATAATATGTTAAGGATTAAGGATTATGGATACTTATTGTCACTTGAATGTCTTTTTTTTATGATGATTGAATTTCTTGTTGAAGATTTTTATATTTTATTCAAGAAACTGTAGAAGTCCAAACAAAAATATCTTTATAATAACACTGTAATTATACTATGTGACTACAAGCTAAAAACGGGAAGCTAATTTTAGATAGCAGTAAATTTGCGTCCCGCTTGCATTTGTCTCGGGACAACGGACGACGTTAACAATCCAGTTAAAAGAGGGAGGTCTGATCACCTACCTCAAACTGAACTTCCAAAAATTTGTTTAATGAAGGGAATGATATATTGCCGAAATCGCAACAGTGTTTCATAATGAGTTACTGTTTAGGCCATATATAGTTTCATAACTATTATCAAAAATGCTAGTAACCTAGTTCAAAAATTCAGAATCAGCAACATTAATATTTCACAATTTCTGGGTTCCAAATTTATTGTCATATCATGGGAAAAATACCAAGTAAACTTTTATTTCCTCATGAATCTGTATGCCTTATTCATTTTGTAGAAGTATGAGGACATATTATCTATTTATGGAAATTCATTTCTGTCTTTAGTTATAATAAAAAACAATGTTAATAATATAAATAAAATTATGTAGTATATGATTTATAGCTGTTCCTTTATTAGTAATTTACTTCGTTCTCCATAATATATACAGATCAGAAACATTCTTCAGAATCCCAAAAGCTAAACATACAATTTATAAGCGTTAATTACTATTGGTATTGTTGTGATGTCTTTCATTCGTAGTTATGGCAAGGATCTTTAAAACATCAGCCAGTAGTGTCAACATTGTTAACGTTGGTATTTTCGTTTGTTGAGTACGCAATGTTTTGCATGGCCTTCTGCAATAATCCACATTTGTCTCCGCAACCACTCTGTCCACCGAATACCTAAAGTACAAGAAAGTATATTTACATTGGTATGATGACCTTTGTCATATAGTTCATGCTGTAACGTTTGAAAAAGGATTGTAATTAAGGAAATAAGCCTGAATATTTATGTAAAAAATCTTATTTGTTTTGATGTTACGAACTCGGTAATGTTTGGGATGATACATGTAAATGCTAACACCGAGTCATGAAAGCTTTAGATGAAACGATATGACAAACTTTAGGGAAAGTGACAAATTAAATAATTAGGATACCTAAATTTATTATTCTGTTAATGTAATTTCCCATACAAAGTAAAGAATTTTGAATTAATTTATAAACAAAACTGTATCCTCATTAATAGTTCCAGGCGCAGTATTTTTTACAGTATTGATAATATATTAATATCTAGAATTAACTGTTTCTATTATGACTAAAATTAAATTATGATTGAATTCGCTACATTTAAATTTCAAATTAGATTCAATTTTGATTTGAAGAAACGGGACTCACATTGAAAAGGGTTACACAAAGCGCCGTTTCTTTGATTAGATAAATGTTTAATTTTTATCTGTGTGAAATATTTCCCAACGAAATATATTTACCTTCATTTATCCTTAAAAATCTCCCCAATAACTTAAATAAGAAGGTACGTTCTAGATTTGTAGGTACTGAAACCTCATCTGGACAAGAGTGTGAAAGGGAGTGCAGCGCGCCTGAGCTCAGATAAGCCTCAGGAGCGTCTTGACCCCAATGTGGTGCCGAATTGAACAAGGTCTATACCCCAACCTGGTTCCGAATTAAACCCGATCTACACCCCTACGTGGTGCCGAATTGAACTTGGTCTACACCACACGCCGGTCTTCTAACACTAGGAATCGAACCAGTGGTCTCACCTACATGGTATCAGGAACGTGGTACCGATTCCAACCAGTGGCCCTCCATACATGATGCTAAAACCGGTTCTTTCGACAGGGATCGAGCACAGACATTTAGGCACATTATATGTGATGGTGAATACAAATAGACCGTTTATTGACATCCTAAGCTCTTGTAACATCCTAACCTTACTCCTTTTGGTGGTGTACTCAACCTTTTATTATCTCTTCATGTTGTCGCTTAATGTTTAGCTCATTGTACATGTGTTTTGTAATCACACTGTGATTGTAGGAAGAGATATTACTGGCCTACAACCCTCATACACTGTACTCGGCTTGCTTCCTTCCTTATTGTTATTAGTAGCACGACCACGGAGATAAACATCGTATGCTAGTCTCTTGATGGGTCATTGCCCGCATGTTGGCATACCCGAAGCAATCCCTCGGTAGTTTACTGGATCATATTCACTTGCAAGCGATAAGAAATCGCAAGCACTTAAAGAAAAATGCCAAGGAGCTTAGTGCACCGTTTGTGCACTAAAACAAATTATAGAAAAAAACATTCTCTTCCTCATCATCGTCCGACATGGCAGACCAAAATAATGGTGTAAATAATGGGAACATGTAGAACCAGAATGTGGTTCCCACAGGTGGTCAACAAACCCCTCCCAATCCACCACCACTCCCACCTCCACCGGTAGTAAATGTTTACAATGCAGCTTTATTACCCCTTATCGTACATCCCTTATAATCCGCAATCTATGGGTATGGGATCATCACCCCAACCTATGACGATGCAAACCATCACACAACCAAGAGGTAGTGGAGAGTTGAATCCCAATGCTCAGGGCTTCTACCCCCACCCACCTTTGACTTACTAGTTGGCTTTAAACTAGCTACGGATAAGACAATTGGGTGAAGTCTTATCCCGAGCCCCCAACGATATAGTAATATTTTAGAAATATTAAAAAAATAGAAGAAGAAACTTAACAGAATTTATATTCTAGAAGTATATATACTTATATATTAAACTTACAACTAAAGAATACGTTAGTATTGTCAGTATTACAAAATAGCAACAAACGTTACGTACCATAGCAACACAAATTAGAAGAATGAAGGTGCAAAGTTTCAAATTTGGAGTACTCATCTTCCAATTTCTACTGTAAAAGATACAAATACATTTATAAATGTATCATACACATAATAAAACATTATCGATGGACATAAAAACTATTCAATACTTAATGTGAAGAGAAACATTGTTACTGTATGAGCTAGGATCCCCAACAAGACACAGGGATAATGTTATTTCGTCTCAAAATGTGTAGTGAAAATGATGCCCCTTCTCGACAAGTGGAACTGCTTGCATTGAATGAGTTCCATCTCGTCCTGTATTTCGTGAAATAAACTATTACGTTATAAATTGTGAAGAATTTTATTGTCGACGATGGTCATACTGAGTTTTATACTTCTGTCCACTTCAACAATTACGCATTTTCAGAGTTCTCTGTTTTAATATTTCTCATGTTTCTAAGCTTAACAGAGCTCTTTACTTTCCCATCACCAATTATTAGCATAGTATCCCATTTGCTCAACATTCATCACCCATCGAAAGAATATTTTTTCATAGAATTTCACTCACTGAATTCTTTGAGTTTTACATCCCACGGTTCTGCCGGTTAGGCTAAAGGAGACGGTGATGATGAGGAATGAATGAAATGGTGGAATGAAGAAAGTGGCAGGAAACGGGACAACCCCGAGAAAACTCATGCACACGGTGTTTGTCCACCACAAAGTTCACTTGGGGGGGGCTGAGATCGAACCCGGGACCCCAAGCACGAGAGGTGAACGCTCTGCCACTGAGCCACCGCGGCCCCCCTCATATAATTTCAAATTCAAAAGTTAAAACACCGGAAACGGCCAGTAACTTTCGTTACTTTCTTCTTATTTTGTAATAGAGATCCTCAAGATATCAGAATAAAATGAAATGTTCCCCTTAACGTGCCATGTATAAGTACAGTAGGTCAAATTGGATGGATGATAATTAAAGCATTCTACTGACTAGGGGCCTGTTGTCTCATAGGTCTCTGTTCAGTAGTTCAGTTTATATTAAGCGCCATAGTTGATTCTATAACCTCTGAAAACGTCGTGTTGATATGGCAGTACTGCGCGATGTTACGCATTTTTCTAGCACCACAACCAATGTTTTACATTTTTTAAGTGTGTCGTGATGTATTCTGGAACTGTTGCTGATCGTGTTTCGTATGTGGTTCGCTGAAACGCGTAATGTCGACATTCACCACATTTTTCAGATCATATGACATTCATTGAATCAGTGTGTTCGAAATTTTAAAGCTTTATTTGGGCGCCATTTTGGAATGTCGTACTAACTAATCACGTTTCAGTGTTATAAGGGATTGGAATATTATTAAGGATTAGAAGAACGAAATGAAGACTTCATTCAATAAATAAATAAACAAAAAGCAAATACCACACTTTCCAGATCCAGAGTATTGTCTGAATGGGGTTCTGATACATTGCTTTTTATTAAATCATTTAATGGCGTTTAGCTGTTTTTCCAAATACACAGGAAGGAGTGTAAATTGTAATATATCATTGAATCTAGTCCCATATAATGACACTAATCCAGCAAAAGTGAAACATACTTAAGATGTTTTTATCTTCATATTACCCATACATAGGGGGTTACATGCACAGGACCGACACTGCGTAGAGCCGACACGGCGTAGAATCGAAACGGCATACGACCTAAACGGCATAGGACCGAAACGGCGTACGACCGAAACGGCATAGGATCGACACGGCACAGAACCGAAGTGGCACAGAGGTTCTAGTAAAATCCATGTAAATGTGTTTTGCACTATATTCCTTTCCTTTATATTCATTTAGTTACATACACATCATGTTTTACTTTTCAGTTCATCCTATGCTTCTGGTAAAAGTGCCACTTTAAGCACTATGAGAAAACATTCTGTAGTAAGTTCAAATAATAGAGTATTTTAAGAATTACTATATATGTATGTATGTACTTCGTCAAAATACTCCTCTTCATTCGACTTAGACATCCGTTCATTTGGATATTTTTTCTGACATACCTCAATCGTTCTTAACCAAGCTTCACATGGTGATTGCAAAATGCGTGGTGGGTATCGTAAAGGGTCGAATGTCTCGATTGGACATACCATTCAGGAATAATCACTGAAAAACTGGATATCCAAAATGCCTTTACCGCTCTTCACAAAATTTGACATGGTGATTCGAGAGCACCCGCTAAATGTAGTAAATAGTGGTGGGCATAAATACCGGTTCGGTTTTTCACCGAAACCGGTTATTGATTTTTAAAAGCGGTTCGGTTTTTCACCGGATCTGGTTTTAGTTTTCTTCATTTAGTTGTTCTCCGGAAAACGATTCCGTTTCCACAGAAATAGTTTCATGTGTTTTTCAAAAGTTTTCACCGAAACCAGTTTGGGTGAAAAGACGAACCGGTTTTTGGAGAAAATCGAAATCGGTTTCGATGTAAAACCGAACCAGTTTTGGAGAAAACCAAAATGACGGTTTTTCGGGTTTCGGTTTTTCTAGAAACCGGTTTTGCCTCTCCCTAGTAGTAACAATTCGCATCATCAGATCGGACATGCTATTGAGGAATAATCAACTATAAATGAGGATAAATCTATAAAGGTTGACAGGTTCTCTCCAAAGTTGCAATTATTGTATACTTAGTTATATCAGTACCCTTTTTAATTGATGTAGCTTCAAAATTCTATATATAATGTACATGTTACCAAGTTTCAGTGATAACTTCCTCAAACCCATAATTTGGATTATAGGCTCTTATTTAGGAAAACGTCTCAATTAATAACGAAGGTATTGATTAACCCTTGGAATACCAAGGGGGCTCTGAGGCACACAGCCATTAGTTTTTAATAGAAACCAAGATACCTTGGTGTTCCTAGGGTTAATTGAATCTCTTGAGAAAATATAAGAACAACGAGGCACATGACAGCAGCAGATCTTTTTCTCATGAAAGAGGCTGCTTTAGTTAAACGTTGCATGATGATTTGATTCTCTATTTGTAGATTGAAGTCAACAAAATTTTAATTAAACAAAGCTGTCTAATTCAATATAGGTACTGTCTAATACCTATAGTAAAGTGACTGACGAGAAACCAAATGTATGTGCAGGCGCATCAAATGACCACACCAACTATTCAATTACTTGTACCTAATTAAAATATTGATACTAATAACAGTGCATAAACTAGAGTATTATATTGGAGTATTACTGACAAAGAAAAAATTAAAGAAAAAACAATGTGCAAGAAGTAGCTCAGCCCTTGTGTCCCAATAAAAGTTTGAGTTCTCAAAATATAATCGCTTCTCTAGCTAATTCAGTATGAGTTTAGTGATAAATCAGTTTCTTTAAAATTATTTTCCTTTCTTGCTCCCTCGCTCCTAAAGTTATTGCAATGTGTAAATTTATAATAAGTTAATAAACATTTTAAATTAAGAAGAAGAGGTATCGTATCTAAAAAATAAAAAATGAATGGCATATGCTAAGTTCAATCATGCAAATAAAATTTATCGCGCTGTGTTCATTGACACTCCATAGAGTTCATATTCTAGATATGTTACAACAAATGTTAAATGATCAAATCGTAGAAAAGAAAAACCAGCGTGAGTTATTTGTGCTAGATTGGTAGTGAAAGCGATTTACATACACTATTTACTTGTACGATAGCTTGTAATATCAATGTACTTACTGTTTAGTGGTTAACAATTTTCTTCGCTGTATAATTTTCATAAAGAGTACATTCTTTTATACTCCTGAGAAATTTTGTCACATGACAGATAACATACAGCAAATATTTGAAAACTTCCTAATTTAATATGACGGAAGTTCCTTGCGATTTGTGTAATTCATTATTTCGTAAACACGGATTATTCATTGCCATAAGCGCAATGAAACATGGGAAAACATGATTATTATTACTTTATCGATTATGATTATCTCCTTAAACAACTTATTGTAATAAACAGGAACTGTTCTTTACTGTAAACAAAGTTCATTACGTATATGTCAATACATGTATATAACTCCTTTTCTGCATATAGCTTAGAAGAAACCTATAATCATTCCTAAAATTATAATTTTAATAGCTTTCTACAATCGGACTTCCAAAAATATTAAACTAATATTTATTGAGTTTAGTTGATTTTGAGTTTAACGTCCCGTTCAGTAGCGAGGCTATATGAGACGTGGACCTACTGATTAACGTGGAATCCGAACCACACAAAGCTCCCGCCGGGAATCGAACCCGGGTCTCCCACGCTAAAAGCGTGTATGCTTACAGCTTAGCCACGAAGGAGCTCATTAAAGTTATAGAGATGTTCGTATTTGTCTACACTAGAAATAACATTTTCTTAAGTTCGTAGCAATATGCCCAAAGAATAATCATATAAATGTGTTAATAAATGAATTATTCCGTTTTCTCTTACCCTTAATAATGGAGTTTACTGAATTTGTACAATTTTATTCGATATTTCTTTTCGGTGTAAGAAATGATTCATCTGCTTTGTCTGTAATAGTCAATTTAACTCCTACCCCCTAGGTTGAATACCCCCCCGCGGAGTATAGTCGGTAACGCTGTCGTCGTGTGTGCATGCGGTCCCGGGTTCGTATCTCAGTGGGGACACTCGATCGAAAAAACTGTAAAAGATATTTCAGCCCAGACATCTTGAGTGAGGTTTTTCTGGGCTTTTCTCATTCACACCATTCAATTGCTAAGATCTTACCTAACACATTGGTAACATGCCACTTTCTTTCTTTTCCTCTGATGGTGTACTCACCGGGGACTACGTGAAGGGGCTAACATGGCCATAAATGCCCAACTCCAGAGATCTAATTCATAAACTCTAAATCCGTAGGTTGAATTACCGAATTTTCTGACATAAAGACAATCATTGTAACAATAAAAGAAGGATGGATGGATAACATATTTTATTTCTTTGTTTTCTGTATTAAGGAAAATTGTCTTTCCTTTCCTCCGTGCTGATGATATTTATTTTCCGGCTCCATCTCCATACGTCTCCGTCCTTCTAACGTTAGTTTCCAATAACGTTTGGTTTGGTTTGATTTAGTTTACCGTCCCTCAGTTAGAGGCGTGGACCTACTGATCATAGTGGAATGCGAACCACTTTGGTCGTTCAACTGTACGCCCAGCGAGAATGGAACCCGGAATCACGCAAACCGTAGCCAATCGTGCTAGCCACTAGTTCAAGCGTTTTTTTTTTTTTTTTTTTTTTTTTTTTTTTTAAATAATGTGTGTGTAAGTAAGTTTCCAATAATGCACGTCCGACTAGTGTGAGTAGAAGAAAGAGATATGGAAAGATTTGTGTGTTTGTTTTCTTCGATATTTGACTTGAAAAGTGAAGGAACATCATATATTGTACGTACCAAAAGGACAAGGTGCATATACTACGGAAAATTATATTTCTTAATCAAAGAGTAAAACAGAGTGCAAACTGGTACAATCGATATGATATTTAATTTTTGATTTTTAAGTTCTCTCTTACCAGATTATATGAAAATCGAACTCAGTATCAATTCAATATTTTGACTCAAAATTTCAATCACAAACGTAATTATACATTGCAAACTGATAGCCTCGCAACCAGTATTTGAAATTTTTGATGTCGATACCAACAAAATATAAAAGAATACTGAGAAGTTCGGCAAAATTTGGGAAGCAGAGAAAATTAAAGATTTTTATGTATCCAAATTTGTTACGTGATTGACGCAGGAGAGTATGAACAACTAAGGAAGCTGCTTAACCAATACTGCCTACTAGCGAGAAATTAGAATATCTTTTGTGAATTATGTCAAAACATATGAACTGCTCACAAGCGAAATTCTAGAGCGATGTTTAAGTTCTGTCTAATGAAACAATCAAGCTACTAGAATATTATTCAGTTGGAGTTGGCGTTGCAACTGAGGTTGTCTTCTATAATTTTGAAAAAAATAAAACAACACACTAAGTTATCGGAATGAATAATGTAATGAGGCCAGCTATTAGTCTTCAAAACTTTCACGTTCCATGAAACAATTAAATTTACAGAAGTGTTGCAGCTGACCAATATTTTGTATTGGCAACGTTGAGTTTCAAATTTATTTAATTTGAATTGTTGTTTCAGAGTACAAACTATAAGAAAATTTGACATTTCTTTCGTATATATTAAACATTTCTGGCAGCATGGTACTTCGTAAGGGAGTCGTCTCTCGGAGAACGAAACTTGTCAAAATGTAAGACATAAAATAAATGCGACTGTAGTAGCCCAGTAACAGAAGAACTGAATAAATCGGTTATCGTACAGTGAAAGATTCAAAATATGGCATTCTTATATATATATATATATATATATATATATATATATATATATATATATATATATATATATAAAGTAAAAGAAAAAAGAAGCAAAGAAAGTGAAATACTTAATTCACTTACATACATTTTCAAAGTTGCTTTACAAAGGATATTTACTGAACAAGTTACAAGACATTGTGGTATTTGTCATGAAATAAAATGTAATTTTACATTAGTTTGTATTAGCTGAAATCAGTATTTTCTGCACGGGGAGAATAGCTTTGCAGTTTTTCAAACTTATTTCATTAGATTTGTCCAGCTTTATGTGAATGTGATTTTGAGAGTAGAAACCAGAAGAAAATTTGAGTTTTTCAAGTACATATTTAACCATTTCCAACTGTATTGTGTTCAGTAACAGAGTTTTTTCTCGTAGAATTAGAACTTTAAATGTAAGACATAGAAGCATATCTCGCAAAACCAGTAACAGAGAAAGGAAATATATCGACTATAGTGCACTAAAAATATGTCTATACTTGAAAACAGAACATTTATATGTGACAAAGAAAACAAACCAAAGGTATACATCATTCAATTAGTAAGTTGACATATTGTTTATTTTGATAGCTAAATTTACGATGTTTAAGATATTTTAGAAATTTACAATACACGGGAAGTTTTTCTAGTATTTGTAACGACAAAATTTTAATTTTACATGATTTAGTACTAGTTGAATTGTCCGTTTTCCACACGGTGTAATACGTTTAATTGTACATATTAATTGACTGCATTCATTAAAGTTAAAAATAAACAAGACGAATTGGCTCTCTATATATCCAATCTTTAATCCTTTTATTTAAAAAAAGAAAGAAAGAAGTTAGCCCTCATGATGTTCGGCTATACAAAGGCGTCTTCAACCCTGTAAGTTTATGGTTTCTTTCGTGAAATTTTAGATTGTTGCGTCTTTAATACCGCAGAAAGAAACTTTTAATGTAGACAGTTCATTGACTGATACGAGATAAAACATGAATTTATTTGAAGAGTGTTACTTGTAGATTGTCACCAAGACACATTTGGAAAAGTGGCCGTAGATACAGCGACAAAAGTTTGGTTTTAAACCAGTGTGGAGGCAGTTCCCAAAACAAACTAACAATAACGAATTACAGAGTAACTGCAGACGAATAAGCAGGAATAAAAAATGACCAATGCATTGCCAAGTTTATAAGAGAAATAAGCACAAGAATATTTTTGTGTATCAATAAAACATCGCTTATGAAGAGCATATAGTGAAATAGGTAACTTTGCCAGGAGAGGATTATTTAGTAGAGGGACGAGCGAAAATAATGAGCTCTATAATGCACTATTAGAATTAGGGGCGTAGAGATTTGGCAACAATGAAACACATGGTCGAAAAACAGCATCCAACACTATGAGAACTTGATATTTTGCTTCGAAAAAGAAAAACAATTAGAGAATTCTGCTACATAAAGGGGTCAATAATAGCATGACCTGACCCTAGAAAAGAATTTTAATTACTTGACCAATACAAACCGCATGATGGCAAAAACGAACCAAAGCCAAGTCGTGTGGTCATGTTAAGAAAATATTCCCAGGGCACATTGGCCGTATGATGAAAGTTATTAAGATACATAACATATAACACAAGATACGATGGTCAAAACGCGCTTAGTTTGCAGCTGTGAGGTAAAAAAGAAAAAGTCTTTGAAAAGCAACACCAAGAAGAAGAAAATCACAGAGCAAGGGAAGACGTAGAGGAGGGTGCGGAAATACACAGGCCAAAAGAGTAGGGAGTTTTGCATCAAAGCTAAAAATCGTGCTTATCTTAATTTTCTTAAGTAAAGTAATTAGCTAACTGAAAGTATTGTAATACGTAAAGATGCTCGGAGTTGAGTTATAATATTTAACATGCAAATCTAAAAAGAATAAATATAGCACTATTTCTTTAAAAGGCTTCCTGTCTCTCTCTCTCTCTCACTCTATATATTCATATACATATAGCATATACATAGATATATAGCATATATATAACATATACGTATAACGTATTCATATATATATATACAGGGTGGGCCATTTTAATTAATCCACGGAAATATCTGAAAAATGATAAAACATAGAAGAAATGTTTGAAGTACAAGTTATATATTGCTAAGGGGGAAAACCAGTTCCGCCAAAAGTACCCCTCCTCGCCCCCCGTAAATGGGGGTAACGGGGGGTAACTTTGAAATGTCAAATGGGAACATGGGTCGAGTAATACCTCGTTCGAAAGGTCTTGAAAAACTAAGTAACGCTGTACCAAAAGATGTTTCATATTGTGCACCAGTTTCAAAATGGCCGCCATGATATGTTTCGGAAACTCCAGTACCCGTAGTATGAAAACCATGGAAGGTAAATGAATGGAACAAAATTGAAATACGTAAATATCATAGGATGATCCCTGTGATCCCAGTGGCCTCCCTGAAGGGGTCTTGCGAGCTAACTTCAAAATTTCAAATAGTAACATGAGTCGAGTGGTACCTCGTTCGATAAATCTTGCAAAATCAAACATCTTGCAGGAGAAAACGATTGAGGTGAAATGGCAGTGTTTTCAAAAGGTCGCTAGTAGTTACTCAAAATGTAACTGTGGCCATCCGCATTAACTCAGTGCACCAATGCTCTATTCATGAAGTCTGCCTTCCAAACAGCATTGAGTAGGTCAATCGTACGCCCGAACCGTTGTCCGGTCGGACATTGAAATTTTGAAGTTAGCCCCCAAGACCCCTTCAGGGAGGCCACTGGGATCACAGGGATCATCCTATGATATTTATGTATTTCAATTTTGTTCCATTCATTTACCTTTCATGGTTTTCATACTGCGGGTACTGGAGTTTCCGAACCATATCATGGCGGCCATTTTGAAACTGGTGCACAATATGAAACATCTTTTGGCACAGCGTTACTTAGTTTTCCAAGACCTTTCGAACGAGGTATTACTCGACCCATGTTCCCATTTGACATTTCAAAGTTACCCCCCGTTACCCCCATTTACGGGGGGCGAGGAGGGGTACTTTTGGCGGAATTGGTTTTCCCCCTTAGCAATATATAACGTGTACTTCAAACATTTCTTCTATGTTTTATCATTTTTCAGATATTTCCGTGGATTGATTAAAATGGCCCACCCTGTATATTCATATACATATATATGTAGAAATATTATCAATCCACTTCTACGCAAAACATCACCCTGACCTAGTTAAAAGCAGTTCGTAATCTGTGGAAGTAATTGGAGATACACTATTATTATTATTATTATTATTATTATTATTATTATTATTATTATTATTATTGTACTAGTAGTTAGCAATATCATAAAATCGTGAAAAGGAGGATCATTTTAATATAGCCATTTAAAGTAGATATATAATTTTATAGGAATTCCATGGCTTATATGTTGAAAATTTCTTTATATTTAGCCAACAAGTATTAATAGCATTACTAACACTATCATAGAATGAGTATAGTCTTAAATAAAAATTATAAATACCAGTAGTTGTTCTATCATTATTAAAATAGTTCTTATTAGCGCTTTTATTTTCATTATTATATTAAGCCGAGATTATGACAGAAATATAAATATTCGTATTCCAGTAAGCAAGTACCATCTGAGAAAATTAAACTTAATTGTTACAAAAGATGTAATATTTGAAAAATCAAGATTAATGGATATTCGAATCTATATTTGGAAAATAATTACGTAAGATATTCACATTTGTCACTTGAGGATGTTCGTTCTAAATTTGTAGTTCGCGTAACCTCAGCAGGTGTTCTCTAGGCAAAGATCGTGACTTTGAAAAGAAAAAGAGAGAAAAGGAAAGCTCTTTGAAAAGAAGCAGGTGAGAAACCAATAAAAAAGAGAGGGCGGTCAAGAAAATTAGAGAAACCAATTAGGAAGCAAATAAAACTTAGTGAAACGAATTAAAAAGTTCATTATTGGTAAAATTTGACAAGGGAGGCGTGCGTCAGAATGTAGAGAAAATGGTCAGGGATTGCAAAGGACGAATAGAAAAGAAGAAAGAAAAATGAATACGTAATTAGTGCGAAAACCAAATATTGCAAAGTGGTATAATTGAAAAGTCTTGAAAGACTTTACCTTGCTAGTGATAATGCCAATTTGGACCACACCACAAATACTCCCACTTTCTCTATACTCTTTACAATACGTACAAGAATGAAAACTCTTGCTGCAATAAGAAATACATGTCTTCCCTGTAGAAGATCATTCGAGAAGAATGAGTGTGTTACTTACAAAACTGGAAAGACCTCGCACTGCCTGTTACCAATCACCTGACTCGAACTGCAGGCGTATTCATCAAGGCAGAGCTTGGACAAAATCAATCAAAGAAGAAGTGTTCTACAAAAACAAACACACCGAAGCAACTTTTCGTTGCATTACTCCAAGAAAATATGAAGCACAAAGAAATTCAGTCAACTTCAATAAAGTATTGTATAAGGAGTCAGAACAAGAACAGTATATAGAACAACAACACAAAAGATAATAACTTCAAAATGCTACTACATAAATTCCCATTGAGCAAGTAAATTAAGTAACCCAAGAAAGCACTCAATCTACTATGCAACCGGAAGTTCTATCGATCAGATTAGTGCTGATACATCCTACCGGAAGATATACAATTTCTCAACAAAAACTGTCTTAATTTGTCACCAAAATTATACATCCCAAATTCTTAACACATCAGCAATATGATGCTTCTAAATAATTTAATACTCCCAACAAGATCAGACAATATTATAATAATAGATTTGAATATTGCCCAACGATTCCAATGCATCGACGAATAGACACATCGATCGGAACAACTTTGTTCTCCTCGGCAGTTAAAACGACACCTTCATTATATTATCATATTCCTGATAAAGAGTTGAGATAATCCCCTGAATTCACCAGTTAAACCAGCCTTCGCAATTACAAAGAAGGCATCTCTTTGGTAGATAATGTTACTACAGTTCCGCTACAGTCAACTAATCAGATGTCGAAGAACTGGAATAGCCCTGAGTCGCCGCCGAGATGTCCTCGCATATTCGAATAACATTTGCCAATTCTTCTAGGTATTAGGTTGATACAATAGGAACCATTTCTTTAAACATGGACTACTTGATTATAATGGTTAATAAATATTTAGCTTCTTACTCATCTAGCTTCTGACATGGAACTTACTACGCAGTCTACGGAAAGCATTACAAACTAACTTCAGGCAGTACTAAGAAGCAAATCTATCTGGAAGACTAACTACATGCGAGACTAACTACAAAACCGAAAATGCACTTCAAAAAGTAACCTATAATATTATCAGGAAACTACAAATACAAATAAACCCACTACACTACAGGGAATAGATTAATTACGTTACACAGCTTTACAGCTCAGCTGTATTCTTCTGTGCATAAATGAGATTTAATTTTGTTATTACATTGGAATCTATATATTGCTATTAGCATTTCACAGCTATGGTTCATATGTGGTTGAGAATGTAATTCAATTCGAAATTCGCACAAATTTCTCTTCCCGTAACTTGATGATTTAATTAATATCATCATAATGTTAAATATCACACATTCTTTAGACAACAGTATCTTCAGATTACTGTTTAGGTTGTATTTACTTTACGCTACATAAAATTTAAATTGTACGTTGAGAAATTTCAGTTTTCACCGCGCATACCTGATATTCAAGAACATGGAAAGTTTAATCTGTTTGGATGGATCAATGATAGTTCTGCGAAGTGCAAACACATATTACCTGTCACAGAACTATTGTAATAATAGATACGTTGCGCAAAATTTATAAAATCATCGACGCTTCGAGAAGTGCAGTACAAATCGTACGTTATTTAGTTTTGGAGTGGAGGTAAGTCCCTAAATTTTTCGAAATCTGCTTCCTTTTACAATAAACCGATAGTCAGCAACGAAAGCAAGGACGACAGACAATACAAAATGTGTGGAAAGTCGTGCAACTATAACTTGCAAATCATTCAGTAAGTTATGCCCAGGATTACACAGATCATTACTTTTCCTCAACGATGTGCAAGTTCTTCTTTATGTTTAAGAGTTTAGTTGTAGGGTAGCTGTCGGCCATCCATACTCGTTGATATCAATTAGTATCGTCAGTACTATTGTATTGTATTGTACTAATAGTATTGCCATATTACACCATCATGTCTAAAAGTAGATGTTTGTTTACGACACGTAATTATCATGATCATAGTATGTCAGTGCTTAGTGCTATTATGTAGTTCATGTTTCAGAACGATACACTGGTACCCATTAACATTCCCATCTCTCCTCAAACAAAGCTACAACTGTCTTTAATTCATGGGTCTTCGGGTTTCGTAAACAATTTTTACAATTACCGTATATTTCTGGCATTTGTGAGGGCTTCCACCCCACGGTTTATACCTCAGAGACATCTATAAGGACAGCCTTCCTGGGGTATAAGTTTCATTTCATTCACACTTATTGTTTAAACGTATTGGTGCTCTAATTTCGGGTTGCACAACGTTCCGAACTCCTCGTATAATACACACTTTATAGAAAACAAAAGTAGGGTATTAATCACATTTATTTAGTTTTATAGTGAGAAGACTTCCAAACTATACAAATTCAATACTGTAACTACAAGTAGTATATCAATAGCATCTTATTGGAATAGAGAGATACTATTAAAGATACAACCTGCTCCTCAGTCGCTGATTTCATATCAAAAATCCATTAATTAAATCGTTGAGTTGGAAAACCGGTCATCTTCATCGAAGCTAATTTGACAGGAGTGAGTGGAGTCAATATGTATTTGACATATGGGACTGTTTTCATTTTCGGACCGCAGAACTGACATTTTCCTACTTTCCAAAAATAAAAATAACCCTATATGTCATATGTCAGATATATACTATATTGATTAATTTAGTTTTGTTTGTCAGTCCTCTCAAATCAGCATTGATGGAGACGACCCGTTTTCGAAATCAACGATTCAATTGCAATCTCTTGCTGTTATTGTTCCATAACGACCAAGCTCGAAACATTAAATGGTTAATTTCAATCACTTTCGGTTTGAACAGAGAGTTAATGGATGAGATGTATCCTTTTATTGGAACACTGAATCGATTCAAAAAGAGTACTTCTCCTTATCACTTATGGATTTTGCTCCAAGCCCTGTCAATATACATACAAACATGTGGATGTTACAGGTGCTGGACGTTGCTGCTCATGTATAGCATAGTTTGGAAGTCCAAAACCTGAACACATCATTAGGAAACAAGCAAATGACAGAAACGACAGGGGGAAAAGTTGAAAGAGAGAGAAGGAGGCCATCGTAAAATAATAAGAAGTACATAGCAAAATAATTCAAGAAATTTGAGATTTTAATTTCGCTATAAATTCAATCCTAAACGTGGGATTAAGCCTAAAGTTGTCTTATGAATAGAAATTGTGGATGGTAATGGATGGATGGATAATTAGATGTGTTATTGTTTGCCATACTAGTGTTGTCATTATGTTCAATGATGAACTTTATTTTTTCCTTGTCAATAACCGATAAGGGAACCAATAATAAATATATGTACAATGTACAACAAAGGTTATTTCCTGTTTGCTATATTAAGTTGTTTACAGTTGTAAACGTGCTTTACAAAGTAATTATAATAGTATGTATCCTTCATGTCTGTATCAACTGATAAGATAGTAAAAATTCATGTATGAGATATTATTAATGATATTATTATGTAAAGATGACTTCCGTAGTATTCCTTTATGACGTATGAGAATGTGAAAACTTTTCATGTTGTTATATGTGCAGGTATATAAGCAAGTACACTATCCGAAAATTTTACTACGAAGTGAGTCGTAAATCTTGAAACTAGTACAGTAAGTATCAGCATGTTACAAAACCATCATAAGAAAACAATTAATTCTTCTAAATTGCAATCATTTTGAATACAGTTCCAGCCCAAACACAGTGCTATTTCCTTTTTTTAGGAGCTACACTTTACATGTCATAAGCTAACCACATCTGATCAAACATGATAGTGCCGACGAAGTCGATTTTGTATGAGTAATTGTGCTTAACATATTTACGTGATTTTTTTAAATTTTAAACAGGACATTGCTTCTTACTAGTCAAATAATTTGTTAATTCATGATTGGGGTATATAATGTTTGCCTGTCATTCAACTAAAACAGTCTATTTTATGGTATAAATCACCAGGGAATTTGTTATTGCTATTAATGTTATTGTAGATTTCTTGGATATTATTTCGTTTTTTTTTTCCTGTATTCTAATTCTTCCACAAATTTCTTTAAACTCCAATTATTTTCTATTTCCTTAACCTGCTTGACAATTAAATTAAACATTTTAATTCGTTTTGAAAGTTCACATTGTTTTAAACAAAAGGAAAAGACTAATAACAGAAAGTACAAAGTGTTTCCTGCCTTGTAACTCGCCAGTTTCAAAATATCACGAGGAAACCTTTCCTATTGTAGATCGTGGCTTACAGGAGAAAACTGTGACCAAATGATTTTCCAGTGATTACTAAGGTTCATAACACTTGTCCACTTTGATAGTATTGTAATATTGTATCAAAACTTTTAAATTTATTTCAATAATATTTTATTATTTGCCTAATCCATAATGCATATATTAAGAATTGTTTTTATCTTTTAGAAAATCAGAGATCAGTATGGCATACTGGAAAGCTATCACCTTTGTTCTTCTAGTGTCTGTTGCCATGGTACGTAAATGTGTATTATCTTCAAGTATGTTTATTGTGAAATTTAATTTAGTAGTATAAATTGTTTATAATGTAACTGAAATGTATGATCTAATATGTAGTAAAAATGTTCTATTATTGTTAACTTAGTGCTACTGTGAATTTTAGTGGTAACCGTGAATGAATTTACTTCACTTGAACACATATTATTTGAAATTTAGAAAGGGGAGGGTTAATTCACCTTATCATTCTTGGCAGACTTTAACCCCAAATTGTGCTGTATTTATAATGCTGTAAAAATTATATATACAAAGTTTTCTGAGATGGCGTGTGTTTATATTGGAATTTTTTTCACCATATAACATATGTGCAAATGTGCAATATGGGATAATTTTACCCACTTTTAAAGTGCATAAGATGGATTGCAACCCCCAGACAATATAATTATTTCTGCATCTCGAAAGAAGGCACATACCAAATTTATGAAAACTGGGTAAGTGTTACGTGAGTTATCGTGGAACAGACGGACAGATGAACAGAGCTATAGATACACAAATTTTAATCGAATTGAATGATAAAAGATTCAGTTTTATAGCTTCAATTCCACTGTATTTCTCGGATATTAACTGTATGACATAGGTTTAAGCGAGTACCGCAGTCTTAAGTGGAAGTCGTTTCCAAGTAAAAGCAAGCCGAGTTTAATAGGGCCAGTTCTTCATACACCAAAAGATCAATTAATAGTCATTTTAATGCAAAGTATAGATGCCAATACACCAAAAAAAGTATATTTTCTCACAATTTGGAGTATAATAATGTTTAATGAAAGCAGACTCTTTCCAAATAAGCGTTAGTCTAAAACAGCAGTTGTCAATATGGCGTGTACAAACCTGCGACACATCTGTCGATCAGTTAAGTGATAAGGCGGAAAATAATTATTAGTGACAGAAAAATACTTTGTATTTTGTTTGCAATCTAGAAATATTTAATTATTTTAATAATAGTAAAGCTTTTTTGGGCTGGGAAATGGGAAAGCATGAGCATAGTGGCTTAGTGATAGAAAGTTTACCTTTATTGCGTTGTGTTCTAGTTCGATCACCGACCAAATAAGTTCGTGGTAGACAAAATCAAGGAGCTGGTATTAGCCGCATTAGTAGTAATGTTCACAAACAATTTCACACTGACATAGATCTTTTGAAAAGAGTGTAATTAATTATATACAAATTATAAATAAAAACGTTAGTGTTTTAAAACATGTATTTATAGTTTGTTTGGAGAGGAGGTGAAATAACCATACGTTGAATTGTTATGGAATAGAAGTTACAGGCCACCGCTATAGACTTTATCACTCCAAATTCCTTGTCTAAATTATTTTATGCTGGAGTTACTAATGAAATATTTCCTTGTAAAATACGAACGAAATCATTACACATTTTCAGACAACTTCGCCCGGAAAAAACTTGTCAAAAGTAAATTATCCCTTGTGAATTTTTTCGTAAAGAATAACTTGAGTTATATATTTGGAGTTATTAATGAACTACTTGAATTTGAAATATAATCAAGATTGCGTGAGTCCCGTTTGACAAAACTAATAGTGTACATTTCCTTGGAGCACTATTCAAGATGTTTTACTTTTGTAGAGGCTATTCTGTAGTATTTCCAAGGGCCTAAATTGGCTGTTATTGATTAGTTCATTTGCAACTCTCTAAAATATATCACCATATTCTGCTTTCTTTAAAGTGAAGAGTGGTTTTGCTGTAAGGTGTTGGAATTTATTGTTCCTTTCATTTGGCTCCTCGTGACTCAGAATAAAAGCCAATTTTGATTCTTCATTGGTATTTGTTACTGGTTCTTGTAAGTAGGGTCATGTATTAAGTGAGAAATATTAATTGTAAAATACTGTATAATTTAAGGTAATGATAACAATGTGCTACTTTATGTCTATTTTCTTCTACTTTAGGTGGTTAGTAATCCGGGAGGCAGTGGAATGATGGACAAAATAAAAAACATAGCGTACTCAACAAATGAAAACACCAATGTCAACAATATTAAGACTAGTGGAGGTGGCTGCGAAGGACCATGCTACATATGTGGTTCTTGTTATTAATCTTTATTTAAGCGAAAAATACCAAAAAAAAACATCCAATTTATACAATTAATAAATAGAGCTACGCATAAACAGTTCGTATTGACGATTTATGAATTTAAAACCACATTTTCCATATTGAATCCTTTAAATTTATATACCAGAGCCAATTCGGTGCCAGAATGATGGATGCAAGAAAATAATTGTGCTTAATAGCATGTATCAATTTTATTTTTTTTTAACTTTGTAACCACAGGCGTGCGCAACGTGGGTGGCATGGGTGCCTCGGACCCCCATTAGATAAACTTTTTTTATGTAGAATTATTACAAACTGAGAAGAAATTACGTGTAAATTATTTCTCGTCTGCATGTGTGCCGTGCGTCGCCGACGCAGCGTCGGGTGCAATGATGCTATCTTTTCTTAGGGAAAGGGGGGGAGGACGACATTCCATATGGTGGTACTTTAGATCTGGCACCCACATTCCCAATGTCCTGCGCACGCTAGTGTTTGTAACCAGGAGTATAATTATCAAGATCAAAGTGTATAACACAAATACTCACAGCTTTCCTCACGTCAGTTCTCTAATTGAAGTTGCATTTACTCATAAATTGCTACGTTAAAGTTCCATTAATCAAAGACATCAAACGAGTTTCAAGTTTGCAGCTTAGGTTAACATTACATTATATAGAAGTTCTTTCAAGAATTTTACAATAAAATTTACGGAACTACTATATGTGAAATATTGAATTTAGAACAATATATCATAAACAACTATAACTTGAAATATTTTCAAGAACTGTATTAAAAGTGAGATTTTTGGCTCACCTTTGTTCATGCAAATAAGAGCTTACCATAGCCCGGAAAATGGTACCGTAATAGTTGTACAAGCTTCGTTCCCCATTTTACTTTACATTACCTCACAAGTTCATGAAATGCTTGGTTACTTGAAAAATTTCCTCATTTCGTGAGCAATAAGTTTATCACCTGAAGTTTGGAGATAATAATGTGCAATGGCATCGTAGAATTGTCAAACTACGTTGCAGACATCTTAGTTAATGAAACTGCCACGAGAGGCAGCAGTAACTGATAAATTCATATTCCTAATTCCGTAAAAGATAAGGTCCTAATTCCATAGCAAAATATGCAAGTAACGAATACAAATAAGAATTTACAATTTATTTACACTCGTGTGTCGCCTATGTTACAATACGTATGATTGAAGTTATAATGTTTATACTGAAGGAATTGCTGCAAAATTACATATTTTTTATTTTATACTGGGAACAATTGTTTTAATATTTATTACAATTAGAAACAAACCAACACCATTATGACAGGATGGAATCATGCATTTACGAAATAAATAGACGAACGAGATAAATGAGTAATGTTAAACGTACGGTTATAATTCGACAATGTATTATATAATGTATGCTCAAGGATGCAATGCAATATAATCAGACAAAGTTTAATGATACATCGTGTAAACACATTCTGAATACATCTTGACCACAGAATCATACAATTCCATAATGCTTCGTCCGATAATTCTTCTAATGAATTCAATTATGTTCTTAATCGCAGTCATGCACTCAATAGATTTCAAGCAGAAATTGGAGAGGTAAATAACGTGATGAGTACAGACTTTACATTGAATTTAAAGAATCTCATTCTTTTGTGACTTTTGAATGGTGAAAGTCATATCAGTAGGTTTTCTTGGAATCAAAACTTGTATACTACAATTTAATATACGTCAAAAATCGCACTTCTGTATACCTTCAACCAAAAGTGAAACCAAAGTCTCCCTGTAATAAAGAATACTTTGTGGAAATCATTTCAATCGTGACCACTGAGGGAAGTAGATATTTTCACCAAAGCATGGTGAAAATATACTAGGGGTGAATGATCGATTCATGTGAATGAAAGTTTTGATTCCTTTCAATGTTTGAATGTTCGAAACTAATTTGTTTCCCCAAATTTCGATTCTACCACGTAAATTAATGGAATGTTAAAAGTATTTCCAAGCTAAATATTGCATTAAACTTTTATGGTGTGCATGTTAAAATTTTTACTGGCTCAGGTGTATTTCGTAGAGTGCATTTATTGCCCACTCATATTTTGGCAGTATCGTTCTTTTCATTGTTCGTAAGTATATATTTTAAAACTTTAGATCTCTTTTCAACTTTTTACTGACGGACATAGTTTTTATAGGCACATACTTGCCCTGTTCAAAATTTGACATTTTTTCCTTTCCGCCATTACAAGAAGGAGAATCGTAAAAGTTAGAAGTGTGTGTGTATCACTGATAAATTTGTGTATGCCGCTGGTAGAAGAACACATGATGTTATACTTAACAAGGTAAACCTTCTTAGTATACAGTATATAAGCATACACTCGTTTTGTTCCATCAGACCCATCAATTACACAGCCATACACATACATCTGACCCCATGGTATGAATTCAATATATTTTGTTCCACAGAATCCAAATTTCCCAACTCCAGGAAAATCGATCATGTCAATTTTTTGTTATGGGCGAGAAACTTGAGCGATTTTGGATAGGGAGGATGCATGTAATACAGCTATGCCCAAAAACGTTTTGTGCATCTGACTCCAGGATATAGATTCGATATATTTTGGTCCACAGGATTCAAATTTCAAAACCCCAGGACGATTGACCGTGTTAATTTCTTTCTATGGGATAGGAAAACCTTGAGCGGTTTTGGATAGGAAGGATACATATTTTTCGCCCATAAAAAATTGACACTTTCAATCGTCCTGGGGTTTCGAAAATTGGATTCTGTTTAACAAAATATACCATCCCCTAGGGTCCGGTGACAGAACTTTTATTTTTTGTGTGTGGCCGTCGTATTACTGGTATTGAACAATGTAAGTTTTAGCAACATAAAAATTTTGTTTTATTCGCTTTTCTCTGCTACTATATATCAGAACACACTTTTAGGTGTGCAATTTTATTCAACCTATCCACTGATATATGTCTAATCTTCGGGCAATATTTTAAGTAAATAGAAATTGGTATTTAAGAGTTATTTGTAATTTTGGACTTTATCCCATTAACCGTACTAGTTCTGTTGTCTTGATAGTATCAAAATAATGCGTTCCATAAGAGTGTATTGCAGTATCAGTCTGACTTTAATTTGTGTCGTCCCCTCTTGTTCAGAATACATTTTAAGATTTAGCAAGAAATTATTTTCGTCAATTTTCCAGAAATTTATACCTGAGAATTTATACAAACTAATATCATTTTCTTTAATTCAGTAAAATCTATTGACTGATACATGCTTGATATTTAAATATCTTCATTCCATTAAGCGTTAATAATATTGTAGAATACAGTTTATTTGATTTTTACTCTCCATCAAAAATGTATGTAGGCGCATATTTGATATACTTTAATTTTAGAAAATTATATTTAAACTATTACCGTTTCCAAACGTTTACCCAAGTTTCAGTCCGTTTCAAATCACACAATTTCATTTTGCTAGCGAAAATCTATTATTTTCTTTTTTGTACACAAAGTTGTACTATATTTTTAAAGTTGGAAACAAACATTCATTATTATTTATATGAATGTTTGAGCGGCTATTTTGTACAGGTGCTTAAGCCTATTATGAACTTTTCTTAGGTTTGCGGTAAATGTTTTTGGAATGTTATTTTTGCAGAAATCAATTTCAAATAAACACCATCTGGAAGAGAATTAAAGGGTTATAGCCGAATAACGCGGTAAAAGATCCTCTACATGGATTGCTGTGACATTTATACCAAAGGTATCTCATATCCGAAGATAACTTTGGCCAGAAAATCACCTTCAAATTTCTTCGAATTTCGAAGTTATTGTTGAAAATTCGAAAATCAAAAATTGATCACATCTAAGAAGCTACTTGAGTTACGAGGGTGAAACAAAATAGGGATATGCTTTGCTTGATGGGCCTTATAGGAAACAGGAAACAGAAAAGGATGTATTTCGCCCTTCAAATTTTTATCGAAAAACATATTGAAAATATCTGAATTCAAGTCATGTTGCTTTATAATTGAGTGACCACCTATTTCCTACCACAGAAGCAGCGCAAATCCACCCATAATATATTTAAACCATAGAGTTGAGTTGATTTTAGTTGATTTTAGTTTAGCGTCCCTTTCAGCAGCGAGGCTATATGAGACGTGGACCTACTGATTAACGTGGAATCCGAACCATGAGCTCCCGCCGGGTATCGAACCCGGGTCTCCGGCGAAGGCGCGTACGCTAACCGCTTAGCCATGGAGGAGCTCATTTAAACCATAGAGTAATAAGTGCGTCAACTTATTTTACTTTTGTGCCCTTGGGTACCTGATTCAGAGGCCATGGCAGAGGTGCATAGGACCACCCCTCTAAAGTGTGACAGTAGTGTGGTATGTTAGCGTAAGTATCCTGCATTTCCGGTTACCAACATGAAAGTTCGCAATTTTGTTACATGTCCAATCAAGGTTGGAAAGTTACCGGGAGACAGTTTATAGGATCATTATGGTCAACACTGGACGCCATATTGGAAAATGGCTAACTTCTAGTAACTTAATCTAAATATTTACATGAAAGGTTTAGAAAACACTTTTCTTCTTCTCCAGTCTGCTCTTAAACAGAATAAGAAACAGTTAATAGCAAAAATTTTCCGATTTTAGTCATTTAACCCTTTGGGGACCGATGGAACCCTTTGGGGACCATAGCGTCGACCTTTGGAATTTGCCTTATAAGTCTCTACTTAAGCTTTCCACACCGGGTTTTTTGTATTTATTCAAGCATCGAAGCATGAAAGAACGTGTTTCGTGGTCATTTCTGGTCACGCGTGCGATGTCTACGGGTGGTGACGTCACGAACATTGAAGAAGAAAAAATGGTTAATTATTTGGAAAATTTCTGACACGTTTCTATTTATTCTAGGATCATGGTTCCTACCTCGTTGTGTTCGTAATGAAGTACTGTTTCCAACTGTACTATTACAATTTCCCTATTGTGTATCAGAAGCGAGAAAATCGCGTCCAAATTGAAAAAAGTAGATTTTTTAGGAAAAATTTCCCTTTTGGGGATTTCCCCCTCAGGGACAAGATAGGGACATATGAGTGGTACCATTCGAAAGCTACCCTAATTTGACACGAAATCGTTTGCGAATTATGATTCTCGGATAAATATGGACGTGTCAGGGATTTTTTTGTTTTTCCCTTAAAGTAGTAGGGGTTATGCTTTCCACGTGAGGGAATTTGCTTTACCGCCCTTAGTTTTCAAGATATGTGATTGATATTTTCCACAGATATTACATGCACCATGTAGTATGTTTTAGGCGATTTTCTGATCCATGCGTTAACACAAGGGGGAGAGGGACCCAAACTTAAAAAAGGGTGTTTTTTTCTGACAAAATTTCTCTTTGGAGGTAATTTTCTGTCCACAGGCATACGGTACCCAATGTAAGTGGTACCATTCGAAAGGATGATTCATTCCAAAGACAACAAGGTACGATTTATGTTCCTACGAAGAATAGTATTTATGCTGAAGCTCATTGAAACACAATTGACTGACAATGTATTATTGAGGGAAATTGGTAAATCGGCTAGAGCATCTACATTAATTTTAAGGGGACCATTCTTCATATCTCATTCTATTCACTATAAAGCAAAGTTTTTTGGTACCACATGCATGTTCGTGTCATGTACCACTTGCATGTTCGAGGGGAGATATTGGTGCCATTTTTTTGTGATTTCCGTTTTTCCTACTTTGGGCGGGAATTTCCCGCCTCATGTACAAAATAAGGAAATTTGACTAGTACAGTTGGAATCGCAGCTTCATTACAAAACAACGAGGTATGAACCATGATCCTACGATAAATAGTCTCATTGCAATAGCTGCTTGACTGAAACTCTAACATTTACCTAAAAAGGCAAGGTCCCATAATGGTTAACTGTTAACTGCATGAATGGCCTCCCCACTCACCCGACCTTACTGTGAGTTTTTATTGTGGAGGTGTTGTATATCAAGTACAAGCTAATACAGTTTATCATTCTACAACTTTAATGCGTTTGCTACAATGTTACATATCTACATAACTCATATACACTTTCACATTTTTTTTTTAAAAAAAAGTTCAGCTGCTGTATTCATAGTGATATCACTATGAGCTTTGCCCTTCACATTTGCAAAGCAATCTACAGACGAGGCCGTACTTAATACAAGTACATTTCCCAGTACAGCGCAGTTTGTAACGGCATGTCACTAGTTGTCGACTGTTATCAGACATACTCCTCAACGTAGTCCACACAGGTTGGTAACCGAGTCCGTCATCTGTTTCCTTCCAACCCCAGTTCAGGGGTTCAACGTTATACACATCCCTTTCGAGGCACTGTCCCCAGATCTTGCACTGAAGAGTTGCCCTTCTTGTATGGTGATTCAATCATTTTCGATTGAAGGTATTCTGTCTATTGTGCGATTTTTCCTGCTGAATAGAATACGTCTGGTTTCGTTGGGTTCCTCGCAAGTACTTGATCTGTCGTACATGAGCGTCACAAATCGCTGGATTAGCATGCGAGATTGGTAGATTACAACATCGTGAGAATGAACGACTAACAGTTCCTGGAAAGCTGTATTCACTTCTCTAAACGCCATCCAAGTATTCCATGCATTTGTCTTGTCAACGCCAAGGAAGGCTGACACTGTGTCACAGCCCGTAAAACTGTGAAAAATCGGCAGCAAATCTATCATTCCAGAAGGTAAATTCGTGCAAGTGGTGTGTGTAGGAACGAAACGTCGCATCTTTGCAGAACCAAAATCAATCCATAGTTTCTCCAGAGTGGGTGACAGATGCAGAAACGCATAGAGAGCGATAACAACATCGGAGTCAACTGTGCGAACTGTAATAATTTTGTGTCGTTCTCGGCGGCATGACGGACGTGCAGAAGGATTCTTCCATCAGCTTCTGTGTGGGATGAGGGAGAAATACCAGTAATATCTAAGTCTGAGGAAGAGGATAAGACTTGATTTCCTCTTGTGCAGAATATTTCTCTTTCTGAAATATCAGCTGCAGTTATAGTTTTGGCGAGGTAATGAAATAGCCTTTCCTTGTTGTCATCGTTTGTAAGGAACTTCTGGAAAATTTTCGGAAGCGGTCCCGTTGGCTTGACAACAAAGCGGTCACCATGCCCACGCTTTTGACGCGTCTGTGTTTTCAAGCTCTTTTCAATGTAGCGGTCTAAGCGTCTAGTGTCTCGAAGTGTGAAAGAAACCCAGTTATTCACAACTGCGGCATATTCTGCAAATTATTTCGCTGCTCCTGGTTGCAGTTGGTGTACCAGCATCTCTCCATCGACAACAAGGCAATAGGAATGGAAGGTGATAGTACTTGTACACCCGTCAAATTTTTCAAAACATTTCAAAATATCTGATTTAGAGGTAGGAAGTCTGAGATCTCCAAATTCAGATATTGATGGAGGATAAGTTGTGTTCTCATGAGAAAAGAACTCTCTGATATCGCCCTCCCTTTCCTGACATGCTATGAACATCTTGCAGGACAGGCTAGAATCTTTGTGTGCACTAGTAAGTTTCATCTCATCTTTGCAATGAACTTTCAACGAGCTACAGTTGAAAAGCTGAATATTAACTTTCTTTATAACATAGTGTATGGACCGCTTGTATGTCGTTAGACGGTTATAAACGAAGTCCTCGTACATTTTGATTCCTGTGGTAGCTGCGATGCGGACAGACTGGTACGAATCTTCTGGCGCTATACGTCTGGTGAACCCAACTGTAGACAGATGCTCTTCTTCAAAAGGATTACCAGTATCACGAAGTACATCATTTAGGTTCTTCACATGTGTCCTGTACTTGCTTTGGAATGCATCCCTGTCCTAGTGGTGTGATCTCCATACGTGCAACTCAGCAGAGTAGCTGTCTTCATACTCAGCCAGTAAACGAACGATTTCGGGACAACTGACTATTTTTTTCAAAAGAGTAAATGGGTTATCGGAAGCTCCCCATAGAGAACCACTTTCTTTTATCAGTTTGTTATTCTGTTCGTGAAGCTGGTCATCTGACATACGTGAAAAGTGCCGGTAAGGTTTCCTACTGGTGAAACGTCGTTTAGAGAATTCCTTAAATACATCAGATGATGAATTGTAAGTTGCTTCAGAATATGTATGTGTATTAATAGTCGATACATGTTGCAAATTATGGCGGCACTGTGACAACGCTAGATGTGAAGAAGGGGGCAAGTGCCCTCTGGAGGCATCGTGAGCCAGGCTCGTAGCCATCGCAAAAATGTAGGGGGGCGGTAGAAGTTAAGGGACCCGATCCAACCATATTAACTGTAATATCTGCTCTTGCAAGCCTACCGTGAAAACTTTAGGGGCAGTAGAAATTTAGGGGGTGGCCCTCCATGACCTCCGTGGATACGGGCCTGTCGTGAGTCCCCTTCCCAGGGATGTTGACTTGATATATAGGTCAAGTAACACAATAGTGTTATTTTTGGTGTACACAAAATAACTGCCCCCTCAGAAATCCTGTTCCTTTTCACTAACCCCCCTCAAGAAATTAAACCTATTGCCGTTATTATCTAGCAGTTCACAGTCATCTATAGTCGTTTTGCCTGTGAATTTAAGCCCAAAGACGGTGTAAATCGGACAACATTTGGGGAACTTGTGAAAAGTAGGCCATTTTTCAAGATGGCGCCCAGAGTCACACGAAACATATTAAGAAGCTGTCTGCCGGCTTTTTTCTCATTTTCATGTTGCGTTAAACACTCTGACCAAATTTCGTGCTGGTAACCGGAAATGCACGATCCATACAAATTATTGCACTTACAGACCGCACTACAGGGGTACCTTGGCTCACTTCCTAACTTCGAAAGCGGTACTACCCCTATTACATTTTGGAAACGCCAAAACTAAAAATTTGATATAGTAGCATAGGATCAGAGTAACTCTCTAAGTTTGAGTGTTATATCTTGTATTCAAACCCCACCATGCAATGACAATGGCAATTTTAACTGAATTAAAGATTGTGCCAAGATGACTATGTGTCCTTTTTCAATAGTCATGTTAAATTTTCATTCTCGTCGTCACTTCCAATTTATAAAGATGTATAAAGATCTTTGAATCACCTTGTACTGTATATATCATTCAGTTTTATTTTGCTACATTCCATTGGTGCACTGTTTCCTCCAAGGTTCCTCACATACGTTGGCGAATTATACGAGTATACGTAGATCGTATATTTACATTTGTACGTGGACTTTTTTCACCAAGTCTCCTTTCTAATGTGTGATACTACCTGTTCATTATGACTCTTTACGTCTGATCATACTGATAGAAATGTTACCCATATTAACAGAAGAATCATTTGATTTGCATCAACTCTTTATTAGTATAGTTAATCATTCAATTATACATATGAAAAAAATTAAATTCCTGAAACTTGCATATAGAATGTATCTATCGGTCGCTTAAATGACAATCAATAACAGGTACCACAATCATAGCATGAGCCTCCACAACCGCCACTACTAGTAGTCTCAATATTGTTCACGTTGGTGTTTTCATTTGTTGAGTACGCTATGTTTTCTGTGTCCTCCATCATTCCGCATTTGTCTCCGCAACCTTTCTCACTACCAAGTACCTAAATTAAAAGAAAACTTAATATTAGGATGGTCATCATGAATTGAAAGTACAGAATTCGTTCCAATTAATGTTCCACAATTTGGAAGATAATTATACCACACAAAGAAGTGAATAATCCAATGTGAAGGAAAGTCTAAAATTCGTTTCTGACTTGTGGCCTTGATTTTGCATGAAAAAAAATAGAAACGTTTAAGAAGGGAATCTATTAACTAACCAATAATAACCAACTTAAGTCGTTACGGATTATATAGAAGATATTATCCAAAAAAGTAGTTAGTTTCGAATCAATTCCTGAGCAAAAATTCGCCAATATCATTAATGTCGCAGGATAGAATTTATAACGTTTTGAATGAATCTATTATGTAACCTCGTCGCTTTCCAGATCTTTTTTTCTTTTTCTTCTTGCGTAATGCCGAACCTATTTCTTACACATTTTACAAACCTTTTTAATTCACAATCAAAGGTAACTCGAGCTTTTCTCCTTTTTTTTTTTTTTTTTTTTTTTTTTTTTTTTTTTTACTTGGCTTCACAAACAGAACCACCTTCGAAACGATGTAAATTGAATGATGAAACACTTTGTGTTTCTATTTATGATGGGGAAATAGAAATAACGATAAGAACCCCTCCCGAAAAAAAACAAAGTATGCGTTGTATTTTATTTGACGCTAACAAGAATACATTTTATTTTACATGTAAAGAGTATATAAAATTATATACAGAAGTTACATATTCTAAAATATTTATATTCTAAGATCGTTTACATTATACTTATAATAAGTAAAGAAAGAAACACAGATATTATTGTTAGTATAGAAAAATAACAAACGTTTACGTACCATAACAACAGAAATGAGAAGAATGAAAACGAGAACATTCAAATGTCGAGTACTCATCTTTGAGTTTCTAAAAAAGTAAAATTATAAATAATATGTGTATCATAAATACAATAAAATATTATTTTGTTTAATGTTTCATTCTAACAGTGTAACTGTATTAAAATAACAATATAATACTACAATATCATGTAATACACAACACTAACGATCACAATAATTTAACCTTAGGCAAAGTGAGTTTGGAACTCACTTCCATTCAAACCATTAGAGTTTTTTTGTTCCAATACTCAATATACCTTTTCAAATAAGAAAATACTTTTTATTTTCTGTCGACCGTTGCTAATATAGTGTCCATTTCTCACATATGCCATCGCCTATCCCATAGTACGAGGAAATGATGAGATACTAGCACTGGAAATCTTATGAAATTTTCAATGACTGGTGGCTTTTCATTTTATTCCGGTATATCTCAATCATCAAAATCAAATGAAATTTTAATATCCCATGTGTAATCCCGCTAAGCTAAATTAAATGAATAATAATTACAAATGAAGAATTATGGAACACTGTATAAAATACAGAGAAGACTGAATAACGTAGAGGAAACATACAAATATGATATAAAAAGTAATAATTAATTATATAATTATATAATTATTAATTATTTCCCGTGTTACAGCTCATGAAAGAGACAGTCTTCAGCTAAATTTTACACGACCATTATTAGTTTTCCAGATCGAAGTCTACAACCTCAAAATTCAAATAGCTTTGAAATTAACTTACAAATTTGTATATACCTGAAACAAATAATCGACAGTGAAGCGAAAGGAAGTCTATTAACAACAATGGCGCCCTCTCTAACAATTTTGGTATGTTAATATTATTACTAAGTAGTAGTACCAACACTAGTGTTACAAATAACGTATAGCTAGTTCCTCTTTGATTAGTCTGTATGTATAAGTGTCTTTGGTGAAATAAAAATGAACTTTCTAGTGTTACGTCCCTCAGACTAATCAAAGAGGAAGCCATTTAGACCATGTCATGCTATTTAGGATGAACAAAAATTAATAAGGGTGAAACATAATTAAATAATTGTTTTAACGAAAATGTTGGAAAAAACCTGAAAACCAACGAACTGATATTACCTACCACAAACTGAAATCACTTGATCTGAGATCGATCCAAAAAACTTCTATCACCATAAGTCAGCACTTTACCACTGAACAATTTGCTCTCTATTAATACTCGCTTTCGATTCTCTACCACGATTAACTACAGAGTGTAGATACATGTCGTGTAACTTGATCTCAGTGCTTTAACAGAATGTTTAAACTGAAAATCAGCAAACATAAAGTAAACTGCTTCACCATTTTTGTATCGTTGGCACAAACATATGAAGAATGCACTTGGAGCGAAAGATAAAATGTTAAAATTGACCGAACTAAATGTTTCTTTTTATTGCTAGCAATATTGGCTTCTCTCAGATCTAGTTTGATAGTAGTTTCTATATCGAACATCAATTCCCATTCCTTTTCACTCTGCCCTTCGTCACAGTCCTGAAATTCTGAGTATTTTATTTGTATTCCATTTTATCAGACAAACTGGTTGTTTTGTTGATAGAAGAATATTATTTCATGTTATTTAACTGCTAGTGTAACTCTCTTTTACTGTGTAGTTCTGGATTCGACTTCTAGTGTGAACATAGAATGTTTGGAATTTATGTTGTAATGCAGGCCCCACCAGATTTCAGCACTTCATCTGTTATGAAAGCTCTTAAGTTGAAGAGACAGAGAGAGAATTTATAGAACGCGTCCAAAGTAGTGTGAGTGAGTTGCTAATTGTAGAACGAGAAACAACCTAACTCATAAGGATCGTCTGTACAACATATGGAAAGAAGTGTCTTTTTTTAAGATAATCATTTTACTTTCTAATGTTAACCTTAACATTATATATGTTTTGTGAAATTACTTTTTTTTTATTTTCCTGAAACTATATTATTTGGAAGTTTTACGTGCAAAATGTAATTAAAAAGTGTTGATCTATAAAAAGTAATGTCAGGAAAAAAACTTTTAAAGGAATTAGAAAACTTAGTTAAATATTTTAAATTACTGCATTCCTAGATACAGACATTCATAATTTTTTATGTACAAATGACAGAATGCATGGTAAGTCTAAATATTATGTAGCTGGCACGCTTGTATTGCAAAAAGTTTTGTAAGGTAGTACAATAAATTTTCACAGTTCTGGTCACTACTACTTCTACTAACACAAATAAGACTAATAATAATAATAATAATAATAATAATAATAATAATAATAATAATAATAAGTTAACCCTATTGTTCTGGTCTACTAGTTAATGTGTACGCTTTCAATGCATGTGTCTCGAGCTTTGGAATTCCAAAGCATTCTGGTAGTTTGGATTCTACATTAAACTGTACTTCCACATCTCATATATCTTGGCACTGAAAAGAGACACTGAACTATAACCAACCATTAGCTAAGTGGAAAGCACACACGAAATCGAAACGTTAGACACATTATTTGTTTTAAATTACATCTTCGTAAAATTTATCTAAGAGGATGAAAAACCTTGCCTTATTAAATAAATATATTATTGTGTTTAAATACCGCTAGCAGGTATATTGATTTTATTTGACAAATTCCCATTATGTTAAGAAGGAAGATGATGAGGTTATACCTGTAATGCCTAGACATTGATCCACGTCTCACCGAAATATGTTTTTCATTTTACATCCTCAGTTTATAGATATTTGTACTTTTTAGACATTTATCACAGGAACTGCACCATACGTAAACATAATCCTGCAAGTTTCGAGTTAAGTAATATTTCTTTAATGTCTCAAAGCAACCCGAAATGGATTCAAATCGTTTCTGCAATCATCGATTCAAACGCGATGGAACCTAATGAGTAAACACCAATCAATTATTGAAACGGAGAAAAGTATAAAATAATAAATAGATGGTTAATGTGAAACCTGAAATACCACCCGGGTTTGTAAATAAGACAAATATTTCCACGATGAATCAAAAATGAGCCCACACGCACAGAAAGCACTTAGCGTTTGCTCCTCAGACGATAATTGTTCGCATGAACATACAGTTTGAAGTGGTATCCGAATAACCCACATTCTCATAGAAGATAAACTCATGACCTCTATCCCATACGGCATAAAACCAACCATTAAACTAACTGTTGGGGTTCCTTTTGAGGGTGTTCATATTGCACAGTTTAGCAGTTGTGTCCGGAATTTTATCAGTAAGGAAAGAATAATAATGATCAAAAACTTATAATTAATCTGCACCGATGTAGTTGAGTTCTAATTTACTTGTATTAATATTCGATCACTGGTCTATAACATTTTTTTATACTAAATTCGCGATAAGCACTTGGTGATTCATGCTTGGATGCTTTGGATAATCATTTGAGCAACAGATGGTGTGAGTGTAGACTTTACGCCATTATTTATTTTACAAACTTTATGTTGATTTGTTATTTATATTAAGAGCCCTTCATCGGCAATGAGACAATATAGATTAGGACCTACAGTTTGAAATGAAAGTTGAATCACTGTAAGTACATGCAATGTTTTTCTGGAGGGAATTAAACTCAGGACCTGTTTCACATAGTACAAGTGCAATAGACACTCTTTTATTGTCGATTCTTTAAAAGAGGACGGAAGCACCTCGATTTATTTTGAACCTATTTTTTCTCAAATCATATGTTAATACATTTACTTTACTCATATATTTTCTATTTTTTTCATATTACGCAAACAATACAGACATAAATATGCTAACACGGAGGGCGGTTTAGTGAAACTAGAAGCCCCAGATCTTTTGCGCTTTGTAATCTAAAGCCATAGCCCACTCAGTTATTGATATTGGCTACTAGAGAAAGTCTCAATCTTATCGTATTCGTTGATATGCAAAATTGAAAAATGGCACTCGATTTTATACCTCCTTGGAGAATTTATCATTACTTGGCGTATTAAATTGACTATAATATTTTTGTTCTCTTTAAGTAATAATAATTTCAAGAGATCTTCAATGAATTTGGGATTTAGTGATTGGGCCATAATCAAATCTCGTCACATTCATTGTTCGACTGTTAGCCTGTTTTAGGCTTCCAATAGGAATTATTGTCTGTTCCAAACATTTGCCGGAGCATTCAAAGCTGTTCGAAATATTGGATATGGCGTACAATGTATTAATAGACAACTCTGACTTTAAAATCCCTGCTTACTTATAGCTACTTGTTTTACAAAATTGACTCACAATCAATGATCAATCATCCTGATCAATGAGCAAGATTATGATGAAGTATGTTACACTGCAATACAATTGTGAAAGCATTACAATTTAAAAGTAGAGATCTCCGATGTATAAACTACATGAAATAAAGGCAATGGGGATCTGCGTGCTCAATATACATCAAACAAACGAAATCCTAGTGACTGTCATTTTACCGGGTTCAAGAGTCAAAACTGTAAATAAGATAAAATAATAGATCGTAAAGGCCTGTAAATATTATGCATAAACTAGTGTTGAATTCCTAACAGAAACAATTGTACTAAACTATTGGTTGTGCAACATTTTATAATGTGATTATACTTACTTGTTTCAGGATTCAGAACTTACTTGGTAATAAGGTTTCCCACATTTTCTTATATACATATAACAGCCTGAGAAGTTCTGCCTCATAGGAGATACCATACAACCAGTACAGTATTTGCATACTTCATAACTGATTGTTACGGAATCTCTTGGTTGATCTTGTACTATGATAAATATGTCTTAGCCCTGGATTTTTCTGTACCATATCATTATAATTCCTTTATAGACGTGGATTGAACTGTAAGCTACTTATTGTTGTAAACAGGAAATGTCCTTTCTTGTAAGCCCCGTTTACTAATGTTTACATGCTCAGCAGTCAGTAAAGAAGGCATAAAGACAATGATTTAACGCAGTAACGAAGCTAAGCATTACCCTGTCGAATATACCGTTGTAAAAGAGCCCATAATTGAGGTTATTTGACTTAGGGAATTTATGAACGTATTTACAAGTACATACTGCAATAGTGCACGCTCAATGGTAATTATAGTATTTATGAAATGCAGGTGATTTCCGACGTTTGAAAAATGCTAATGGAAGAACCAGCTTCCTGTTTTACATTATTACTTTCGAGCATCGATAGAAACGACGTATTGTAGTCAGTATTTCTTCCAGGCATACTTTTGAAACGGGGAGGCAGAATACTACAGCTTCCAGAATTGGTCAACTACCGTGCTAGAATTACAGAAAATTAAGCTGCCATTGTCAGTATACCAAATTGTGCCTCAGTTTAGCCCCTTCCATCTTGATTTCGCCCCTCGTACAACAATTTTTGGAAGAAATCTGATTCTGATTGTGAAAAATATATACCGAATTCGAGATTGAAATGAGTTTACCTTATTTATATCCCCTACATGCTGAAAAAGGGACTACTGTATGTTGGTTTGATTGTTCGTCCAAACATGTTTATTCGTTCCGATGTAAGCATGTACACAAACCTATGGGATATATCGTTCAAGATATCAAGAACAAATTTTAAGGTTAGGATTTTTATAAGTTTCTCCAAGACGAAAAACGAGAGGGTGAAATGTGCATTTATCTCGGAAATGGACATTTTTTTCATATATCATAAATGTATATTTTATTATTATTTCTATTATATGGAATATATGACGTCTTGGAGAAAACTATCCTCAAGTGGTAGATTATTTCGGAAGTGAGATTATTTTTCACAAGGTTTTCTGGAAACCTTGTCAGATGATTTCTTCAATATTTTAAAAGAACAATTGGTGTCTTATTTTAAAATCAATAACGGGTAGTTTATTCTTCTGGGTGAGTATTTTTCGGACAATTTTGCCCGAAATTGCTCAAGTGATTTTGTACATATTTCGTAAGTTTGTCCTCACGAAGTTTATAAGATATATTTTATTATTAAAGTGATGCTTTCGGAAAATTTTCTCAAAAATGCTCAGGCGGTTTTGTTCATATTTTATATATAAATAAATATTTCGATACAAGCAGCCCTATAATATGGCGTAAGTTATTTTATCATGAAAAATGTCCACAAGGATTAGTTTACTCATGGGTTAGTTTGTTCAAGAAGGTTTCTACAAAATTTTTCCGAAATCGCCGATTATAATTTTGTTCATGATTTGGAAACATGTCTCAGAAATAACTGAAAGATAGCTTGCTTTAGTTTTAGAAAGAGGAAAAAGAATGTTTGGCGCAATCGCCCGTTCCATCTTTTATTTTACGAGAAACATAATAGAAAATGGAATGTAAAAATGCTACAGTACAGAATGTATAAGTTTGAAAACCAAATGAATTGATATCTTTTCTTTATCTAAGTAACTATCTTTAAACGGAAGATAAAGAACATGCAGATGACAGGATAACTACTACGAAAGTTTCACATTATATTCTAGCAGAAATTACAGAAGAGTTGTCACAATTAATATGGAAATGCTATGATATTGAGCTGAATAACTTATATCAATCAAATGTTACGCAATGGTAATGATGTTATAGAATACCTACAAGAGAAAGAAACACGCTTGTAAATCCAGTCCTTTCTTTGCAGGAGAGTGCACCTTCTTTCGCAACGGATGTTGAGATTTTATAATGTCGCACGCGTAATGGGAAACGTAAATCTGGCAATACTAGGCCCGTGGTCACCATGCAGGAAAATCTGCCTAAAAATAAACGTCGAACAAAGAAATGCAATCGAAGTTCGCTGTAGATGAAGCTGTTATCTACAACTTGAAGTTCGGACATTATGATTCTTGATCATGACAAATAACTCCTAGAGATGAAAATGAATTTACTCTATAACATATACTGAAACAGAAAATGTTTCGCTGATACAAGAAATAATCCGAAACACAAGAATTTCGTGATAATTGAAGCAATATTCTTGCAAACAACGAGGTAAGTACATAGATCATACAACAACTTTAAGTTTAACATTCTTTTAATAATTTGATTTTTTTTTTCTTTTTACAGATTCCGTAATCTGAAGTTCCAGCAGCTATCTATGACGAGGAAATAAGTATGGTTTCCTTACTTCTTAAGGTAAGTATGGTTTCCTTCAGGTAAATATATTTAACGTTTAGTTTAAGTTTGTTAGTAAAATAAAATTAGGTTTGGTTCTGTTGCGTTTTGAATTAAGTCTTTGCTAGCAAGAATGTGTTTAGGTACAAAGGTTACCTATATATATATATATATATATATATATATATATATATATATATATAGGTAACCTTTGTACCTAAACACATTCTTGCTAGCAAAGACTTAATTCAATCGATATATATATATATATATATATATATATATATATATATATTTGAGTATTCGAGTTGCAGACAGTCGCGTGATGAATTTCTTCACCCGTGACATATTTCTTTTTTTTACTATTATTATTATTTCCTCATTTATCATTTTAATATTTCTTACCATATCTTTTGTTTCTACACTTATTTAAATTATATTGTTTAATTGTACATAGTATGCATAATTATATTACGTAGACTTTGATGTTAGCAACTGCTCGTATGTGTATATGTAACTTAATAACATTAGTACGTACATGAATCTTGCATAAATTTTAAATTATCTTGATTAAAATAACTAAATATTGCCTTATGACCTGCTTTTTATGTAGCATGCTAATTTGGTGAATTTAAAACCATAACGACATTACTTCTTCTTAACCTGGACGCAGAGTGAACGTAACGAATTTACTAGAAACTTTATGTACATTTGCACATTTTATTTACTATATTACATACCGTTAAAGAAGTGAAGATACAAGTGCCTTAAAGGTTGCAAATAGAATCGCATCGCATCGTATTACTATATTACTACTTAATATCATTCTGAATAAGAATACGTATTCAAAATCTCAGTTTTAGGGTTACCCATGAAAGGTATTTTGTAAATAGGTCCTAGATTTCTTGCTATAAATTCCAAATTATTGGTCTTCAGACTTCCATTAGATAACACTATACAACACTCATTTTGTCCTTGTATTATAATAGTGTTTTTTCTGTCTTGTTACCTTGAAAGTAAGTAGAAGAGGTGTATTTTTTTCATGAAACTTTGCTTATGTAGGTAGTAGCATCGAAAATATGGATTGTGCCCTATATTAATAAATTTATACGTGCATGTTAAAACGTTGGTTGTGTTAAGCTGCATTTAAATTTGATTGAAGAACCTGGCAGCACTGATTGAGAGATTCGCTGTAGAAACAACACGTGTCACACTGAGAAGTGTGTTTTAAGCCTATTTACAAGGCTTTAAAAGCATGTATATAACCCTAAAATATCATGTCATATTGGAATTGTGTCACTGCATGCCTTTCTTGTTAAAATTTTTCTTAAAACGTGGTAGATTCAGGCGATTGAGCAAATAAAAGATAGTGAAGACGCACAGTATTGGGAACACAATCTTTTCCCGAAACAGTGTTACCAACCTATAATAATTTTCTCTTGACAAGTAATGTATTTCACTCTTTTACTTTATGAAAGATGAATACGAGTAATACAATCGCTCCATAAGTTTTGCATATTTCAAATCTTAAAATGTACATATCCGTAACAAAATCTATATCCTGATTTATAATATTTGAGTCATGTAAGGGGTCCTGAAGAGTTCATAAGGGCAAGAGCAAAACGTTATTGACTCCAAACGTCCTTGAAATTTGGGAGATGTATAAAGCCTACTTTGGCATGGCGGTAAATGATCAAAATAAATCATGAATGCTCCCATGTGGTCTGTGGCCTGTGCAAGAAGTACATTGGAAAATATTTATGATACTGCTTATTTTACATTACACATTAAGACTTTCTTTTAACCAATTTGGAAATGTTATTGAAAAGAGTGTTCACTTCATATAACATACCTGAAGTGGTTGACGTGTAAAACAGCATTGCCAAAGTCATCCATGCACTTAACAGTACAATCACTCACTTATCTTAAAACTTACAATGTTTCCTTTATTTTGATAGCGCAAGTACTGCAATAATTCTTAAACATCATTTTTTTTTTAATAAAATAACAGTATTACTTAAAGAACGCTGGAACTTTTCATTTTGTATTTATTAATTTCCAAAAGTATTTAGGTATATTTCTGCTTCTTCAGGTTAGTACACAGGGAAACGAGGATCAATGGGGTTCGCTATCCCCAGAGTTTGGAGAGAGCCAATGGACCACACTACAAACTTAATTTTGTGTGGTAGATCCGACAATGCGTTGTAGAGGCAAGAAATCAACTCCACGCTTCTACTCTAACATTCCCCCTTCAATTGCCTCAGTTCCACATTCAGAGGAGTTACCTATCGCCACTTCTTCCGTGGAGGATACATCTGTGTGTAAAGAACAGGAAGTGCAATCTGATAGTGATGAGAACATTGCAGATATGAACTACAAAGTATGTCTAATAGCCAACCTATTGTACTAACCAAGCAGATTTTAACGATCTCATTCCAGATCTAAGTAACGATGGTGGCGAACTTCTTCTTTCGAGACTAAAACAGTGGAACATAATTGATAAATCAGTAAATTTAACAGCTCAAAGGAGATGGCATGAAAAGTTCTGCAATTTCTTTTGCATGAAATACGGGTTATGTTTCTGCCAAGATGTAATGCTTTACAGATACCCTGCACCATGAAAGAGTGATTTTTATTTACAGACATCTCATCTAAAAGTCTGAAGGCTGTGCTTCTGTAGAATGGATATAGTTCCGTCTGTTCGTGTGGCTCATTCCGCCTCTACAAAGGAAGACTTTAACAACTTGAAGATCTTATTGGACAATTTGAAGTATACAAGATATAGGTAGCAAGTAATAGGGCACATAAAATAATTGCCTTACTCATGGTTTTTCAGGATGGTTTCACGAAATTCCAATGTTAACTCTGTTTATGGGACGGTAGGGAGACAGATGCCCACTACTGGAGGAAGTGCTGACCACAACGGGAGGAATACTCTAAACACATAACTTAAAATACAAGCCGCTTGTGTACCCTAAAGTGGTATTGTACCCCCCTACATATAAATCTTGGTATTACCAAGCAATTTGTGAAAGCCTTGGATAGGTATTGTGACGCATTGAAGTTGTTACAAGACATGCTTCCGCACATATCATGTGCTAAGATAGAAGCTGCAATGTTTATAGGACCGAAAGTGAGAAAGATGATCCAGTCTACTGACCTCTTCGAGCTACAAACAGATTGAAAAAATAGCCTAGAGTACATAATCAGAGCAATATGGTGAGCGCTTTCAGCAAGACATTATGACTTTCGACAAGGACAATATAACTAGAACATAATGGAGGACTGCATCTGGAGTTAATTCGTGAAAGTAATGATACGCATCAACGAAAATGTAGACGAAGGACACATTTCCAAGGTGTACACAAGGACACATGGGTATCTATGTACTCAAGGTATGTATTAAAGGGGCCTACACTTTTGATGTTACAATGTAGGTGCTGAGGAACTTAGTAGCAAACTCCTTTCTTTCATTTCAATGCAATGTCTAACACATTTCATAACGTTATTGGTATTTGCAAACAAATCGATGTTAAACTTACAAAAGCGAAGTTTCGTGAGAATTGCTCACATTTTCTTAAATGTTCGATGAATATGACTAAGAAATCAGCAATAGCAACTGATGGACAACAATTTTTTTAAAGTGTTCATAGTGTAATTATTATTAGTTGTTTATTTATTTCATCAACACTTTTTATTTATGTCCAATGTTTACTTTAAATAGAATTAATTTTATCTATCTTTTAGATTGACATTTAGTTCTGAATATTGCGAACTTCTTAACTAAAAGTTAACTGCTATTTATCTTCTGGTTTGTCGGCACATCGATATAGGCTATTCTTGCTAGTATTATTTTCTGTATATAATTATCTTTGATTTTACTACATAAATATTTCATTAAAAATTCTTCACGAACATATTTTAGAATTCAAATAAATGAATATGTAAGATAATTTTTATACATTTATGTATTTTTTGTCATTAGTCATGCTTATAACGGAAATTTAACCAGCAACAAAACCAATATGTGATATATATATATATATATATATATATATATATATATATATATATATATATATATAGGGTCGGATGCAGTATTTTCTGAGGGGGTGCACCAACAATTACCAGGTCGTTTCAATTGGATTTTTTTTAAATGCCTTTAGGTATCTGTGGTGTGAATGAAGAAATGCTAAGTGGCTGTTCTTGGTGCATCCTTTTCTTTCAACTTTTAGAAAATTGACTTAAACTATAGATTTTGCAAAACTTCCCTTTCATTTAAGCCCAAACGGAACGGACAACAGAAATTTTGGGAAAATGTTAGTGTTTACACTGCTAGTTTCTCACTTTAAGTAGTGTTTATTTACAACGAAGGGGGGGTTACACGTTCCTAAATCGGGCCCCAATCAGGTTTGCATCCAACCAATATCGCATGTTCCGGCGATTCACTTCCCCATGCAAATAAATGTTTGTCCCGTCTGTGAAGAGAACGCTGGCCGGGAAGTGCTGATCTCGATCATATGGTGACAAAGCTCAATTGGCGAGTTCCATGCGCCAGTCTGGATCATCCTCTGAAAGGTTGTGGACAAGCTGCAGCTTGAAGCAATGCCATTATTTCGTATGGAGAATCCTCATCACGGATGCACGTCGTATGCCTGTTATCGCTGAGAGTTGTCCTGTTGAAGTCCTGGACAATCACATAACTGCTTCTTTTCCCAGACATTAGGATGATCTCATTTCTTTCCGGCTTCATCAGTGCCATCTCGCTCTATCTACAACGACAAGAAACCCTGTCAATTTTGGGGCTTCACGTCTTTCTTGCAGTGTTAGTGCCATGTTGCTCTCCCTGCAAGGAAACCAAAAATCGTCAACTTTGGGGCGTCATAACTTTGGAATGGGACATGATAACATATTTCTGCATGCCGGACTGCATTATCCTGCAAAACACAGTGTTAACTGATGTGTCATATGCCTACCTTCCTAATTGAAAGAAATAAACTGGACCCAAGATGGCGGGCATCAAAATGGCCGTCATTCACCACGCATGCATCAATCGGTAGCTCCTTTACCCAAGTCTGCCCTCCGCTAGTCACATTTGCTTTAATCATGTTTGTTTCCAAAATAATTCACTATACTAAGACTTATGGACCACTATATATATATATAAGGATCATTACAAAAGTCATGTAAAATATTTTTTCTCTAAAATGGTAACGAATAAAAAATCTGAATTATGCAAATGGTAGGTTAGTTCATACGTGAACAATACGTGGAGGGAGATGGATGAACAAACACACCACCATAAAGATATAGGACGACAATTAAGACAAAAAAATGTCGTTGCAAACGTGTTTTACTATCAATTGCACCAGTACACAATAGTACAATACAACCTATGTGCATTCCATGCAATCAATTGTCTTCAAAAGAATCCACAAGATTTCTGGTCATCATGATGTAACTTACACGTGTTTCTGTCCTGTACTATTGTGTACTGTTGGAATTGACAGTAAAATAAGTTTCCAAACATCTTTATGCTGGTGTACGTGTTCATCCATTTCCTTCCATATAATATTTACATACGAACTAACCTTCCTTTTGCATAGTTCATAATTTTTTTTATTCTTTCCCATTTTTGAGAAAAAATAGCTGCCATGACTGCCCTAACAGCACAATTACATAGCATTTGCCTATCACGTTCCCTCAGGTACATGAGAATGTGTCCAGTATGTGCCTTATGTATTTCTGAGAGAGAAATCATATGCATGGCGAGTAATAGTCACAGTCTATGTCCGCCCCTAGAGACACATGTCTGACATGTACCTGGGGAACGTGCCTAGTATGTTCTAGGTATGTTTCCCATGCCGTGAGCGTCAATGAACCACAAAATTATTCCCCCCAAAACATGTTAAATCGCCTATATGCGTGATGTGTTTACATTAACGCGAGTCTAAAAAACAATTTAAACAAGTAAAAAAATGTACCCAAGGGTGGGGACGAAACACAAATCTTTGGACTACTAGCCGCGTGTTCTTCCGACATGCTCGCCATGTAATCTGCTCGCCATGTAATTTTATAACAAAATGACGAGTGCCTATTTACTTTCTTCAACATTCACTTTCAAATGATCGGCGACAATTGCCATCTAATAAAGTTGATGTGTTTATTGCTTCTGGTACACAATCGCTTAGAAAAAGAAGCAACAAATGCATCAAATGTGGGAGATGAATTTAGAACACCTAAATGGTCATGCCTAGCACATCTTGTGCTGTTAGGGTATCTGAAACAGTAAGTACCCAAAAGATGTACCTAGAACATGACATGTATATGTCCCAAGTGCCGACATAAAAACAAATGACTGTTAGAGGGCGAAACTGGACCAGGTATGTAAATGCTATATTTCTGGAACAGTTGCAAATATCAATTAGGTGTAACAAGTACCTAAAATACATACTTATCAGATGAATATCATATGTGCCAAGTGTCGTTATCTAAAAAGTAGCTGGGACACCTAAATAGTACATGCCTAGCACATCTTGTACTGTTAGGGTTAGGCAATGGCCCTTCTATATATATATATATATATATATATATATATATATATATATATATATATATATATCCCTGACAACTCAGGAAGGATAGATCAATCATTTGAGATTAGTAATATCTCGTTATAATATCTTGTAGCAATTCTGTGTTGGAAGTTTGTACAAATGCATAATATGATTTAAAAAAAATCATTATGTAAAATTCTTTAGAAAATATCCCTCTTGACACAATGTGGTGTATTCCCGTTCATTGCTTTTACTTGGGATTGAAATAGATGAGATGATGAAAGTGTGGAAAAGATAATACACACAAACTTGGAGATATAAACATGATAGATTCCCGCCCAACACAAGTACATGCTGGGTACTTGAATTGAGAAATCATGTTATATTCACATGAAGGGAATAAGGTTACATCCGTCCTAAAGTACGTGCCTGACACATATCGAGGAATGTGCCAGATATGTGCATACCACGTACCGGGTATGTACTGGACACACATGTTGGCATTTGCCAAGACTGTTCTAGACATGTATCATGATATTAGCGACTCTACCAGCTGTCACAAAGGCTAGAGCTAGAGTGAGTCTAACAAGTAAGTCGCATTTTAATTATATTATATTCGATAACAATTATACATAATTTGATATTTTCTTCTAATGAACATCGCATACTGTAAATATGCAAACATTTGAAGGTATAAGTGATATGGTCAACATGTGAAATGAAAACATGTGACGTACATACATTAACCCTTTCAGCAGATACCCTCACAATTGTGAGTGTTACTTTTAGTGTGACAAAAAATGCCAATCAAAGGATTTTGGTACACAAATTAGCTACAAGCACATTTTGTGAGTGTCTGACTGAAAAGTTTCAGGTATTGAATTGCCACCTGTTGAGTATATTGGATATCACAACGTTTATGAGTAATGTGTTCTGCGGGGTTGAAGAAATCCCTAGAACCATAGTTTTGAAAGTCTATTACTCATTGTCTGAAATGTATGTACTAAGTGTATATGCCTTTTATTGTGAACTAAGATGCATTTCTTCATTGGGGCAATTTGTTATGTCTGCAAGGTAATTATCAAATTGGTAGGAATATCCTAAATTTTTACCATCACAATTGTGAGGGTAGCCAATAAGAGCAAACTTTTTTTTTTTGTTTCAGAAACCTAAAAATTTCTTTTTTCTTTGTTTATGACAAAGCAGATTTTGATGTCTTTTGAAAACAACAGAATCAATATTGTTTTTATTCTTTGGAATATTTTTTCTTTGAATTATGCTACTAGTATACAAATTCAGTAATTTCGTGTAAAATCTTGTTTTGGACAGTCAGACAAAAGGTAATACAAATAATATTTGACGGAGCCTTAGCACTGTGTATTGAAGTGTATTATTTTTTCTTCTCCGTAGTAGCAGTATTCGAGATCTTCTCACCTAGTTGTTTTTGATTGGTATATAGTAAATATTTCCTCTTTCACAAGTTGAAACTATTGACTAGTTGAAACTGTAACCACCGAAATAATAACTGTTACATTAGCATGCCTCTGGAGTGATCTGGTGTATCTACCACATATAACAACTCCAGATACAACTTTTCAGTGTGTGAGCAAAGTCTAGTTGTCTATAAATAGTTTTCCACTCAAGAGCCATGCTAAGGGAGGAAATTTTGTAGTCGACCTGTGTAGTCAAACTGTGTAGGAAGAAACAGAAATTTTGTAGTCCAACTTACTGATTCGTTTTATTTTAATTAGACACAATCAGTACACACCTCACGATGAACTGCTATATTTTTTCAAACCCGGCTTCTCCTTGACTAACTACGTCTGCGCGGGCGTAGACTAATGAGTGTCGCAAAAGGAAGCAAGGTACACGCGATGGAGCCGTGATACATGAGATATGTGCCATTCATGTTCCTCTCATTCCAGTAAGATATGTAAAATACTTTTCAAGTGTCAGAAATTCCTCAAAGAGTACTTAACTATTGACGCATGCTGGGAACGTGAAATGCACATTCCTTAAGTACCAGGTACGTAAAAGATTGGTGTGAAAGTTAAATTGTACATGTATAGCATGTACCTGGTTTGGTGGGTTAATAATAATAATAATAATAATAATAATAATAATAATAATAATAATAATAATTATTATTATTATTATTATTATTATTATTATTATTATTATTATTATTATTATTATTATTATTATTATTATTATTTTCAGTTTCGGCCTGGAAATGTTTCTTTGATGTTTCTGGATTTCAGCTCCCTCTTTTAACTCCCAATATTTTCTTCTAGTTTTCAATTTATCTATCACTTGTGTTCTTCTTCTTCCTATTCCTCGCTTCCCTTCCATCTTTCCTTCTATGGCAGTATGAAGAAGACAATTTCTTCGCAAAATATGTTCAATCCAATTGGCCTCTCTACGAAGAATGGTGGCTAGAAGCGTTCTCTTCTCTCCTATCCGTTTCAAAACATCTTGGTTTGTTTCTCTTATTGTCCATTTTATCTTCTGCATCTTAATTCTGCGCCACTTTTCGAAGCTTTCTAAATATTTCTTCTCTAATTTCCAAGTCTCTGAACCATGAAGTCCAATACTCCTATATAGCACTTGACTAATTTCTTCCTTAGTCTGATATTAAAGCTGCTAGCTAAGAGTGAAAAGGTCAAACATGATATAATGAGTAAATAATTTTCTGCGATAACTTTCGAAATTTTAATATTGTCTTATACAGTAAGCTTTGGCAATCATCTGTTAAGAGCTGAAGTTGGTCAAGAACAAGAGAATGCGATTTCCGATCTCCTTTCCCGATTTTTCATAGTATATTCCGTTATAACCTCCGTAGCATGGTGGAAAGACTACAAGATGGATGCAATGCAGTGCTACATTCTTGTCGCTCTGGCGCATGACGTCATCTTGGTCGCAGACGTGGCCAGCGAGAGTCAGATGAACTTTTAACAAGCGCTTGCTCGCTGGTATCTTACACGCAAACTTTTCTTCTATTTATAATGATCTTCAACGAAGTAAAAATTTTAGTACAAACAATAATTATATAAACGTAATGTAATCAATGCTTAAGCTAAGTTAATTCAAAGGAAGACATTTACAATAGCAAAAGAAAGAGCAATATCAGTTCATATTAAACAACTTGGAAGCTTGAAGAAGCCAATATTACACACTATATTTTCTGCTTTTTCTTTCTTTTCTTTCCTTTCTTTTCTTTTCTTTCTTTTCTTTTCTTTCTTTTCTTTTTTAAACATTTGAAGTAATACACTCGAGTATGTATAGGCCTGAATAATCTATAACACAGTGTGTCGTTAATGCATTTCATTATTATATTTATGTACGCTCAAGTATATTTTCGTAACACATTGATCGGTTTTGATTTACTATTATTATTACTTTGCTTGAAAGAAAATTCTTTACTGATGACCCCATATAAATTTTGAGAATATCTCAAGGGAGAATTCATGGTTTTCGTAAACAGAAATGCACGTACGTATATTTTCGTTATCCTTGGACAGTATTTTTTTTTTTAAAAGAGGTTGTTCCCACGTAAGTTTCGTCAGAATCTCAGGGGATGTTAAAAACTTTATTTAGCAGGGACGCACTTATTTAATATTTTAAACATCGTTTTTATTTTTGATTTATATAAAAGAATCATCTTATTTGAAGTCGCTGATCGCTTATTTATAGAATTTGTATTTAAGCAAAAGGTTTGGTGAAACTGAGAGTTCTCTGAATATTAGTGTCAAAATTTACGCCATAATAAACTGTATTATTAAACATTTGTACGAAATAAAACGTTACATATACTATTGTGTTCTAAAAATATACAGAAATAAATATGTATATATAAAGCACCTGAAACAAAGAAATTGCAACATGACTATTTCAAGCAAGAAACAAAGTACTAGGCGTAGGTGAAGACGATGTAGGGGTGTTACAGCTAGACTAGAAAACATATTGACCATAAAATTACATAATTTTCTTAATTTTCTTGATAAGTTTCCTCTTTTCTGTCCCGTGGACTAAAGAAGGCAAACGATAAATGCAAGTGAATGATTATGTGGAATTTAGTGGAATGAAAATGCGGGAGCACTCCAAGAAACTCACGGACACGATGTTGTCCACCACAAACTCACTTGACCGAGAAGCGGACCAGTATCCCTTGCACCAGAGGTGAGCCTTCTGCCACTGAGCCACCGTGCTTCCTTGATTGGTTGAGAATCTACCATATTTTTAAATTTACTGCAGTCATTCTTAATTTGTAACTCTGGAGGGGGCCCCTAAATATGTATATGTAATTATCCAAAGTTATGATTAAAATGAACAAAAATTTCAAAATCTGAGTGTAAAAATGTCCCGACAATGTCGCCCTGACATGGTAGGTGGATACTTTATTATCTTGATCTAATACATTGTTATATATCTTTGTAACCGTTAATCGTTATTACGAACCTTCCATTCGTTAGTTAATTTGAAGTGCAACGTCCCGTTTTAGCACCGAGGCTACAAGGAATGCAGACCTCCAGAATGAAATGGGACCTGAAATACTTTAACGCGTTCAATGCTCTCCATTTGCGTAACTCGAGGGAGGTAAGCCTCCTAGATCATCGTGCCTCCCTTCTCGAGTTACATGCCTGCCTCTGTGGGGAAAAGTGTGTCTGAATGTCTTATGTAGAAGGAGATGATGATAGAAATGATCACCTCTGTCGGTTCCCCTCCCTCATGATTTCGAATCCGGGTCTTGCCTCAAAGTTCGTCTTTTTAAATCGTACTATTGGACTTTTGTATGCAGAATCAACACAAGCTACTGTAGCCCGATATACTATTATTATATACTATTAATACTAAAAAGAAACTACATAATGAAATCGCTTTTTTATAATTTCATATAACATTGCATTTTTTTAATTACTTTTATGTAAAACTTACCATACTTTAGGTTTATTTTGTCCTGTCGCCTGCAAGCTAAAATCCATTTCTGAAGGCATTCCCCCTCTTTTTGAGGAAATCTAAAGTATTTTATATTAGTTCCCGTAGTTTTTCTGTAATAATTACTACAGCCGTACGCTGCACAGTTAGGCATTCTTAATATCATTTAAAAGAACAAAGTAAGAAAGAATTTCCACTTGTCACTTAAAGCCGCGCCTTTTCGCGTTGTCTCTTGCAAACCAGTTGACGTCAGAGCCACGACAGCGCTCCAGGCGACATGCGCATGCAACCACCTTGTAGTCTTTCCACCATGGTCCGTAGAATTTACTTGATTTTGATTTAGTATGGAGTTTACTTCTTTTGATATGTCCGTTCTATGCTTACTGATTACGTTTCAAATCAATCAATAACTAGGAAGTGAAATGATTTACCCGTATTTTAACAAATATGTTTCACGACAAATTTCGTAAAACTGACATGCGTTTTATGATACAAAGCCTGCATACCTTTTATTTTTGTTTTACATTCTAAGACTTATTATTTATAGCTGAAATTTAGACATTGCTAAGGAATTAAATTCATCTCACGCTTGTAAAAAAAATCGTGAACTATAACGGTTTATTTTTTCTTTTTTATTTCTTTTTTCTTTTTCTTTCTTTCTTTTTTTTTTTTTTTTTTTTGGAATATCCCTTTTCGGGTGTCTCAATGTACGCCATGGCTTGGAGTACATATTAATCGTAGTTAATGGGATAACTTCACCCTATCTTAAATCTTTCCAATATCTAACGATGTCTTTGTACGGAATTGACAGATTTTCATCAAGCATGGCATATGCTTCCTCTGACGCTTTCGTTGATTCAATTCATCGTAACTTTCTAAACATGTTTCAGAGTAAACTTTTGTATATAAATAAAAGTACGATCTTCATGAAATATGCACGGATAAAAATGCCAGGTACACGTTGGTTGGATAAATCAGATATATCCGGATTCTGTAATAATTGTGCAGAATTCTATCTTGTTTGGTGCGTTGCCAATACGCTACAAGACTTGGGGTGTTGCGGTCATTCTGGCTTGCAGTATGTGTGTCCTTCTAACAAAATACTGTTGATACATGCATTGTATGTACACAGTGGGCGTGATTGTACAGGAAAAACGTAGGAAACACCCATACTGAATGTAAGTGATAGGCGTAATGTCTGTAACGGCCTCTGTCCCATACCTTTGCGCTATTGCCTGCACGGAACATACCCCTCTTCCGGATGTGATTGTGAAAATACCGTTGGCGTATACGAAACCATTTGATGTTGCCTGGTTTTGAGTAATATTGAATGTCCTGGTGACGTTCTAGACACGATTAAATACACTTTAGAGCACAGAGGTGCTTTAGAAAGTTTTTCCTTATTCTCTCTCTGGAAGTGAAAGACCCGGGTTCGATTCCTGATGGGAGATAATGTGGTTCAGATTCCACGTTTAGCTGTAGGTCCACGTCACATATAGACTCGCTGTTGAAACGGACGCTAAACTAAAAATCAAATCAAATCAAATCTCTTTCTCGCAAAACACAATGTTATCCTGTAAATACTAGGTTCCTTATTTCCATCGTTGTGATCCGCCATGGCCAATTGACAAAAAGCTCACTTCTGGTTCGTCGAGACTTTGGTTCAATCTCAACTTCCAGCAACATTTTTTATTTTAATATGTAGTGTTTGAATGTCCGTACATTTCATATACCATGCAATATATGAACACTACATATTGTAATATATTCCCTACTGCCTTGGGTACATATGTTTACTAGACACAATTTTTAATTTCGTTGCAAGGTGTTTTCTATAGTTAGACGCTTGGTCCGGAAGTTGCCAGGTTAAAGTACAGCACCTGCATATTGCAGGATATTATTTTCTCTATGCGCTGTGCTTTTCTGAAGGGTTAAGGACTGCTTTTCTTTGTATTCTAGTATAGAAATCGATGAAGGAAGATATAGTGAAACCCCATTACGGCTACAATGAAATTGCACACACTTTTCCGGTTTTATCAATTTTATCTGATAAGTAGTTGACAAGCTGTCATAAAGTACAGTACTGCGCACAAAAAAATTAAGCAATGTTGTTAAATGGAAAATATTTTCTCTTCTGTTATGTTTGTATATGTGTGTCACATTATCGACAGATGTTTAAAAGAAATAACTACTGTCATTATTTAGACTATGAATGGTAGTTCAGACGCCTCCTCTGATTGATGGGATGGAAAATGAACTTTTCAGATGGCTAAAGCAATCATTTTAATTAGAGGGTGAATGTGATTTGTTGACTGGGATGTAACGGTCAAAGAATCTTCTTATTTATACCAAAGGTGATGAGCTTTGCTTTGATTTGAGACTTCGATACTTCATCCTATTCCCCACTGAAAAGTATCTGTAATTCAACAAGGAAATATTTATATTGACAATTAAATTGAAGTTAATCCTAATATGGCCTATGACAAACACTTTACCATTTTATATTGTAAAGGTCAGACCTTCCGGTATTCTAGTAAAGTGCTCTAACAGCACAATTACATAGAAGGCATATACCTATCATGTTCCCTGAGGTACATGGAAATTTGCCCAGTATGTGCCTTATGTACTTACGAGAGAGAAATCACATGGATGGCAAGTGATAGTCACAGTCTATGTCCGACCCTAGGCACATGCCTGACATGCACTTGGAGGACTTACCTAGTATGTTCTTCCCATACAGTAAGCGAAAATTACTCCCACAAAATATGTTAAATCACTTTTATGAGTAATTTGTTTACATAAAAGTGAGTTTAAGAAACTTTAAAAAAGTAAAAAAAAGCACTCGGGGTTGGGCACGAACCACCAACCCTTTGATTACTTTTTTCTTTAACAGTCAGTTTTATTACGAGAAATTACATACCATATGTATATACAACAAGAACAGAAGGGTAATCCCAAATTACAAAGGATACCACTGCAATGCAATTGAAAATCAATCACATGAAGTATACACAAACACGAAAAAAAGGAAAAAAAAGAAAAAAGTTAACAGGAGTCGGGTAGTGAGCAAAACGACGCAAGCATAGATCTGAAGGCATTGTTTTTTAAAGAGCTCTGTAGTCTAAAAATGTACATTGCTTGTATCACCAGCTCATTTTCGGTAAGGAGTATAGCCGCTGTGTGAATAGTTAACCATACTATAATATTGTGTTTAGGACGTGGAAAGTATTTAAAATGAGGCAAAGAAAAAACGGCTCACTATTAATAAACTGTGGATCAACACGAAGTACGTGCTATAATATGTGTATAGCTACGCCACAAATGCTGGGTGGATGGACATGTTTGCAAGAGATGGATGAGTGTGTCAGCTTGTCCACATCGGGTACATTGAGCATCTGGTCGCAAGCCGATTTCTCAGGCTCGGTGGTTAGTAAGAAATACATTGTGCACTAACCTATACCATAACTCTCTCATTCCAGATGGTAAAAAAGAGGAATCAATATTATGCCAAATTTGCGCCAAAGAACAATTGGGATGGCGAGTAACACACTTAGGGGGTATAATTTGCATAATAAGTATATAATTTCTTCACACTCATATCTTCAATAGCTGTGTGACTGATAAGAGCATAAGAAATGTCTAGAATGACGGTGCGTAGGTAATGGTAAGGTTGGGACCAGTTCTGAATAGAAGCAGGTGAACTGAGAGTCACGTGTCGAAGGCAATGCATAATATGATACGCAGAGAAAGACTCAGAAAAGGAAGTTAAAAGCTGGCATGTGCAGTGCAATAGCAGACAACGACCTCGAAGAGCCACATCTTTAATACGTAACCATCCTACTTGCTTGTTCGTACACACAGTTCTACGATGAACTCGTAGTGGCGGTTGATACCACAAAAAGGCAAACATATGTTTGTTAAGTGTATTGGCGTGTGATACAGAAAGCTGAAAAATCTGCATTATATAGTACAAGAAACTGAAGGCAAACATATTTAAGAAGGTCGCTCGCTCATGTAATTTAAGACTTCGAGCTTTGTGTTTATAAAGCAAGTTAATGACCTTAGTTACAGCCACTCCATAGTTTGCCTAAATAGATGTATTTATATCGGTATGCAAAGTAATGCCAAGAATTTTATGAGTGTTAACTACAGTAAAGGGGGAGACAAAAGTGCAAGGAGACGTACCATTCAAAAAAAAAAAAAAAAAAAAGGAGTTTGGTTTTCGTGGGGTGTAATTCCGCACCAGACAGTTGACTAAATACCTGAAGATTATTAAGGATATTATCTAAATTGCGCCTGGAGCGAAAGTAAAAGCATATATCATCTACGTAACTCTGAAGTTTAATATTAGCCGAAGGAACACACAACCCCGTCATTTCATTCCGGATCTTATGCAGAACCGGCATAAAGGCAGTACTGTATAGCATTGCGGAAAAGGGACATCACTGAATAAGCCCTCGGTTAATTGGAAGGGTCCGCATTAATGCTCCGTTCAGATTAATTTGGGCAGTACGCTAGGAGTATAACGTCTTAAGCATATTTAAATATATCGCCCCGAAATGATGTTTCCCAAGAACGGAGAATAAGTACTGATGGCTTAGTTTATCGAAGGCCTGAGAAAAGTTAGTAGTAATTACTAGGCGCGTGCTCTTCCGACTAGACCACGGAGGCTACTAAGAAAACGTCGCTTCTAGAAAGATACATTCTTGGTTTCTTTTTAATTTGGCTAATCAGAGTGCTCTTTTAACCCTGTTTATTCGACAATAACCGTTTGGGATCAGATAAAATCCGCTCGCCATGTAATTTTATAACAAAATGGCTCGCGTCTCTTTACTTTATTTCATGGTTCTTCTATATTCATTTTCAAATGATCGGCGACAGTTGGCATCTAAAAAATACAATTCTTTATCCCTAACGAAGTAAATAATTAACTTTTCACATATGCATGAAACACTCATCTTAATTTTTATTCATCAGTTATGTCCTTCCTTTCTTCTAAATTCATCTTCCAAATTTAATGCATTTGTTGCTTCTTTTTTCAAATCGATTGTGTACTAGAAGGACCGAAAGTGGATCAGAAAGCGCGAGAAACTGTTGCATGTTACTGCGCATGAGCAAATGCAAACAGCTGACTGTCATTCATACGTCCCTGCAGATATCAATTATGTGTCATAAGTATCTGAAAAAGTATGCACCTAAAGGAAATACCTCGAAAATGAAATATATATGTCCCAAGTAACAACAAGAAACAAATTAGTATTACAACGCGAAAGTGAGCGAGTTATGTAAGTGCTACATTTGTGGTACATAGTTGCAAATATCAATTAGGTTTAACAAGCACCTAAAACTTCAGGCAGCTGAAGTACATACTTTCACATGAATACCATATGTACCAAGCGCCCGGTAACTAAAAAGTAGCTGGGACACTTAAATGCACATGCCAAGCATATCTTGTGCTGTTAGGGCGGTGCGTGAGCGATTGACCGTAGAAATTCAAACTCCGAATAGTGATAATTTCACAGCCTAATTTTATTACAAGTGTAAACTCTTTATTCAGTGGAGAGAAGGGCGTGGATCACAGGTCAGAGTTGATGACGATGGGTTTTGGTGGATGGAGTGGGTTATGATGGGTCAGAGTGGGTCATGATGGGTGGTGGGTTAGAGTGGGTCATTGTGGAAGGTGAGTCTCGGGTCACGGTGAGCCAGTGGGTTATCTGTCAAGTTTTCATTGATACACGCCATTTCAAATCTGAAAGAAAAACCTTGTTTGAGCACAGATTTTAAAGCGACCATTGTGGCAACATTGGACAAACATCTGTGTTCAATAAGGCCAACAGAGATTTGTGCATAATTCGGGATCTAGAGTGTGCGCAATCCAGTTGCTCCGCCTATGACTTATAAAAAGGTTATAGAAGTTGCACAATTTCACTATATTATCTTTCATATAATGAGATGCTCCAATCAGAACTGACCCTGTAAACAAGTATATTCTAGGTACTTAATTACTACTCTATAAATAGATCACTTTTCACATTGATAACACAATATTAAACTGTGACAAAGGGACTCTTAGCATGTGGTAATGCAATTTATTGAAAGCAGTGTAAGCATTTATGCTTCTATGATAAAACTCCAACAAATGAAGTACCGGTATGTAAGTTTGTACCTAAAGTATGAAAGTAAATGTATAGCTCATACGATTCCGGGTTCGATTAAACGGAAGTATCATCTATGTGTTCACTGTGTGCTAGTATCAGCATAACTAAACATTGCATTTCGAAAATATTATATTATCATGGAATTACTGATCCTGAACTTCATCTGACTTTTGTAGCAGAGTAACAAGAAAATTACACCAAAAGAATGACACGTCGTCTATGGTTGAATCAAGGGTAAGAAATGTATATTTAAAAAATAATTTTGTGGTAATTGAAGCGACTATAGAGAAGCTTCTGTCATTACACTCGATTGGAATTTCCTTCTGCCATTTCATTCGATTGGCGTTTTGTTCTGTCATTCCATCCGATTGGCATTTTCTTCTGTCATTCACTCGATTTGCATTTCATTCTGTCATTCCATTTGATTGACATTTTCTTTTGCCATTCTACTCGATTGGCATTTCCTTCTGCCAATCCGTTCGATCGGCATTTGCTCCTGTCATCCCACTCGATTGGTATTTGCTTCTACGTCCTTTTGTCCGTTTCTTCGGTCCCCAATAATTCTCGCAAAACTTAACTGATTTTAATAAAACACAGTTTATGTCTTCCTTACATACAGAAATAACTCTGTTTGTTGTAGTTCCAATTCCTCAAGAATAAGAGGTAAAAGTAATATATTGAAATTCATGTTCTAAGTTTGAATATATGCATTCAAAATAATTTCCCAGCATAACCAAGGTGAAAAATACTCAATTTTGGTGAATCATTCTTTTCCTGTCGTTCTTCCTTCTGTAATCTGCATGTAGAATTCGTCTGAATTCTGGAGCTCCTTCGTGCCTCAGCGGTAAGCGTACGCTCTTTAGGCGTGGGAGACCAGGGTTTGATTCTCGGTAAGAGCTCATGTGATTCAGATCCACGTTAATTTGTAGGTCTCGTCTCATATAGCCTAACTGCTGAAAGGGACGTTAAAATCAACTCAACTCGTCCAAATTCGATGTCTCGCAAAAAAATTAAAATAAAAAATCGAAGTCTAGTATAGGCATCTCAAGGACGTACCTCAACCCATTTTCCTCTATTCTTGGTCAAACATCTATAAACGTTTAAACACGTGTTTAATTATTTTCACAAGGTTATGGAATAGTCACTAGAGGCGCAATTGGCAAAAGCGCTTTTTCATGGCTTTGAGTGTTACGAATGAAGTTTGTTTGCAGGAAGAAAACTTCAATTTCTTGTGCAACTTATTGTGAATACAGAAATTTAAAATAGAAAATGTTTCACGCTTAAGTTACACACATCTTTAGAAAAACTATACCTGATTTTTATGAACATTTCCCTAAATTTTATGTCAGTAATCTCAATGATATATATTGACCTATAATTGACACAACTCAAGTAGTACAGTATAAAGAGGTGAACGTACTCAAACAATACATTCATGCTTCAGGGTAACTCAGTCAATAATAATAATAATAATAATAATAATAATAATAATAATAATAATTATTATTATTATTATTATTATTATTATTATTATTATTATTATTATCAGTGGCGGCGATTGGACGTTAAAAGTGGGGGGGGGCAAGACATGATCTGAATATTTGTATATCAATGTTAGCTTCCCTGGATATTTCTAACACTTAGTTTGACGAAAGGTTGTATAATTAATAGGATACTATATTTTTCAGTTAAAATAGCGTACATCGTATTTCATATTTTATTAGTAAATTGACAAGAGCAATGCAAGTAGGTACTAGCCCTACGAAAGTGTAAGAAGAGATTTGATTCCTTGCTTAAGAACATCTTAAAATTGTGATTGGAAAATTGTATGATCAGATTATTTAATAACAAATTGTAAAACAGATAAATAGAAAGGATAATATTAATCATAGTAATGCATAATGAGACTTGTTTTGCAAAAGTTGTATTGAACCTGGAGATTAATAAAGAACTTACATTTTTAATTCAACACATGCCATTAAATGTACGCTATTACTCTTAGAAGGACAGTAAAAACTACAAGCATATGCTACGACATTTAAAGACATATTTACTTTTACAGCTTCCGGAAACATTTTCTTTGTCATTAGGCACAGTTTTCACTTTCTTGGAACACATCAAAACACAACAATAATTAGAATCACTCCAGTTATACAAAATAATCCTAAAACCTAGAATTATGTTAAATTCGCTAAATTTAATTGTATATACACTCGTACACCCATAAATACACCACTCACTCATATATTACACTGCAAAACAATAGAAAAGGTAGAAGTTGTCTCTTAATACCCTCATTTTAATCAGTATTCCTTATTATTAGAAAACAGAAAATAAATTTTAGCAACTGCCGACTTCGGTGCAATTAAAAAACTTGTGAAAGTTTTTTTTTTCGAAATGTTCTCTCAATTAGTTTCAAACCGATTGACTAATATATCGAGCCCTTATAAGAAGAAATGAAAGTACACTGGAATTGTTGCACTCCAATCGGTTAATTTTTGGGCAATTTTGCGTGGCAATTAAAACTAAATTCTTGTAGCTTTCTTAACTCCACAGGAAGACAACCAATAGGTGCTCACGCAAGGCAAATATTATAAGCACCATTTTTCTATGAGCCAGTTATAAGATACAAAAACTTTACGTTTCCAAATAAAACTATATACATTAATTGGTCATTTCGAAAAAGTGGGGGGGCAACTGCCCCCCTTTGCCCCCCGAATCGCCGCCCATGATTATTATACTACTAGTAGTAGTATAGTTATAAAGGAAAACTTGTGCTTTCTTTGAAGGTAAAGGATGAATACTCTCGGTTAAATGGTAAGGCGATGTAAATGTCAAATAAAAAAAAAAAAAAAAGACAGAAAAAAGCCTCGATTGAACAACACACAATATCAGTAGTTTATTTTTATTTCTGAAATTACCTTATAGATACCAAACATACAACCTTCATTGCTAGTTTTCTGCTATGTATAATATACGTTACAGATAAACATATTCCTGGAGTTTGGAAGAACATATGAAATAGGAATAACATATTTGTAATCAAGTCTAAACATACGATGGACACTTGCATTAACATATAATAAATATGACTTATTTGAACTTCCAGTTTATAAAGAAGTGTTTTGTATACGATCCCGACATCAATTTAAAATTATACTTATACGAGTTGTTTGGGCTTGTAAGTAAATTATCACGTTTGACTCAGATAGGAGCACGTTAATATAATTGTTTGTCCCTACCATCTACTGTGCTGTGAATCCTTAAAAATGTTGGATGATTTGAGAAAGGTGACAGAGCGAGTGGAAAAAGAAGAAGAAGAAGAAGAAGAAGGGAACGACATGGGACGAATGGTATAAAGCAAGTGTTTGCAGGTAGATCAATTAGTCATTAGAAAATAGAGCAAATTTGATGTTATAAAGTTAGTGAAACAAATAACATATGTCCAGAACACATACCTATGTGTCACCCCAGTGGTGCCCACCCCCCCCTTATGTCTATGACGCACCCCCCCCCAATTGTCTATCCGTAGGTGTTCTTCCATGAAAAAATCTTCTTTTCGATTAATGTTACCCCCCCTCATCAAACATATTTATATAGATTTTAACCCCCCCCAAATATTTCAATGACGCAGTTTGCGTCATAGCCCCCCCTTGTGGGCACCCCTGTGTCACCCTATGCCATGTTCCGTAAATACCTACTTTTCGTTAATTGTAAATTATGGACCAGTAACGTAGAAGCCATTAGATATTGGTAGCAGTAATTATTGTCAGAGAAAACCTCTGAACATTCACGATGTATTTCAACTGTATTTCAACTAGTTTGTATTAGAGCTTTCAAAGTAAAATTCTAACGCTCTCGATGATAGAAGAAGGGGGAATGTGCTGGTCATGTGTTGAAGTAAGGGTAATATTTAACGAAACAATTTCGTCTTTCACACAATCCCATTTCGAGATCTACTGTCCCTAACAGCACAATTATATAGCAGGCATATACCTGTCATGTTCCCTCAGGTACATAGATATGTATCCAGTATGTGCCTTATGTATCTCCGAGAGAGAAACAACATGAATAGCAAGTGGGTTGGAAATTCGTCCCTTAGTCTTTCAATAGTCTGGTCTTTGCTCCTTGAGATTTCTTCTTGTTTGGTCGTCTGATTATCAAAAGTGAGAAACATTAGTAGTAAGGACTTACTTCTACTTGCTTCACAAGACTTGGGGAATCAGAAGTCAATCATCTCCTAAACTTAAAAGCAGAACTCATACCTTCACAAGTGAACTCCAACCTGAAGGATCATTTTGAAAGTATTCGAAGTACTATATATATATATATATATATATATATATATATATATATATATATACCCCGGTATATAACTTCATTAACACTAGAAACATCACATAGGTCATTGTGACCCATTGTAAAACTAATTTCCCATATTTTTGAAAGTTTTGATTGCATTACTGTTAGATGTCAGGATCTTTAATAGTTTCAAAAATGTCACTATTCACCAATTTATGATATTCAACATATTTTCCTTTAATATATATTTTTGAAGTTTACTTAGAAACATGAAAGGAGTTATTTTGTCCCCTCGTACGTGTAATTCTTTCCTTTTCTGATACACGTAAATTACGACATCCCATGTGGTTTACTTAATATTTCTAACTAGTTCTGCGGCTGGCATACTTTTGTACTAACTTTGAATTCTATTAAGAGGAATTCTATGAAGACATTACGGCGAGAAGAACTTGTGAACATAAGCAATAAGTGAAACTGACTCTGGTGAAAACTGGATTGTTATAAGTAGTAACGAATCAGATATTGGTAATGTACACATTGATAAGTTTCAGAATGGGGAAAAAGTTTTTTTTTTTATCAGTGGCGAAGAATTTGCTGACAGTAATGGTGTAATAATAGATGAGGTGAATGTGAAATACTTGGAGACTTCAAGAGACTCTTTGGGTTGAACAAAATTTGTGAGTAGAAGAAAATTTCGCAGAAGAGCTAAGGAACATCACGTGTTACGTAAATCTCCAGGTTCAACATAATATATAATTTAATACGTAACAGTACTATTGCTAACAACAAAACAGAAGAAATGTCAAGTTACTGTATGTAATAATGGAAACCAAACCTAAGACCAATGTTACTACTATAAAAAGTACGTCTCTGTATATGACAAAGACAACCAAGAAATACGATGTTTGTGTAAAGTTATGAATAGACAGTTTTCCTTTTATACAATGGACATGAATATAATGTTAAAAGTTTATAATATACTTTATAAGAAATTATAATTTTCAAGTTATTTCGTAGTCTTATTATATTTGTAATGAAAAGTGTATTAGTATACACCGTGTATAACCTTCTTTATTGTCATTAAGCGGAAAGATTAACGTGGAAGTATTCATTTTACGAAATAAAGAGTAATGATGAATTTGAATATTAAGTTCGTATTTAGTTAATGAATCGTAACTAAAAATGCTTAATAGTATATAAATAAACAGGTCATAAAATAATAATAACAATGTTAATAAATACAAACGAACAAACAACCAAACAAAAAACAAATGAAACATTAATGTGATTAAAAATTGTAATTAATTGTTTTGTTGAAAAGGGGCTCAAATTGATACCTTCGATGCTTCTAGTATAAGCCGTGGCGTATTTAGGAGCTTCTGTGCTTAAGCTCCCAGAAATCTTATTTACTATATTAAATTAAATGAAATATCTTGCAGAATTTTCACATTTCCTGGACCAAAGTTAGTAAAGTCACCCTCCGAAACAAAATCGTAAATACGTCACTGAGTATAGGTGCAATTTGGGTCTTACAAGACTGCAGTCTTTTATGTTATTTCCTTTCATTGTTATCCAGTAGCTTTAAATAGTTGCGCTATTGAAAATATTATATCTCTATAGTGCTGCCAAAATGTCTTGATCCGTAGCAAAAATGCCAACTAAAGCTCACACCCATGTGTTGAATCAACAAGGGTTCAGTTGTTGCTAAACGAGAAACCCTTGCTCTACGGATGATAGCAGAGCTTGGAACGGAAGACTGGATATCAAGTCAATGTCGTATAATGTCCAATAGCTCAGTAGACAATCTGCGAGCTTTAGGTAAACGGGGTATTGTTTATGATCAATTAGAAGAAAGACGGAACAGATTATACACTACTACATCCTGTTGTCTCTTTGATCGGATGATCTCCGGTGATGGTCAGAAGTTCTGACATGAGGTGATGGTCCGATCGCTCCTACTCAGATGCAACAGTTTGATCTTTTAACTAGGTTTTACCTTCCTAGTCCAATCTCCATTTAATGTTGACACTGTTTACATAGTTACTTCAAGAATACTTCAAGGATGACGTCTCGTGTTGGTTCTCTTGAGACCACTTAATGGAAACTAATAATGAAGTTCATAATGCATTTACAAATAATTTCTTTTATTTTCTAGAGAATCAAAGATGAGTACTTCGTACTTGAAAGTTTCCATCTTCGTTCTTATAATTTCTGTTGCTACTTTATGGGGCGTTTACACTTGGTCGATTTAGTCGCACGACTAAATCGACTCGCTGCATTTGCCACTAAATCGAAGCAACTAGGCCGAATTAGATCGATTGATGTTTTCAATTATTTCAACCACAGAAAATAGAACGTCTTTCAATTCAGTTGCCAGTCGATTAGCCGCCTTCGATCAACAAGCGATTAAGTTGAAGTCCCGTTTACACGGTCGATTAAGTTGAAAGTGACGTCAATTCAACTGAATCGAACGCGAATCGACTAAGTGTAAACGCCCCATTACGGAAATATGTGTTGTTGTGTTTAATAATATTATTTTTCAGATACTTTTCTTTACTTATTGTAAATTTATTGTACGTATTAGTGTTAATCAATTAGAAGGTACGTAATAAATATGACCTAATATTATATACAATACCTTTCATTATATACAATAGATGCAGCCGATCTGACGGAAAAAGACCCGATGGTATGACATTAGTACCTTGGAAGAAAGGAAAGGCATTGATTTGGGACCTCACATGTTCAGACACCTATGCCCTCTCTAACCTACAATATGCCTCAGTACAAGCTGGACTCGTAGCTGCTCGAAGAGCGAAAGAAAAAAGGAATAAATATAGCAATCTACTCGATAACTATTGCTTTGTCGCAATAGCAATTGAGTCTAGCGGTTCTTGGGAAGAAGGAGGCCTCAAATTTATAAAAGAAATCGGCCACCGTCTATCGATTAAATCAGGAGATAATCGAGCAAAAAGTTTCCTGATTCAACGCATTAGCATAGCCATTCAACGTGGGAACGTGCCGGCTATAATGGGAACGTGCCGGCTATAATGGGAACGTTACCCACTAGTAAAGAGCTAGAAGAAGTCTTTCTTCTGTAATTGCGGAGAAGGGGGGTTAGGAGTAAAAACAGACATCATTGGTGCATCAATTTATGTAGCAACCGAGCAAGGAGTATGGAGAGACAGCTCACAGTCCATAAGTTTATATGAAAAATTACGGCATGAATGCTGTACCGTACGTCAAGACAGTGACATAACATGGCAGGTTGGAGCCTTTGAAAGCAGAAGATTTAGTACTACCTGCCGAACATTATGGGAACAAAGTACCGAAGAATAGATATTTACTGTTTCATTTTAAATTTTCATTATAACAGTTTTTTTAATAATCATTGTTATTTTAAAAACTGTAAAAATGTGATTTCTTATCATATCATTGGAAGATAATTAATTTATCTATATACAAGTTAAAAAAATTAAATACTTTCTTCTTCATAGAATATATAGTTATTGTTTTAAATAAAACTAAAAGTCTGTTATTATAGTTAACCATATATTCCAGAGGCAATCACAAACTCCTTTGATGGGTGGAAATAATTACCAAACATAAACAAAATTTAAAACTCTTCAGGACAAGAAACACAGAAGTTTCTATCTTGAGAAATTATGCCTGGTTTAAAGTGTTCTTTACAGACATATTTCGTATAAACTGTATCATCAAAGAATTTAATTGTCTTTTATTTGATATAGGCTATATTAATTTAGAACATGCATCTCAATACTACATTCAACTCCATAATATTGGTTGCATGGAAGTTGTAATACATACACAATTATATACAAGGTATTTCTGTTACCTGGGGAAAGACTAAGAGTAATGACTTATGATGACAAAAGTAGTAATTTGAGAAGACGGAAAAGTGTGTCTTTATGGAGTTAGAGGGTAACAAAATTTGTCGCAACGGGACAAAATTTATAAATTTTCACTTGTAACCCATAACGTTATTTTTGATAGAAAGATGTCCAACATATGAATCAAACGACGAGAAAACATGGGTCTGCGAAAGCATCATTTACGACTGGATAAGAATTGTGACAATGGGAAACGTTGTTTGGATGCTGAGCAATCATGAATGAACGAATTTGCATTACAGACTGATGACCCGCAATGGTTCTTATCCGAGTATAGACCGCTAAAAATGATGGAAATACACAATAACTGAAAATAAAATGTCGGAATCTCGTCCGGTCAAAGGAATATGCATGAAGATGATGTAATTGTACTCACTAGAACAAAAGTGCTGTTATTTCGTTTAGTTTTGTAAATGTTGTAGGAAGTCCCGTCTCCTCTCTAATCTTAGATTTCTTTTTGTCTCGTAGTGTTCGCATGAGCTGTTTCTCGTCTCGGTGAGATTTCAAAACATATATGGGTACGACTTCATTGCATAACTCTAAACAAGTTTTCTGTTTGAAACAAAACAAACAAACGGGGCACCAAGAAACGGCTGTGTAGACGAAGTACCAGTCGGAACTAATGATAGAATGTAATCATGCCCTATTTTTTACAGCAGTGCAGTTCGTAGGGGTCATTTGCCTACCTTTCAGCTATCATTTGTGTGCAAGTTCTTTCGTTGCAGTTACGAAGACTTGTTGGCAGTCGTCTAGTAAGTGCTGACATTTTGGTATAGTGTAGTTACTTTTTCTGTCATTTGAGTGAGAGTAAGTACTTTAATAGTGCAATGGAATTGACAGTTGACGAGGTTGCAGATATAGTGTTCACCTAGAGAATGGCTAATGGAAACGGTCATGGAGTGGCTAATTTATATCATGAAAACAAATTCCATAAATGACACATCCGAAGTATTCCAAGTTTACACGATTGTTGCATCGTTTGTGGGAAACAGGACATTTGCAACCACAACTTCACAAGTAAGGGGAACGACGAACTACCATGTCTCCCACCTTTAAAGAAGCGGTGAGTGATCCTATGAAGTAACAGACATCAATAAGCACAAGCACTATAGTACATGAAATGAATGTGGCACATAGTACCGTTGGAAATTTTCACATGAACCGCAGTTGTACCCTTACCTCCACAAAGAGTACAAAATCTGATACCAACCGACTTCGATGCTTGTATCATGTTTAGAGAGTGGCTAGCATAGCGCTATGTAACTATCCTTAGTTGCATGCCTCTGCATTGTTTCCGATGAAGTTTGTTTTACTAGAAACGATGAAGATTGTGTTTAATAGTCAAGATAGTAACGTAGGGGCTGATGAAAATCTTAATGCAACAATTTTCAAGAGCCCTCAACGGATGTTTGCAGAAATACATTGGTAGGAAAAGTACATATTACCCTTGGTCGAACTTTACCCTTACATTTCGTTCCCGAGTTATGGCCATTTTTGTCCTATCGTGATAAATTTCTTATTTCATCTGTATATGAAACAACGCACTTCAGGATACTTGTTCCTATTATCAAGGTATAATGAAACTGTATCCAGATAAACATAACGTATTTATGGGTTAAGTTGTGCATTACTGAAGACATTACACGAGGATTTGATTTCTGCCTCGCCTTGGAATTTCAATTTCACTGTTTCAAAAGATATATAGACAGAGCCTTATCTATCTAACTTTAGAGATAATATATAACATCAAGCGTTAGTTCGGCAATGTGTAGAATAATAATTTAGAGAACAAACATAGTAGTGTATTTCAAGAGCAAACTGTATATACAATATGTTATTTTATATTTCGAAGATTGTATTAGCAAAATAGTTAAATGCCTAGTTCTGAAGTTTCAAATAATAAAATAAAACACAAATTCTGACCAAAGTATATGCTGTGTAATAAATTATATCCTTACAATTTCGACAACGTACCTTTACCTTCATCAGGCACATTATAAAATATAATTTATAAGACTACAGTTCATATGACCAACTCTCGTTCTCTGACATATATAAACCGTAGTCTTAGATATTGTATTTTATAATGTGTTTGATGAAGACAAAGATACTTTGCCTAAATTATAAAAATATTACTTATTAAATAATTTATGCTTTGGTCAGAATTTGTCTCTTAATTTATAGAACAAGTTCCAAAGCTAGAATGAGTGGTATTCAGTTCGAAATTATCTTTCGATGTATTTGAAAGTACACAATTTATTACTGTTAGCAGTACATATACTTCACAAGTAAAATCTAACAGATAAGGAACCTTCTTCTATACAAGTGCCGCATGCTGTAAATGGTGTCATTTGCCCTTCTTTCCCCCTCCGTTGCTGATGTTGTTAACATTGGTGTTCTTGGATTTAGAAGCGACCAAGTCAGATATTCCTTCAAGAGGATTTGATCCTTCGCTTTCACTACATGTAGCCATCTAAGAAAAGAAATAAATTATCAAACATTACACATTGCACATATCATTAAGAGAAGATATTTTGATTAATGGGCATGGGTGCATAAGTATAGTGAAATGGCCCCAGATGAATCTTGGGGCGACAAGCAAGTGGTATACAGGAACACCCAAGATACATTAATCCTTCACGTTTGAAACCTCAACTCTCATTGGTTCATGACAAATGGCGCAAAATCGAAAAAGTGGAATTAATTTATTTCTCAAGAATGGATTCCCAAACCAAAGTTTCTTTAACAAAAACCTTTGTTTTAACCAAAATTTCTGTGCACCTTAACATTTGTTTTCATTGAGTTACCGTAAAGTTTTCTATTTTTCCGCAACGCATTACAAAGTTATAAGGATTATGTCTTCAGCACAATTTGTTGGTTCGCTCTGCATGCCTCAAGTCTTTTGTTGACCTCACCGTCCACACTTATTTATTTATTTAGAGAGACGAATACTACAGGTAAAGATACTTGTATTCATAGCATTAGATAAACATATAATGGTTGAATAAACAAACAAGGGGCAATTTTAATGACTGGTTAATCATCGATTCTGGCACTTAAAGAATTTACTACCTGTTAAAAAAAAATAGTGCAGGACAGATCCACAAAGTTTATTATAGAGGTTACACATGCTCCAAATAGGTTACCTTTTTATTATATTAGTTTCTCAGGTTCTACAGTGAAAAAAGTCATCTCTTTGATCTTTTCACGTTGTAAACTTTAAATTTCAGAAGTTCAAATTATTGCCACATTTGGATTTTTTTTTTCAAATTTTATGTAAAAGTTGTTTAGTTAAACATTGATATGTTTCAAATTATCAATAAATGCCTGTTTCCTTGAAAACTAAGGATACCTTGTGAGTTTTGATTGTATCATTTCTATTTTGCGGCTATATTTTTTGTTATATAACGTATTTAATGTATCTTGTTGCTTGAAATCCCCATCACTTCTAACCGTATACCTCAGGTATCTATAGGTTATGCTTACAATTTTTTGCGTGCATTTTTTTAGTTTTAACTTTAGGAAATGATGAATATTAAAAAAAGATCTATAAACGGTAGTTAAGGCAATATCTAAAAATCATTCTTAAATATAGACCTATTAATGACCTTTTCCAAATCTTTTCTTACAGATCTGAAACTTGAGTGCGCAGTTTGGCGTTACAATTAATATACATGACACTATGTTCTGAATGTTCTATGTCCAATATTCTGAATATATTTCTGACACTATGTCAAATAGTATTCTTACACTATGTCAAATGTTGCTAATATATTTTAAAAACCATGTCAAATGTTTCTAATATATTTCTTACACTATGTCAAATGTTCTGAATATATTTCTGGCACTATGTCAGAACATTTATGTCAGAACAATATATTCAGAACATTTATTAGTATACAATTTTTATTTTCATTCATAGTATACAATTTTCTAGATATTATCTAACATACTTTCTACGTTTTTATATACGTTATTGTCTTGAAGTAATTCATATTTTATTGTTTTGAAAACATGTGAACGAGGGTAGCGAAGAGCTTTAAATGAATAATTTTCATACATTTTTTTACTAATATTTCTTTAATCTTTTTTCCACAATTCAATTCAAACTTTTCCGTTTCTTACAACTTCGACTTACCAGAACTTTAATTATTTAGTTCGAAGGTTTACTAGACATTAGAAAAAGGACAGTATAGTTCAAGGACTCAAGAATTTATTTGGGATATTTTATCGAATTATCGAAAAATACCCTCCTTTTTCTTTCTCTCTAAAACCCTTATTACAAATCCTTTCTACAGCGCGGAAAGTACTTTTCATTCTCTCTCTCTCTCTCTCTCTTGCTTTTTATTATTTTTTTGTTTAGCCAAATCCTTGAATTGCGTAGTACCAAATTGTAGTATTTTACATCAAAATTCAATCACTATTCCGTTACATACGTTGCCAAACTTACGTACAACCGAGCTTAACGCATGCAACAAACTTCGTCATGCAGACATATATTGCCAAATTGAGAAACCACCTGGCGAAATTGCAATCTTATTGAAACGGTGTAGGGGATCGTCTCTCTTTCCTCATAGAATGATGACATTTATATGGAGTGTATCATGAATGGGTTCAAGGGATTTATCATACCTCAAGCAGTCTATCACTGATATTTTCCGTTACCGTAGACAGAGAAAGATGTGTCTGTTCTGACCTCTGTGCTCCATATCTGAGCGCAGGTGGTTAATAAGGTCAAGCTCTAGGATTGGACGGTCTAGAAGATGTGTTTTAGTATACCTCGATATTCATAAAGCTATACCTCAGCTGCTCCAAGAGTGTGGATTGCCACATGATCATCATTGAAAATTGGATCATTGACAGTAACAATATCTAGACTATAGAATGGATGTAGTCAATTAAAAATTCCGATAATCGCTGTTAATTGAATTACAAAACCCATAGAATATGAGGAAATTGGCGTCTATTGCATCACAGAGCCCCCGCCTTTGGTAGAGAGGCGACAGTTTAAACCAAATTTTCCTTGGACATGTGTCATACATAAATATTGCTAGATCTTAGAAATAAGATGAAAGAGAGGCTATCGGAATATGATACTCGTTTTCAATCATTGAATGTTCATTGACACCGTTTTCTTAGCGCCAAAGTGTTCTTGAAGGTAATCAGAGGATTCGAAATTACAACCTGACTGCGAATGTTACGGTTATGCAGCTAGTGTCGGGCTGTTATTGTAGAACAATAGGCTCTTACAGGTGCTGATTGAGTTCCGTGATTACTTTGTCGCATTCGATCTATGATCTTTGATGACAATCCTCTTTTGTGCTCAATGCGCCTGTCACTGTGGCTCGGTTGCGGTAATGGATACCATCCTATCCATATGGGAGTAAATCCGTATCAGAAACTACTTCTCCCTATTGTTTTCCGTTTTATTTTATTTTCATTTTCTTTCGTTTTTTATATTATTATTATTATTATGGCAATGGAGTTTTGAAAGGAAATCGTGTATTTCCATTTGTATTCGACTTGAAACGAGGGAAAAAGTTAGATAGAAAAAGGTGATTCCATATCAATAGGGATAGTCATTTCCCGTTATCTCTTGCAGTATATAATAGCGTACTTATCACCAGTGCGGGAGACCCGGGTTAGGTTTCTAGTGAGAGCTAACGAGTTTTGGATTCCACGTTAAATTTTATGTCCATGTCGCACATAACCTCTATATTGAATGGGATGCTAAATACAAAATCAACGAACAAACCTTACCGTATGTTCTATGGAAATAAATATCGAAACTGAAAGGTGTAGGGATATCTAACACTTCTAACAATAGAGATATATAAATAGAAACAGAATATATTCATCAGACACTGAATCTATCGCAGAAAACTACTTCTCGGAATCTGCTACTGATTTTTTTTTTTTCTATGGCGATCAGGGTTGTAACTGGAAATTATCTACATTTACCACCTCTAGTTTAAATATAGAGTAAAACGAGAAGACGGAACCTACTCATAAGATGTTGAATCGATTCCAAAAACCCACTTCTCGCTACAGGCCGGCAGCCAGCCCAAAAGTCTAGGCGGAGCCGGCTGACGTTGGAGGGACCCGATCCAACCATATTATAGTTCATTTGCAAGCCTACCGTGAAAATTTTAGGGGGCCAGCAAAAATTTAGGGAGTTACGCCCCCTAGACCCCCTTGGATACGGGCCAGTCTCGCTATGAGTTACAGTTTGTGCTCACATATCGGTTGCCAGATGGACATAACCTTTTATAAGATTTCTAATAGTTATTCATATTTTAACGCCTAAAATGAGGAAATATATAAACGAAACTTATCCGCGTTTAAAAATAGATTTTTTTTGTTTCAAAGCAAGTATGATTATACGCAGTGGCACATTTAGGATTTTTGTTTCGGGGGTCTATGCAAGACACATGAATAAATAAACACTTACATTTTTCCTGTTAGGTACCGACAAATTTTAATGAAGTTGTGCATATAATAAGTTTATTTCGGTTGGGGGGGCTTGCGCCCGATAGCCGCCCCCTAAATACGCCACTGATTATACGTAATGCTCATGTAACTTCGCGATTCATTTCGTGCATATGTTAATTGATCTCATCACTTATAGACCACACATAAAACAAACTCAGCAATCACAAATACAAGGAATAGATGTCATTCTGTAACCACTTGGTTTGAATCCGTGAAATGTCACATTTCAAATTATGTTAATACACAACACATTAAAAATTCTTTCAATATAAATAGCCAGACACACTGGAAGATCTTAAGTTCTGTAGTGTGTTTACAGCGATTCCAATGTGTTAAAATTCCTAAATGTACCATGGATAGTTTTGCTATATGGCGTAATGTATAAATAACTATATAGTTATAATGCATACAACATACGCTAAGCATGATGCTATGTATTCAACAAATGAATAAGAACATATACAACAGAGTTATCTTACGGCGAAAGATGTATTCATATGAGAAGAAGAAGAGGAGACATTATTAAATTGACTCTTAAATTTCGTAACATTAATGATTTCAAAAGTATGCGCGGGGGAAAGCTGAAGGAAATTCCCTCCTGAAGCTACGAAATATTTCCCCGGGACCATGTATTTTATCCAGTTCAATGAAAATTCCTAGTAATTTCGTAATACTATTTTTAACTAATGTTCTGCAGATGGCGACCCCAGATTAGACCCACATGAACTTGGTTTCAACCTTATTAGTTGTTATTTTTTACGAAATATACCTTACCTAGCATTATTCTTTTTTCATTTCTGTTATTCACTCTTAATCACAATATTTCTTATATTTGTGTTTTCTTTGCTCTTCATCACTAGATACGTATTCATCCGTATTGTTTTGCTGCTTAAAATTAGTATATCCTGACCAGCGAACAAGTGCGGGCGGCCGGTTTTGGAACTAAAATACAAACAACAGTGTTTCTAACCGGATTACTTGTAATTAATCTATCACAGTTGTGTTCGCCCTGTTCGTAATAAACCACTTCACGCATATGTTCAAGTTAAGACATACACAATTTCAAAAGTTATGTAAGTTATTTTCAGAACATTTTAAGGGACTGCAAAAAAAAAGTACATACACTTTCCATATTAATTTGGCAATAACTTGCGAATAAACTAACCTCAGTGTTGTACAAAGGAACACTGAGAACTTCGTAGCATTAGAGTGTAAGGAATTCCTACCGTACTTCATCTGTTGACAAAACCTCAAAGTTCATCTTTGTGAATCAAAGTTATACTTTGGCAACTGCGCTCGCATATAATACGGTATCTCCTATTTATTCATCCTTATATTGAATTATCTTCTTCTTCTTGTATTTATCATCTCATGGCTGACATTCCAATTAGACGTATGGGTTTTACACACTACAAAGTACACAGTACTTCTGCAGAACAACAGACCACGACCAGCGAACTTGGCAGCGTATTTAGTGATATCCGGGCCAAAAAAAAAAAAAAAAAAAAAAAATATTAATCTATTTGGAACCGTCTTGTGTTGGTTTGACGATGTCCAGAGTTGTGACCCAATAAAGTGAAGGGACGGCTACATCAGTCTTCTGAAGTCTATCGACAAATGGTTATGTATTACAGATACAAAGACAACACTAGGCTCCCAAGTTTCAAAATTATATTGTGTATGAAAACAGATAGTAGAATTAATTCTTTGTCACAAGAGACCTAGGGTCTGAAAGAAATTCAGAGGGAGTTCAAAGGGAATTTCTATGCTCATAAATAAAAGTTGTGCATTTATTGTGTATTGAACCAATGATATTTATGCTTAAATTACTCATACGCTGATGTTTTATCTTTACTTTTATTTCACATTTACCAAAAGGCTGGATTACGATAATAATAATAAAAAAAATGCATTGTAATCAGGTTTTACAAGGCAATCCCGAAAGACAAGCTATCCAATCCCGTAGCCCTTTAAAAAAATTAAGGAAAATTTCTTTTTCACTTCCTTTTCCCCCAAAGGGTTCACATTCATCGAAAAAATGAAATGAATTTTTTTTAGTTTAACGTCCCATGATCATGCTCTTTATGCTAGAGGAGACAGATGATTAATGAAAATGAAAGAGTGTAAAATTAATTGTTGGGCTCTCACAGAACTACGTACAACAAAGACACATGCGACAGCCAATAGACCAACGAAGAGAACTTCCACAGTTCTCGAGTGGAAACGTATCGGAATTCTTTCTTAGTTACAATTCAAGAAAGTAATTTAGTTGTCAATCGATAGACCTACATTAAAACAAACACAAGCATCGCGAGCCTTATCTTGATTTAAACTTACAAGATATTGCGCAAGTATCTAAGCTACCAACCCATAATTAATATTTTAGTCATTAACATCTTATTACTGAGTTTTACAGGTTTCTACTGTTTTATAATGAAATCAAATAAAACGTAATCAATTTTTTATATATAATCTGCTTAATACACGGTAGAAATTCACTTCTGTGCTATCTTGTTCTTAAATTGTTAATTTCCATGCATATGCCATTATCCACAATACATCTGCATTACTGCAGGAATAACCATTACTGCATTCAATAACAACTATATAATGTATGGAGTTCTTTATTAAGCGAAACAGATTAGGCTACCTATAACATGTAAACTGCAACTTTTGAAAATCGTTGGATACACTGCAGAGTGACGTTCTCCGTTCCTTTGTCCCACCGCGCTTACCTAGAAACTGATGTAAACACAACACTAGCGCCCTCCACGAAAAACCGCACTAATATCCTGGTCAGGTAATACCTTCTAACTATTAAGAGTTACAATCTAAGCACTATTCAGAAATAAAAATAATGAATGCTTACCTTGTGTTTCCAACCAGCACTGTAAACAATGCCCTATTCAGTATTATGTAAATAAACTTTTAAAGGGGTTGGGGACAGAGCTTTCTATCAAAATACATGTCTTTCGTATATCAAAAATTACAAAATGCATATAAAAATACTTCTTCTTTGTACTAGGTTGCTACACAAGGGGATGCTTATGCTTATGAAATATGAATTTCTCTTAGCAGGAAACACACTCAAACTGTCTTAGAAGATGTTTCTTAAGGGTGGAGTTGAATTGATGGGTGCCAATTGACTTTAGGAGGGCTGAGAGTAACTGCAGTGTGTGCACATGTCATAAAAAGTGCAGTGCATAAAACACGAATTAAGAACACAAATCAACTTGTGATAGTAACCACTAAAAAGCTCTGGAGCAATTGTTGAGCCACCGTACGTGACGGACGTGTATTTCTTGAGCTCCAGAAATCAGTCAGGTGTGAAATATGGGTGTTGGTGTGGAGTGCTGGAGAGCAAGAATAGGCCTATTTCAAGGTATCGCTCGTGGGCAGTGTTGCAAACTAGAAACCGGTCAGTGCTATGACGATGCGTTTGGTGTGACAATAAGTGTAACTACGGTAGTAGCGATTCTCCTAATTATTAGCGGCATTGAGACAAACCCTGGGCCTTATTCAACGGACGACTTATTCAAGAAATTAGAAGAAATGGATAAGAAAATTACGGGACTATATGACGTGGTAGGAGATTTCAAGAAGCAGATGGATAATGTAGTAGAGGAAGTAACTAACTTACGGAAGGACAATGAAATGCTAAGGCAGGAGATCGCAATAAATAGGGAAACTATCGACAAACTGGAAAATCACTCGAGACGAAACAACATTATATTCCGTAACATACGACGAGAACCCAATGAAACGTGGGAAGAATCCGAAAACTTAGTGAGAGCATTCTGCAAGGAACAATTGGGAATCGAACTTAGTTCGCATGATATTGAAAGGGCACATCGTCTAGGGAAGGGTCAAAATTCTCCAATCATTGCTAAACTTTCTTCGTATAAGACCAAAACAATAATTCTAAAAAATGCATTTCGTGCAAAAGGTTCTCCTGTTGTTATAACGGAAGACTTTTCAAGAGCTGTTCGAGAGACTCGAAGAGAACTTAACATGTTTTTAAAGGAGGAGAAATCTCGTGGAAATAACGTTAGGCTTCGGTTTGATAAACTCTATATAAACAACAAACCTTACACACTAAATGAATTAAAGGCTGCAAAGAGTGAAGTGCGTGTGAATAACAGTGAAGTGCGTCTGAATAATAGTGAAGTGTCTGTGAATACCGCAGTAAGTGTGTGGAGTCCAAAAGAGGATCAGAATCCGGAGATGGCAACAGTGGCAAAGGAATGTCATTCCGAAGCACAGGTGAGTGAACCAGTTACCCCCCACAATCAACCCTCTAGTTCTCATCCTTCAAGAAAAACAAGAGCATCAACCGTGTCTCGGGGAAGGGGAAAGGGGCGACCTTGACAGAAGGATGACTCAGTTTGCTGCATTGTTAATCCCCCCAGCAAATCTGATAACAAAAGCAGTGCTCAAAATAAACAATTTTCTGTATATTATCAAAACGCGAATGGACTACGTAGCAAACAATTTGAATTCTATACAAATGTATTAGCAAATAATTACGATTTAATTATAATAACTGAGAGTGGGCTTTGTGATGGTATACACAACGCGGAATTCTTTGATTCAAGATATACCGTATTTCGCCAAGATAGGAATCTTGAACTGACTGGGAGGGCTAAAGGAGGGGGAGTTGTTGTAGCTGGGCTGCACGTGCACTCTGTTTATAATGTTGCTTCATATGATAGGGGATTTGAATGTATAATAGCAAAGGTAGCAATAAGGTCACCAAACGTATATGTATGTGCTGTTTATATACCACCGGATTCAAACATGGCTGTTTACGAAAACTTTTTTCAATTCTTTGAGGGCAACATTTCTGTGGGAAGTGCTGTTTTGTATATTGGAGATTTTAATATTCCAGAAATAACAGGAGTGGCATTTTCTTTTGAGCATTCAGCTGGTACTTGTAAAAGTTTGTATAATTTCATGAGCTTGTTTGGTCTAAGTACATATAACAATGTTGGAAACGAAAATAATCGTACATTAGATTTAGTAATATCTAACATAGAAGGAGTGGAAGTTGAAAGAGCGGAAATGTCATTGGTGTCCGAAGATCGCCATCATCCAGCACTGGTAATCTTATGGTCATATAAACGACCACCAAAAATGAAATCCCAAAATAACTTCCAGGGTTACAACTTTAGAAGGGCTAACTTCTTAAAAATGTATAATGATTTATCAAATGTGAATTGGGACTGTCTTAAGCTTTCAAATGATGTTGATGTTGTAGTAGATAAATTTTACGAAATACTTCATAACGTTTTAGGTGCAAGTGTTCCTCCTAAGAAACTCACCAACCATAATTATCCGTGCTGGTTTACGGCTAGTATAATTAAAAAACTTAAAGCAAAATCATACCATCACGAAAAGTGGAAAAGTGGAAAGGGGAATATTTCATTTCACAGGGAGGAATTTCGCAAAATGCGCAGGGAAATAAAACTAGAAATATCGCAAGCTCTTAGAACGTTCATATTAGAAACGGAAAATAAAATAGGCACGGACCCTTGTTATTTCTGGAACTACATTAAAAGTAAAACTAAACATATTTCAACTGGGTTTCTTACCTTTAATGGTCAGGAATTAAAAAACAACAACGATATTGCTAATGCGTTTGCTAATTATTTTCGGTCAGTATACTCAGATGTCGGTGCTAAATATAATATACAACATTACACTCCTGACAAACCTGTTTATGATACATTAGATCTGTTAGTACTCAATGAAATAAAAATGGAAGAAGTAGAAGAAGCGATAAGAAAATTGAAGCCAAAAACGTCTTGTGGTTCAGATGGCATACCACCTTATATACTGAAAGGTTGTATGGACATTCTTAAATATCCCATACATATTATAGCGAATATCTCAGTAAAGACAAGAATTTTTCCAGAAAAGTGGAAAGAAACCATAATCTGTCCGATACCGAAGGCCAACGGAACTAGAGATATAGATAAATTTAGACCCATATCAGTATTGTCACCATTTTCAAAGGTATTTGAACAGATTATTTATCAACGTGTTCTAAATCATGTGAAACCCGTGCTATCGACCTATTAACACGGCTTTGTACAAGATAGATCAACATCCACGAATCTGACCATCATTACTAACTACATTTCAACGGAGATAGATAAAGGTAATCAGGTGGATGTAATCTATACTGACTTTTCTAAAGCCTTCGACCTAGTGGATCATGACATTTTACTAGCCAAACTAGACTCTTTCCACTTTTCTCAAGAGTACAAACAGTTAATATCTTCCTACTTAAGTAACCGTAGGCAATCAGTTGTTTATAAAGGATGCATCTCTGAAAAGTTCAATGCTTTGTCAGGAGTTCCCCAGGGTTCAAATCTCGGACCGCTTTTGTTTCTCTTAGCAGTGAATGATTTGCCGACTAGAATTAAACATGCTAACTGTCTTCTATTTGCAGACGACCTCAAAATATATATTAAGGTAGATTCAATTGAGGATTGCGAAAAAGTACAACAAGACTTAACTAACATTATGGAATGGTGTAATAAAAATAAATTTAAAATGAATGTAAATAAATGTAACTTCCTACGTTTTACACGTAAGAATAGTTATGTAGACTATACTTATTCGATTGATGGGACAAAATTAAGCTCTCCCAAGTATATCAAAGATCTTGGAATTTTCTTTGATCAAAATTTAACCTTTAAACATCATATGGAAACAGTAACGAGCGAGGCTTATAGAAACCTTGGTTTTATCATGAGGCTAGGTAAAGAGTTTCGTAATGATTTAACTTTAATGAAATTGTACTTTACTTACGTTCGGTCAAAGTTAGAATATGCTACTGTTGTGTGGACACCAAATATGCAAAAATACTGTGATATGATTGAGGGAATACAGAAAAAATTCCTAAGACTTCTAACGTACAGGAAAACTGGGCTTTACCCGAAATATGAATCTTACAGAGAGTTACTGGAAAATTATCAACTACCCACTTTATACGAAAGAAGAAGATATAATGATCTAATATTTTTATATAAATTAATACATGGTAAGATTGACTCTATTGAGCTGCGTTCGTTGCTTTGTTTTCAAGTCCCATTAACCAGAACGAGGATAGGAAACACATCTACGTTTTATCAAAGAAAGGCAAGAACAAATATCCTTCGGAAATCTCCTATATGGAGAATAAGCACTCTCCACAATGAAGTAGAAAAAGACTTCAATATTGATATATTTAGCATGTCGGAAAGTGTGTACAAAAGAACAATTAAACAGGCATGTTTTGAAAACGGCACATAAGGAGCACATATGCTAAAGACAATATGAAGGTGTTTTTTTTTTAATTATCTATTTTGTAATGTAACTTTCTTTTAATTATTTGTATATCTCATTGTTTTGTATTAATATGTATTTCGTTGTCAAAGGCAACACAATAATTGGGCCTAGAGCCTGTTGTGTTGTGCTTGAACTAAAATAAAATAAAATAAAATAAAATAGTGCTATCTAACCGAGTCAGAGCAGGAATGTAACAGAGGGGCCCGAGCGGCAGCAAGAGGGTGACTTGGTAGGAAACATGCGCGTCAGCATGCGCATAAACGAGGATAGTGTGAACCAATTTTACTTGCTATAAAACATGTTGTGGCACAGCCCTGCAACTCTTCTATGATCACTTTGTACTCTCAGTTTATATGGTATAGTCCTTCACTTCATCATGTCTTTCTTTTGGAGTATTAGGAGGCAAAGAGTATACTTTTCATTTCATAACATAACGTTCACCTCCGATGCTTGGGATCCCTTGTACAGTTCAACCTTGTAGTAAGTGGGCTTTCTGGTGGAGACACATAGTGTACGTGGCTTTTCTTTGGATTCACCTGTTTTCTCCCACTTTCTTCATTTTACCATATTCTTCATTATTATATATTACCGCCTCATTTAGCCCACATCGCATAACAGTAAGACATAAAACAAAGATTGCATTTAATTCCATTGCAACAATGAACCCAGCATTCACTCAAAGCAACGCGAACTCTCACTGTTACATATATGTTTATACGGGAGGACCAGCATATTTTAATATCTAATTCAGAAACAACCTCATAGGGTTATAGTAAAATAAATGAAATTATTCTGTAATATATAACGTGAGAAAAGTGAAAGGGCATTATGTATTGTAATGTCCAACACATGTGTCTGTTTATCAACATTCAACACATGCTTGTATTTATAAATAACACAATGTTCGTCTTATTACAAACTACTACAGTCACACGACAGGAACATCAGTGACCACTACTCATGTGATGAAGGAGAACCACCAGCACCAAAGGCGCAGCTATAGAACAGAGGACCTCCACATCTGGTATCAGTTTTCGGCTGAACAACTCCACTTCCTCAGCTTGCTTGGAGCTTTGAGAGGTACCACCTAACCCAAGGCGTTTAGCTACCTTAGAGCTCTAAGGCCTCCTATCTTTCCCACTTAGTTTGTTTGGAGCTCTGTGAGATTCCAAACCTCAGCCACCCAGCCTGCGTGGACTTTTGTGGCTTTCTAACCCATGTCTGCTTTCATGGAGCGTTCAGTTTCCTAAATAAGCCCCCACTTGGTTTGCTAGGAATACTGGGGGAATTCTTCCCTATACAGACATGACTCGGGCTTTGGAACACTTACCTTTCCTAGCTATTAGAAAATTGTTATAAATGCATTGTGATATTTTATCATACTGTTTATAAGAGGAAAATTTTGAAATAAAATTGGTAGTGGGAGAAAACGATTCTCGTGTGTAATTTCCTCTACCTACCAACTTTACAACATATACGTATATATATATATATATATATATATATATATATATATATATATATATATATATATATATATATATATATATAAAGATTGTGAGGTCCTACATTACAATGAATAAATACTACCAACATGTTCCTATTAATCTATATTCAACTTACCATTACAAAACAAACAAGGCACAGAAACAAAACAACCTTGGTAGTAGACATTTTCATTTGTTTTTCTGAAACAAAAGAAACATTCGTAAAAAAAATATGAAATAACATTAGTATTAACAAACTGTGGTAACAGGTATTAAAGAAAATCAAGCGACACTATTATTTATGTACGAATATATGCTAGTAGTTTGAGCGAACACACTATACTAGCAGCAGTCAAAAAGTTTCCGGAATGTTGTTGTTGTTGCATTAGTGATGCAAAAGCAATGAATTTTGAGTAATATATTCCCTAGTTGTCTAATTCTGAACTTAACAAGTGAAGTGTGAACACGTACTGACAGGCAGTGTACGAGCAGCGTAGTTGAACAGAGGAGTGTGTGGTGAAATGGTAAACATCAAATCTATGTTGCAAATTGCGGAATATGTGATTTAGAGAGCCTACTAGGATAAAAAACAGTTTAGAACCATCAGATGTTTTGCTCTTCCCAAAGCTAAAAATGGACCTCTTTCATTTCGCCAACATAGAAGGGATCACATCTAACGCGACGGCCGAATTTCGGAAAATACCAAAAGAGACCTTCCGTCGGTGTTTCCACCAATCACAGAAGGGATGGAACAAATGTGTGTGTGTTTCGAAGGCGACGATATTGAAGGCAATTATATAAATGTGTACTTACAATGTATTAATGAAGAGTTACAACAAAATTACACTAACATTTTGACTATTCCTCGTATATTCTAAGTATGCAAAGATTTAACATCACCAATATTTTTGAGCCTTCAAAAAATTGCTCAAATCGTCCGTCATTTTCCACTCAAGTAAAAGATAGTAATGTAGAAGTAAGATTCTTTAATTGATATTGTACTTGGAACCTTTGGATTTGACCGGTAGTGTTCATCGCTATACTTATTTCCACCTATTTCGTCAGTGATAACAAGTGTGTCGGAATGATAATTTTGTTATGTATTCACTGATAAAATTCCTCCCGAAAATTTCTTCCTCTTGCCGATTGGTAAAGTTTCCAGTTTAAAAGGTCTTTAAGACACGACAATACCATTGAAATACAGTAGATAGAGAATGATCTCAAATCTAGCTAATATACAGGGCTAGCACAAATTATCTCCCTGGTTTTATTCTCATATTGTATTGATATTTCAAGGCGTATAGAATTGAAGCATAATGCATATAAGGAAAAAATCACCAAGTTTCAGCTACAAGTATTACGAGTGCTCGATAGTTCTCCCCTTTCCCATCCACTCATGTTGGAGCATATTCTAGTTAACTCCTTTTACATTTGATGCAATTCAATTCTTCAGGTGATCAAGATTGTCAGACAAGGCACTTTACACACTGTTCGCTGTGATTCACCAAGCTTTTGCCAGCCATCATAGTCAATTTGCTCGGTCTTCGCTCATATATTCCTCTTACACGTTGAACGATTTCCACGGAAACAAGTGAAATTGCCGTGGACCTCTTCTTCCAGAGACCTCCAGTTAGTATAAGTTTAGAATACTAACTATGAATTTTCTTTTCAATTGATTCCTCCTTATACAATCGTGTAAGGAAATGTCTTTGGACAATGGTTACTGATCGTGTTGTATGGAACTCAATGGAGCAATATGAAGGCTTCTCTTCTGTCACTGTCATTTTCAACAAATATTCATCAAACTGGTGCTCTAAGGCCTCTCATGATATCTGAAACGAAACTTGGCGAGTGTTTCTTTTCAAGCATTATGTTTTAATAATTTTCGCATTGTTGAATACAATATGTGGACGAATGCATGGAGATTATATGTGTTAACCCTATACAAAAATGAAACTAGTGTTGTAAGTGACAGAAACATGGCAGAGCGACCTAATCATTTCCAAACAATTTTGTAATATAGCTATCACATACCTCGAGATGAGTTTTTATCACGTCAATTGAATTAAAATGTGTATTCTAAGGGGGAGTGCGGTACCATTGTTTATGCTAATAAAAAAATAGTATGTCACGAGGTCTTCCAGTAAGGAAGATGAAATTTAGTACATAAACTCCTCATTACAAATAAATAAACAGGTTTCACAGCAATTTTAAAGAATCTCGTTTAGAGAGGGTATAGGAACTCTTTTGTACTTCTTTTTGTCACATTGAGAGAAATCTTGTTATGTGTTTTTGTTTGTATCACGGGGAAATGATTGATTCTCTAGCAATGCATTTTGGAGTATGGTTAGCACTCACTTTGAGCTAGCGTTTTTTAAAATTCACTTTTATTAGAGGGTGCATGCGGAATTAAAACTTATGCGAAAGGTAAGATATATCACGAGCGTCTCAAGCTAGGAACAGGAAACTGTATCTGAACTTCTCATTCAAGATAAGCTGACATATTGTCCGAGCATTTTTCAAATTTCCCCTTCTAAAGGGACAGTGGAGACATTTCTATAATATTTCCTCACATTTAAAAACGAATTAACTTATGTTTGTCAACGCATCATTGAAAGTCGGTTGACTTGTTTGAAATGAAGTTTGAAATCTAGTAATGTACCTCAATTTAGATTATTGTTATAACTTATCACTTTGATGCAAAAAAAAAAAATAGATTATTTAATTTTTTTATCATCACGCTTTCATAGATTTTAACTTTATTTACACATACTTCTGGTGATTACTGGCATTTATGTCCTTAAGCTCGTCATATCTAAGGGATGACATCCCTCGGCTGGCATACTACCCGGGGAAGGAGAAGAAAGGAAGGAAGCAACCTGAGACCTGTAGGCTATATGTGTGATACTATCACGGAGTTTGCCTGTTGTGAATGAGGAAAACCCAAAGGAAAACTCACTCAACATGGCTTGGCTGAAAAATCTCTTACGCCTCTTCAATCGAATACCCCGAGTGGGAATCGAACCAGGGAATGCTTCCAACAAAAAGGAGAGAGAGTGACTACACTACGCTTTCATTGAAATACGTGTCCTAAGGGGAGGGGCTCAAATACATTCCATAATCCTTTTATTTCCGTATGACGAACGGATATTTCAGCTAGTCATATATAAGGAATAATGCCAGCAATCGCTTATATTTCAAACCCAATTCTTGAGGAAAACGTCGAATTGTAATATTACTTCCAAAATATTTAAATCCGTTACTACTAACAATATTATATTTCGTAAAAGTTTAAGTTTCCCGTTATTTTACAAATGGTGATATTAGTTAGTAAAAAGAACTACATATTAGTTCTATACTTATATATGATTGTGTAAATTTTCAGAGATGAGCTACTGGATGTTTATCTCATAGTTGGAATAAAATTTTCTTTCACACAGAAACATGTAACCCCGTGCTCGTTGATACTGAAAAACTACATTTAAATTATATGATAAATTTCCAAGTACTGTAATTACCTTATGAAAAATTTAAATAGTTGTAAAGTACTTTTCCTTCTTACTCTACATATACTGTAACAACTTGGTCTTACAAATTTGCCAATGATTTTCTTTACCTTTTAGCAAAGACAATCACTAAAAGAACAGTAAGTAAACTATAACAAACAATGTGGATTACCTCTAGCATTAGGAGTTTCAATACACTTTCTTGTATGTTGATAATGACATGTCTTAAATCATTCGTTTTCTTTCATTTGTGGCGTAATAAAATAATATACAGTGGGCGAAAGAGTTATAAGCTTAATCCACTTCGTAAGGCTGTCTGTGAATCGAAAACATTCGTAAACCGATTTTTTCCCATTGGACTTAATGTAAACACACTTAATCTCTTCTTGCAACAAAATCATGACATTTGATGTGTTATTAATATTTTACATGTTAAATTTTTCCAGTAGAAAATAATACAGAATTAAAATAACATTATCCCTTTTGAGAACAACTAAGTTATTTTTAATTAAATGAAGCAATGTGCAAGTCAGAAACCAAAAGTGCTTTAAAAAGGTAGCATTTGAACTCTCTTCTTGCAAATAGTGTTTGGGGGTATAGGAGTGTGTGCGTACCTTCGTACCCCGAAAAAAGATTGTTCGTAAGCTAATGCAAACATTATTTTAGAAGAAATTTGTTCGTAAACTGTTAGTTCACTGTATTACTTACAGAAGTATGAAATCAGCTGATGAGAAAAGTGAGGAATACACTGTGAAAGCTTATGTTATGTTAAAAATTAAAGCAAGACAGAAATACTTATAGTGAAAAAAGCTTGAGTGGCTAAAGTCCAATTTTCTTTCTTTTTTTTTTTTTTTTTTTTTTTTTTAACTGTTTTAGAAAGCATCATCTTAAAAGGGCTCATTAAAGTGTCGCACTTTATCTCCAAGAGATATGTGCACTTTCCATAGCAAAAGAAAAATTATGTTGAATTGTTCCATAATTTATAAATAACTGTTCAGACTCATTTTGAAATTCCCTTTCCCGTTATTCATATCAAATTAAGGAAATAATTGTTCAAATTTAAATGTCAAAAAGATTAAGTGCATTCGCTAAACCACTCTTCTTCTTTGTGAAATTTGTCGTTAGCAAAAGATCATTTTTTTAAAATGTCACAGAGGAAGCGTACAAAAGAAAAAATATGTCAAATGCGAGGTTATTTTGACCTTGTTAGTGATGTTAGTGAAGTTTTGTCGAAATGCTGATATAAAAATATTTTGTTTAACATTAATATTATTATTACTAATATTACGACAATTTTATACCGCAAATATTTATTTTCTTGTTGAAATACTGTACAACTAAAAATATGATTACCGCGTATGAACTTAGTAGTACTTCTATAAGAGCAGACCTAATACAGTTAAAGATTCAGGTGTTTTTGATCGGAATTTAACGTTCACTAAAAACATCGATAATGTTTCTTATATTGTTTTTAAATTATTAGGATTCATAATAAGACTTCAGTAATATTGAAACATACTTGAAAATGTATTACTCATATGTATGCTCAAAATTGGAATATGTTGTAATTAGGAACCCCAAAGTATCGTCAAAAAGTTGAAAAAGTTCAATTAAAAATTTCGTAGATATTTGATATATAAAGCAACTGGAATTTATTCCTCACTTGGAAACCGAAGTACACTGATAGACCAGAAGGTAAAAGTGAGGGACAACGCGGGAGGACGTCATTTCTCCACTTCCAAAAATATCTAGGGCGTCTCTAGTCTTCTAAGAAAATTACAATGACTAAAGATAGCCAGGGGGACGTCGTAACGTCATGTGTGCTTTACCGATCCGCTCTTACCCCTGTGGTAGAAAATTTTAATTTATTAGAACAAAGGCGTAATATTGCCGATCTGGTATTCCTTAAAAGAATCAAAGTGAAAATGAAAATGAAATCTTTAAGTTTTACGTCTCATGGTTATGCCGGTTAGGCTAAAGGAGACGGTAATTATGAGAAATGAATGAAATGGTGGAATGAAGAAAGTAGGAGGAAACGGGAGAACCCCGAGAAAACCCACGCACACGGTGTTTGTCCACCACAAAGTTCACTTGGCGGGAGCAGGGTTTGAACCAGGGACCCCAAGCACCAGAGTTGAACGCTCTACCACTGAGCCACCGCGGTCCCCAAAATCAAAATGAATTCGATTGCTCAAATTTTATATCATAATTAAACTTATATGTTGCTTTAGCTACATACAGATGTCTTCTATTGCAAAAAGACTAGGACTAATATAATGCTAAAGTCACCAATCTGAAGAATATGTTCTTTTGTCTACAACACATTATGTCAAAAAGATCATAAAATTAATATTGAGTAGCTCAAGTGGTAGAGCGTTGGATTCGGATACGGGAGGTCGCGGGTTCGTTTCCTACTGTCTGACTGGTGTTTTCCAGCGTTTTCCTCAGTCCTACCAGGCATATGTCGGAATGGTACCTACTAAATAGGCCCTGGCCGACACCTTCCCAAATCCTTTGCATTGTTATTGTTGTTGTTAGATATCGAGTATAAAATATGGCCTCTGAGCTGTATCTGGCGATTGTTAAATAAATAAATAAAATAAATAAATAAATACATATATACACTAAAAGAGACTATTATAAAAATATATTGTAATATGTCAACACTCTTAGTTTGGCATCTGCATACTGTGTTGGTAAACAATTAAATAAATCTAGTATGTACGCACAAAGCGAATCATTTATCTTAAAATGCTCTTGATTCATATACTAATAGATAGAAAACACTGAAAAAATATGTGATGCAGATATCGGTAGGGGAACATTGTTTCGGATGCTTTGTAATACCACCAGATTAACAGTGTTTCTAGACTAACAAAGATTAACAGTGTTTCTAGTTGCGTTATTTTTTCAAATGCTAGTAGTCCGATTATTACATATTTGAAATTAATATGTTAAGCTTAACCGTTCAATACCACTTTTGTTATTTGGTGTTACAAGGTAAGGACGATACAATATTCTTACCATCGCAATTTTATTTTTCTGTTTAATCTCCCACGCTTATCCCTTTAGGCTAAGGAAGATGGATGATTTAAAGCCTGCCTTAGTATACATAATACAAATTTTACCATTTTTCTTTTGCTTGTTTATTCATAAGTGAAAGGAGATAACAAAATGCAACTTACCACAATCATAGATAATGCTATTCTACAACACAAAATATGAACCTGAAGAATGTTCAGTGTTGCCATCCATAGAAATTACAGTGTTGCCAGAATAAAAATTTCCCTAAAATCTAAGTTAAGGCAGCGACTAGAAGAACGAACTCAACTGCATTTGATTACGTATCATGTTGTTTTGGTTTGCTGTGAACTACTTTTTAAATAGCATTATTATTTAATTTTAATAACTGTATGTTAAAACTATTTTGTTTATTACAAACCAAATACAACTATTATTTAAAATTTGTACTATTTTTAGTAAGGCAGGCTCTTAAACTAATTGAATGGTAATGGAAGAATTGGTGCGATGGAACTGTGGGAGAAAGCGGGAGTATCCCGTGGGATAAAACCTACGCACACGATATTGTCCACATACTTACTTGGGCATGAATCGAAATAGGGATCTCATGCATCAGGATAAGCGTTCTACCACTGAACCACTGTAACCAGTCTCGGACTGGAGGATATAGGGCCCCGGCAGGAGCCTAACTTAGAGGGCCCCATCTTCTCTTCCCATATATGATGCAGAAGCCTTACAAAGTATATTAAGTTTAATCTTATTTTCTTTATTCTTCTTATTGTAATGACACTCCATTTCCAAACGGGTTTGATAAAGTGCTAACTAAAACATTATAACCTCAAATTAGAGTTAATACTCACTGGTCGAATATTATGAATAATTATAACACTAAGATGAAGTGATTGGTTCACGAATATTGTTTCAGTGGACGCACAAAAGCCTTCAATTATATGTTGAAACATTTTAAGATTTTATCATATGTTTCCTAATGTATATACAAAATTTTATTTATAGTCAATATGTCTCTAGGAAACTAATAACTATTATAAACTCACAGGCATCTCGTTTATTATAAATATTAAAGTGTATAAGACATATTACTGAATTATATTATGAGACCCCTGGAAGCTTCAAAGTTAAAGGAAACACAAGAAGCTAACCACTCTCTGAGTTAACAGCGTAACAACTTCTCCAGTTCTACGGAAGATTCAAAGAGCTCCTCTGAGACATTTCCAACGTACATAAAAATAGAGACATCGAGAGAGCGTAATTTTGTATTAATTAATTACAGATTTGAGAATACTCGTTCGCAGAACAAGTGTGTACATAACAATTTTAAGGCATATTTATAGGCAATATAGAGTGCATTTAATAAACTCGCCTGTTGTCAGGACAAGCAGTGCCACAAGCTCTATCAGTTTTCTAACTGTCTTGCCTTCCTTTTCTTGGAAGTCTTCATTATAGAAATCTCCCTCGTTGCATTTCTGTTTGGTAGTTTGTCTCCTTTTTTACGACACCAGCAGATAAAGCTTCGTACAAGTTTGCGAATCATACAAGTTCTTTCGAAGTTGAGCGTTATGAGGTTTAACTTTGTTGCAAGTGCTGCAAATGCTCTGGAAGTCGTTCTTTTATTTCGTTGAAATATTTAGGTTCTTAACAATCCTGAAGTAATTCAAGAGGAGGTTCAAACAGGGCCGTCGCGTGACCAAAGGGTCGCTGAGATGGCAAATCAGCAAAATTCAAGGAATGCAGATTATGTTGGTAAATGAAGCTTTAAACAATCATGTTAATTCAGATATTTTAATAACGATCAGACCACAGCTAAGTAAAATTTATTTATTTATTTCGTAAGGACAACACAACAGGCTTAATGCCAGTTATAGTGCCGTGTACATAATTATCTAACATACACTATTATACATACCGAGCTGTAGCTAAGGGGGGGCGAGCGGGGCGGTTGCCCTGGGCGCTGATAGCAACGGGGCGCCGAACGAGCAAGAAGGAAGAAAATGTGTTGGAAAAGAGTAAAGACGCGGCGCCCCCTGAAAGAATTCGCGCCCTATTAACTCAATATTGTTGTAGGTTCGTAAAGAAATACACTTGTTAAAAATTTTCTTGCTCGCTCCGATCGCAACTCAAACGTTTCAATACGAGTCACAAGTTTTTTACTTGTTACTTAAAGAAAGTTATTATATACGATTTGTTAAAGACGATGTGATATACAATGTGTTGTGTAATGACTTATAGTGTACGCAGGAGCGTTTTCACGATCGGAAACGTAAAACGACTCTCATTTGCTCACCAAAATCTTGCTTCAATTCTTGCTTTAATTGTCCTATCTGCTGTTTAATAAGGGCAGCTAGGTCAGAGGAAGTGTACATTTCCCTATTACCAGTTGCTTCAGATGTATTTCCAATATCCGGAAGACTCATTGTGATATTTCTGAAAATTTTTGTGCCACTCCTTAACAAAGTATACTCCGTTTTGATATTTCTTTTAACAAAATCACTACGTTGCCTTAAAGTCAATCTGTAAACCTGGAGTTTCTTATTTAGGAGATTGTCTACTAAACTTCATACAAATCTCCTAAGGTTCTGGTGGCAAAACCACCAAATTAATATAACGTTCATCCTGCGGCGGAACCCCTAAATTTATATAACGACTCTTATTCAAAATAAAGATATGCGATGAACCACCAATATATATATATATAACGTCGTTACTCAAAGGTCTTCAGTTTTTAGTTTCATCCAAGCAAGACTACGAAAACCAACGTAAAACATTTTACACATTATATTTTAAATATTACCTTTTATTATGGCACATCAAAAATAAAATAAATTCACTCCTTAAATTGGGCATGTAGTTTACATAAGATGAATCCGGAATTATATCTTATTTATTCTTCCTTGCTATGACAATGAATCTCTATTATAACAAAAGAGCAACGTATATCAACTGCAAAGAAATTACATCTACATATCTTTTTTTATATATACTTCTTCTTCCTTTTCTTGAATAGCTTGTGCATAATTTAAAAGTATATTCTGGCCACAAATACAAATAAAGGTTGAAATACAAGGACCTTTTTTTCTATAAAAAAATAAAAAGAGGAATCCTGGGCCTTAACTATTACATATTACGTACTGGAGTTTCCGAATGACCCGCATATATATAAAAGTTATAATTCACATAATCATATAATATACTTTTATAACAATATTATTTTCATATTTTATCTTAATTAATTTCATTTTAAATATTCATATGCTTCAATGTCGATAATATAAAGGTACATTCAGATTACGGCATAGAAGTTATAGAATTTGAGGGCCTTTTTTGGCCATTGATACATTATATAAGTTGAAGTTAACACAATTTATATCATTTTAGCGGGCAGAAAAAAAAAGACGGTGAAAAGGATATGGCATTTACATAATGGCTATTTTACATAAGAAAGGATCAAATAAATTAAAATTGAAATATCGACAATATCGAGAACAAAACACGATAATCAACATCTTATCAAGATCATGGATGCACAAATTATAATTTATTGTGCCTACAGAAAAAAAAATTCTTGGTGCCTAAAATTTTAGAGCTGATTTTAACTATGTGTGGGGCGCTGAATCCAATAATGTAAGCAGTTTTTTTCTATCAGCTCTACTTTGGTAGATACAGGCTACTGTACCAGTAGTGTTATTTACGTTACAATGTATGTGGAAGAAATATTACAATCCAAAATAAATATGTAAATTATAAATGATGTAACCACTATTTCTGCATGCTTCTTGCAATAGTATACAAAATAAGCAAAAGAAATACAAATATTCTCGTAATAACAAGTTTGAATATGATCTTATAAACTCTGCAACTCAAATAAATCCTACTGTGCTCTATAGAGATTTCTATTTGGAAGAACGGCGCTCTTTTCTCATTAGTGCTGCTATCTGTCGGTACTAAACGGAAACTAGTCATATAGTAGTTCCAGGAACGTCCACTAGATTGCATTGGTATTCTACTTGGCTAGTGGATCGTAGTTGTTGTCTTGCAGGTGGAGTGACATGTTGGAACATGTGAGTTTTGTTCTGAAATCATAACTTGTATCGCGTATACTAAGGCTTTATATTTAACATCCGTGTTAGTGGCCTGAACATAAAATGAGTTCAAGTCGAAGAAGTTGTGTTAACCATCCTGATGTGTTTTGCTACATATGTGGTGAGTACACATTTAAAGACAATAGAAAACATATCAGTGACTTTGTAAAAAAAGCATATCATGCATATTTTGGTGTACGCATAGGGGACCAAGATAAAACGTGGGCTCCACATATTGTGTGTAAAATGTGTACTGAACACTTGCGACAGTGGACAACTGGAAAAAGAAAAAGTCTTAAGTTTGGTGTTCCAATGGTTTGGAGGGAACCCACAAACCATGTTGATGACTGTTATTTCTGCCTGATAAATGTTACGGGTATGAATAGAAATAACCGGAACAAGTGGACATATCCTGATCTGCCTTCAGCAAGACGTCCAGTTGTTCATTCCGATGAAATACCAATCCCAACGTTTCACCACTTGCCAGAGCTTTGTGAGACTGAAAACGAACGTAGTGAACATTCTTGTGACATGGATGATGGAAGTGACAGTGATTATAAGGGAATGTCAACAATTCCTCAACAGTTTAATCAAGATGAGCTAAATGATCTAGTTAGGGACCTTAATCTTTCAAAAGAATCGTCTGAATTACTTGCTTCCAGATTGAAGGAGAAAAACGTACTAGAACAAGGAACTAAAATCACATTCTACCGAACAAGGGAAAAGGAGTTTTTACCATTTTTCACTGAAGACACAAATCTCGTATTCTGTCACGATGTTAGAGGTCTCCTAGAACACATGGGTCTTCCAGAATACAATCCAGATGATTGGCGCCTGTTTATTGATAGCTCCAAGCGAAGTTTAAAATGCGTCCTTCTACACAATGGCAATAAATATGGCTCAATTCCAATCGCTCATTCAACACGACTGAAAGAAGAATATGAAGCAATTGCTTTGGTTATGGAAAAAATTAAATATCAGGACCATCAGTGGGTGATTTGTGTGGATTTAAAGATGGTGAACTTTCTTCTTGGACAGCAAAGTGGCTACACAAAATATCCTTGTTTTCTATGTCTGTGGGATAGCAGAGACAAAGCAAACCATTGGTCAAAAAAAGAGTGGCCGCAGAGAGACGACATGGTTGTTGGTAAGAAAAATATTATTAACATGCCTATTGTTGAGTGTGACAAAATCATTTTGCCACCTCTACATCTCAAGCTCGGTTTGATGAAGCAGTTTGTAAAGGCGCTAAATAAGGACGGGCCGTGCTTTGCTTACATGGGCAACAAGCTACCTCAGATCAGCACAGAAAAATTAAAAGCTGGAATATTTGATGGTCCCCAAATAAGACAACTCATGAAAGATCCGGCTTTCGTGGAATCCATGAATGAGACTGAACGTAGAGCTTGGACCTCATTTGTAGAAGTTATCAAGAATTTCCTTGGCAATAATAAAGCTGATAACTATGTTGAGCTAGTGAACCAGATGCTTAATGCATTCCAAAAACTTGGATGTAATATGAGTATCAAAATTCATTACCTGCACAGCCATTTGGACCGTTTCCCAGACAACGTAGGCAGTCTGAGTGAAGAACAAGGTGAAAGATTTCACCAAGATATTAAAACAATGGAGGACCGCTACCAAGGAAGATGGGATGCCCATACGATGGCAGATTACTGCTGGAACCTAAAAAGAGACTGTGCAAAGAAACATTCAAGGATGTCACGAAAACGAAGCTTCCGAAGTGTTGAATAGATCGTTTTGAACAAATTATTTGATTTTTTATTCATAAAAACTATTATAAAATGTAGTTACAGAGTTATTATGTACTTGATGTTTGTGTTTATATGGTTTTCATTATTTTCAAAGTGTTCCAAATAACAGATTTAGATGTCATAGTTTTCTTTTCACTTACAGTAAAACAGCACCTATGCAATTTTCAACGTTGTAGCAGGTCAGTCTTGCAATTCCTATATCTCAAAAACTAAAGCTGTTAGGGGAAAACTAACGCCATATTTGGATTCAGCGTCCCAATTCTATTTCAAATCAGCTAAGAAACACCCGGCACCAAAACCACTGTAAGCCAGTGTTATTTATTTCATTCATTCACTGTATTATTTATCTTCATAGAACTCAAATGAGGTACGAGTAACAAGCAAAATCATAAAGATATTTACAGTGAAATGAAACAAGATTCAATTAAATACGGTTTCCTCGGACGCCGTAACTTTAACTTCAGTTACAAGGCCAACGAATTCGTTTAGTTTGCATTGAAAGTCATAAACCGGAATACAGTCTTGCGCGTCATTTACTTCCACAGTTCTTTGTTTCTTATTTTGAGAATTTGTGCCATCTATGCAATTTCTACAAAATCCAATTCGAGGCAAATTAGATCTAATGAGTACATGCTTCTTAACACTAGAAGGACTGGGAAAATTTACCCCCACTAAGGACTATGCGGTCAATTTCACCACTGCATTATATTTGAAGGTGGAAGCGGGTTATTGATCATTTATTGGATATCTTCTGGTTTTATGACATCCGATTTCCAATTTGCTACTAATAATTTTCAATGGTTTAATAACTTCATAATAAGTAAGTAGAAATAAAAAATATGTACATAGTATAGTAGAATTTACTTTTACTACAGAGTTATAAGTATGTAATATATACATATATTTTATATATTCCAACTATAAGGAATATAAATTTTTTAAAAATCTTAACGCTATGTATTTATTTCAGACTAAATTTTGAAGTATCATTTAAAAATGGTACTTTGCAAAGGAAATTTAGAGGTAAATGTTTTAGATTACCGCAGTGTCCTGTATTGTCTGCAAAATTATAACAATCATATGCAAGAAACTTTTTTTCACTATAAATGTACAACTATCTTTGTATACATTTTCAAATACTTTCATTCACCATAGAATATATATTGCGTATTGGTGGAAACCAGTTTTCATGTTTTATACGAAAACAGTTTACACATAAACCAATCACTTTTCTGTTGTAGTCTCTCTCTCCCAAATTGAACATACATTGAGAAACACACTTCTTACAACACACTTGCTTCCTGGTTTTACCGATACACTTCTTACATATCTTGCACACCTCCCTAGTATTATTTCCCTTACATAGCAGAATTTGGCATTGTTTTCTCATTCTGTATTGTGGTTGCTCATCATCATCCGAGAAACTGTTCATCTTGTCATGTACTGTACATGCTCAGATTTAGTCAAACATTCGGCAAGCTGTCTCAGGAATTGACCTTTTCTTATATATATATTTCCGTTACTTCCTTATAAACAATCCAAGAATTGAGACATGCTATATCCATCACATTATAAAACACATGAACTGGCCACCTCCTACTGGGTGATTTTACAGAACATTTCCGAAGCATCTTGTTAAGGACATCGGCACCAAATTGTGTTTGTTGTAATATTGTTGTAATAAAGTACAGTGTGAGATTTCTTCTTATCTTGTGACACACGAACTGCCTTATGCATAGTACTGCAAATACCTACACTCTTGTTCCTCTTGGCATTTATATTCTGTCGGTGTGTGATCGCTACTGTCTTTGTAAATGTCAGTGGTATACAATCCCTTATATTTACAACGGACAATATGTCAGAAATGTTAGAAACAAGGACATCTACTGATTAACTGTTCATTATATCTGGAAACTTAGATAGCAGTAACTACAAAGCATACATTATCTATCTATCTATCTAGGGTGTTTCAAAACAACACTGACAACGTTTGGGAGGTGATTCCTCACAAGATAAGACAGAAAGTATATACCAATCTGGGTGCACAAATGCTTCGTTTGGGAATTATAAGCTGCCGAAAATATGAAAAAATGAAATTTAGGGGCCCATAGCTAGGATTGGAATTCCAAATTCGGCAAGAATATTTTATAATATTTATCTCCTAATAGAATCGTAAACCTTTCTAAAATCAATAAATAATTCATGTACCGGGTTGTTTTCCCATTTCTTTTTGAGTATTTATAGACTGGTAAATATCTGGTCCATAATTAATTGATTTATTCTAAATCCACACTGATAATCTCCAATAATTTCATCTGCGTATGCGATCAATCTTGTTACTAAAATGTTTGAGAGGATTTTATAGGATGTAGACACAATAGAAATGCCTCAAAAATTATTACAACCCGCTTTGTTGCCTTTCTTGTGAATTGGAACAATGATTCATTCTTTCCACACTTGTGGTAATTCCTCCTTGTTCCAGATAAGGAGAATAAGTTTGTGTATCTTGTTTCACAATTTTTGCCTCTAACTGAAATTAACTCAGTTAGAATTTTGTCTACACAGGGAGATTTGGGTTTCTTTAATTTCTTTATTGCAAGTTCTGCTTCTGTTCGGCTAATACTGAAATTTATGGTTCTGCTGTCCATTTTCCTTTCCCCACGAATATTAGTTTTTGACTGTGAGTTAAGCAAATCGTCAAAGAAATCTTTCAATCTATTCAAGATGCTATCTGTGTTAGTAAGAATTGTTCTGATCGTCTCTCTTTAATATATACGATCGAAGTTGATATCCTTTCTTAAATCTGTTGATGCCCTTGAACATGTCTCGAGTTTTAATTTTCTGTTTACTATTACCTTCAAGTTTATTAATTTAAAATTCAAAAAAAAAATCGTTTCTCTCTTCTAAACACTTTGGAAGTTTCCCGTCTGATATCAACGAAATTTAGTGTAGTTATATCGTTCAGATTTTGTAGCCAACGCAGTTTCGCCTATTTTCTGTTCTCCGTTAGTTTGGTGCATTCCTGGTCGAACAATGATTTGTTCCTACGTATTTCCGCTTGCCCCAATTTTTCTCTTGCTGAAAATTTAATGATATGCCTCATTTGAGCCCAAGTATCTTCAACCTTAGTGCTCCCAAAACCTTCTAAAAACGAGAATTTATTACACTTCAATCTGGTACTCCCCTCTCACCTGGTTTTCCTCTAATTTCTTTAAACTAAACCTCTCCGTTTTCAGATGTTGAATATTCTCTTTATTCAACGTTAATCCCTCTCTCTTGTTATAGCTGGTACCAGATAGTGATCATTGTCATAGTCGGATTCTCTGAACGAGCGAACATCAACTATGCTAGACTCTCTTCTTCTGTCTACTAAAACATGATCAATTTGATTGTGTGTTCTTCCATCTGGTAAGGTCCATATGTATTTATGAACGTCGCGATGTGGGAATTTCGTTCTGTTTTCGATAAGGTTTTTGGATGTTCCAAAGTTTACGAAACTAACCCCGTTGTCATTACTTTCCTTATGCAGACTTTCTTTCCCTATAACCGGTTTGAAAACATCCTGTCGCCCTACCTTTGCATTGAAATCCGATAATAGAATTTTCATATGGAATCGCGAAACTTGGTTGTATACCCGTGATACTTCTTCTTAAAAAGTGTCTTTTATATCGTCATCCTTATCTTCTGTTGGGGAATGTACATTTAAAACAATAGTATCACACCACCGACCCCTGAGAGTAATAAAAGAAAGTTTATCATTAACAAGTTCAACCCGTTTAATTGTCTATATTAAAAGAATCGAAATTAAAATGCTATTTCTGTGGTCACATACAGAATAACATTACAAAAGATTACAATTGTTAGTGGAAATTAATGCTCTCACAGTTTTGAACATTTTAAAAGTATGTATAGTTTCTAATATATTACATTTCATTTCTTATCGATAGTATGAAACGTTACAAATAGTTGTATTGTAAATTTCCGTAACTGTTCGTCAAGTGGACTTGTGTACAATCAAAGGTGGTTTTGTAGTTTAACCCTTTGGGGATCCCATGGTACAATCTGTACCATACGAGGTGTTTCATGGTACATTGCGTTATAACTCTTCTATTTGAGCTTTTTCGTCCGTTTTTTGTTTGTTTGTTTGTTTGTTTGTTTTTCAAGTCCAAAGGCATTGTAGAAGACCTTACGTATGGTTTCATACCTTTCTGCGTCGAGACATAGGAGGTGATGACGTCATAATTCTAAAATATATATTTTCTTTTAATATTGCGGGCCCGGTCTATGTTCATTATTTTTTGACGGGCTTATTTTTGCAAGTAGAATATTGAAATTTTGCACAAACATTCAGTCCACCGAGTAGTATTTACCAGATTTTTTTCAGATTTCTGCGTTAAAACAGGGGGGGGGATCCACAGGGGCAAAAAGTTGAAAAGAGGGATATTTTACCAAAAAATCCCTTCTTCGCAATTTTCCAGCCTTAGATACATGATGGAGACAAGTGAATGGTACCGCCTGTAAGGCAGTTCTATTCTGAAGAGAATGATGTGCGACACATGATCCAAGGGTAATTAGGGAAGTGTCAGGGAATTTTTATCAAAATATACTTCTGTATAGGGGAATTTTGGACATTTTCGGTATTATTTTTTGCGGGCTTATTTTTGCACCTAGAAGATTGAAATTGTGCACAAACATTCAGTCCACCGAGGACTATTTGCGAGATTTTTTCGTACTTCTGTGTTAAAACAGGGGCGTACAGAGGGGCTAAACGTTGAAAAAGGGAAATTTTTACCAAGAAATCCCTTTCACGGGATTTTCTCGCCTTAGATACATGATGGAGACAAGTGAATGGTACCGCCTGAAAGGCAGTTCTATTCTGAAGAGAATGATGTGCAAACCATGATCCAAGGATAGTTAGGGATGTCACAAGGATGTTTAAAAATTTCCCTCTGTATACGGGAATATGGGATATTGTCGGTATATATATTTTTTTGGCGGGCTTAGTTTTGCACCTGGAAAATTGGAATTGTGCATAAACATTCAGCCCACATAGTAGTATTTATCAGATCTCTGCGTTAAAACAGGGGGGTCCAGAGGGGGCTAAAAGTTGAAAAAAGGATATTTAGACCCAAAAAATCCCTTTTTTCGGGATTTTCCCGCCTTAGATACATGATGGAGACACGTGAGTCATACCGCCTGAAAGGCAGTTCTAAGCTGAAGAGAATGATGGGCGAAACCTGACTCTAGGGTAATTAGGGATGTCCCAGGATTTTTTTTTTTTTTACCTGAGATCATGGTGTTTTACGGTAATTTGGGGCATGGTGGGAATTCCTGATAAAATTTCTCCCGCCCTTAGTATTCAAAATAGAAATTTGAAATTTGGCACACACATTCAGTATACCAAGTACTATTCGTCAATTTTTTTTTACATGGCTACTTTTACATAGGGCCGCTCCAGAGGGGCCCAAAGGGCGAGAAAAAATTTCCCTCCGAAATGTTCCTTTTGACATCATTTTTCCCGCTCCTGGTATATGGTATGAGCATGCAAGCGGTACCATTTGAAAGCCAGCTCCATTCTGAAGAGAATAAGCTATCAACCATGATCCTAGGATAAATAGTGACGATGCAGTAGCTGCTTGACTGAAAGTCTCAAAAATAGCCCAAAAAGCCGGGTACCGGAAAGGGTTAACAAAAAGTCCAAAATAAGTCTCTTGAAAACAAAATAAGTCTCTTATTTGTAAAAGAATACATAATGATCGCCTTTGGCTGTTGCAATGGTCTTCTGAAGCAGCTTAATAAAAATTCAGTGTAGTATAACAATAGTTGCTGCTTTTCTTATAAGTTAAAAAAAGAGAGAGAAAGAGAGAGAGAGAAGGAAAATCTTGGAGGGTGGGTGTAGGGGGAGCCAAATTCTATTTCGCCCAGGGCGCCGAAATCTCTAGCTACGGCTCTATATACATACACAAGTATACACGTTGTTTAATTATGCAGAATTAATACCTGACAATTGTTCTGAACTTGTTTTCTTACATACGGTACTAAATACGTACGATAGAATGTCCTAGTGTTTGCTATTCTACTCTTACCTATTGAGACAAGCAATAATACTTCTGAAACTAATTCTGGAAAGATAATTTTACACGAGTGTGAACTTAGCAGGACCACTTTTGAAAATTATAAATTTTTGCACACCATACGTTTGTACTGTGTTTGTACCGGTTTGTACCGTAAAAATTTTCGTTTGTACCGGTCTCAAATTCGAAAAAATCGAAAAATAAAGTGGTCCTGCTAAGTTCCGCAGGACCACTGATAAATTTCTACAAATTTGATGATTTTTCTGTACGATTCGTTTGTACTGCGTTTGTACCGGATTGTACCGTAAAAATTTTCGTTTGTACCGGTCCCAAATTCGAAAAAATCGAAAAATAAAGTGGTCTTGCTAAGTTCACGTGAGGTTGGGGATTAGGTTGAGCATTAACTGAGACAGAAACACGGTCAGTGATACTTCTACAGCCCAAAGTCAACAAAACACTGGTCTTGTAAGATCTTGAGGTTAAAATCTACTAAAACAAGAATTGAGCTAGTATCAAACGTTTTAGTTTCAGTAAAACTATTGTTGATTGTGAATAGGATACTAAACAAACAAAATTTTTATTGTATAATATAAATTTGTGATTCCAAATATAAAAATAAGAAAGTAGAGTATTTTTTTGAGTTAAACTGGCAGATAATTGCAAGTAGCCGAGAACGTAATGGGTCGCCCAATTTGAAATTTTGGTAGGAACTTTTGGATCAAAAATTGCCCAATCCGCTTCTTGTAGCCCAATCTGCCTACACTGCTGAGAAGGCGCACGAATCATTGAAACCACCTTTCCAAAAAAAGCAACTGATTGGACCACGAAGATCGAGAAGCAAGAGGCGATTCGCGAATTAGCAACATTCAGTTAGAAAAATTTAAGGTATAGGTTGGAGGGACCAGTATAAAGAAAAAAAAGCTCCAATCTATACTTAATATTGTTACTGATTGTACAAGATTTATATGCTACAAATATTGTCAATCCCAAACTACCGTGTCTTCCTCAAAACCCGTACTCCTAAAGAAACCTGACTGCCAAAGACCATAACCCTAGAAGAACCACGTCTCCTTAGAAACTACGACTCCTGAAACTACACGAATCACGAAGAAACACGACTCATAAAGAACAGTCGATCATTCCTAGTCAGAGACGACAAACTCACTCATCCAAAAAAGTAGTCAAAAGATTCGGCTCAATCGCGAGCAACACATTATTAATTAATCTTTAAATTCGTACCATAGTTTGACACCTAGCGTTTTAGCAACAGATAATGCAATAGAATATAATGAAAATTGTTTCAAAAACTATTACACGAATGTCTCATTTTGTCTTAGCAGAACACTTTCCTTTCCGAGTTTTTGAATTTCACGCCGATACAAACGAAACTTTTTACGGTACAATCCGGTACAAACGCACTACAAACGATTTGTTAAGAAAAAATCCTCAGATTTCTAGAAATTTGTATTCTTGTCCTGATACGTTCACGTGAACGTAGCAGGACCACATTGTTTTTCGATTTTTTCGAATTTCAGACCGGAACAAATGAAAATTTTTAAGGTACAATCCGGTACAAACTCAGTAACAACGATTTGTTAAGGAAAATCTTCAAATTCGTATAAATTTATCAGTGTTCACGTGAATTTAGAAGGACCATTAATTTTTCGATTTTGTCGAATTTGAGACCGGTACAAACGAAAAGTTTTATGGTACAATCCGGTACAAACGCAGTACAAACGAATCGTACAGAAAAATCATCAAATTTGTAGGAATTTATCATTGGTCATGCTAAGTTCACGTGAACTTAGCAGGACCACTTTATTTTTCGATTTTTTTGAATTTGGGACCGGTACAAACGAAAATTTTTACGGTACAGTCCGGTACAAACGTAGAACAAACGATTCAAACAGACAAATCTTAAGATTTGCAGAAATGTGTATTCTGGTCCTGCTATGTTCACGTGAACTTAGCAGGACCACTTTATTTTTCGATTTTTTCGAATTTGAGACTGGTACAAACGAAAATTTTTACGTTATAATTTATGTAAGGATAACAGAACAAACACTCACCTCCATTTTCTTAATATTTGAAAACAAGTATTCTAATTTTGACCTCACATACGAAAAATATAACTTATAAATGTTAATTCTTTGTAGAAGTCTCGTTATTGCGTCAATGTGTTGAGCAAACGTTAATTTGCTATTAAAGATAACTCCTAGATGTTTGACAATATTTGGAGTAGACAAAGAAGTCCCACTCAGTGTTGCCAGAGCTACTGATTTTGCAGGAGATCTCCTGCTTTTTCCACGTTCTACTGATCTACTGCGAAAGAAAATGAAAAGTGAACAATCTCCTGCTCTTTTCTTACTTCAAGAAGTTAAAGAAACATATTATTATTAATATTAAATTTTAATTTTTCGTTACATGAACAGAGAAAATTTCTCTGGATGTATAAAGCTCTGTAGAGCATATAGTTATAGAGCTTTGATGTATACAATATGATACAAGGACACAACTGTACTCATCTTCTATATGCATGATGGTAGGCGATCTTTATACCTTACGGTAAGATTTACGAGTACGTGTTGTTTAGATTGGGCCATGGGTTGGAAGTGCGGGTGAAAGTGAGGAGAAATGCGGGGCGACGTTGTTACCCCACTTTCAAAAATCTACAATAGGGAAAATTATAATATCTATGGCGTCCCCCCTTTCTAAAAAATCTATATTAGACAAAGATAGGCACGGGGGATGGTGTGACGTCATACGTTACCCTACCTTTTCAGAACCACTTTTGCCCGTGGTTGAAAAAGTAGCTTAGATCACCTCTTCACGATAGTCGGCGAAGAATCTTCTTATGTTGTGATTACATGTGACTGTATGATATAGCTATACTATCGCTAGGTGCATGATAAGACATTTTCCCGTCCCACTTTGCCCTTTCACTACGACTTACTTCACACACGTGTGTATCAAACATTATTAATATAAAAGGGGCATAGGGATCTTTCTACCTACAAAGGACTACCTAATCATCGGAAAACGTTTTATTTGTGAAACTTATTTTGAAGTAACTAAATTCAAATTTATCTTTTGCATGTATTACTTTGAAATGAAAGTAATAATGAATTCTGGACTTCTTGTTTTGACCACTGTCTCCTAAATAATGGCAATTTTTTTACTCCCCCTGGATTTGCACTCAAATGCCGCCACTTTATGTATCTACTGCTTTCTCCTGTTTTTTTATCTTCGAGTCTTCTGATTTTCCAACTGATCGGTCTGGCAGCACTGGTCCCACTTATTGTGTAGGTAAAGTTAATTGGATTATCTTTCCTCGTGAAAGATACAGATTTACATTTGGACACATTCAGGACTAATTTATTGTTATCACACCATACTTGATCTCTGTAAATCCGATTGAAGATTCACGTAGTCATTATTTGAACTTATTTTGGAGCATAATTTGAGACTGTCGGCAACATGGAGAACTTGAAAAGTTTTAAAACACAGGGGAATATCATGATCATAATAACAAGAAGAAACAACAGGGGATCTAGATTAGATCCTTGAGGGACTCCCGATAAAGTATGGAACTTGAAAATGTAAAACATCGTCTAGGATTATTCAACTGGAACTCACCCCAGCCCTCTGTGGAGAAGAGTTTTTTTTTTTTTTTTTAATCTTGGCATTTAATATTTGTATTAAGACATTCCTCATTTTGAGATTTAAAAATAATAATATAGAAGTATACAGTTAACGGATCATCTCCAAGTTTCTAAAACAATATAGGACAGTGTAAACATTTTAAAATAGAACTGACAACATGTTTTGTGGATAACACGGATGGATTTAGAAAAGTGAAAACAAAAACAATCCTAGTTCCAATTTCAGTTCCGTGAAAGGTAGAAATGAAAGTACTATAAAAACCGTAGACAATTCAGTCAAAGGTGCAAAAAGGATCTATCAACCACACGCCACCTAATCACCACTCTTGCTTCCTCGAGAAGTGACGTTAAAAAAGTGTAGTGCAGTTTCCGATTGCTATGGACGTTAAAACACTGTAAGTACGCTTTCAAAGAACTCTGTTAGTAACTTTAGTCAAAAACACATAAGACAGTCCTAACGAGAGAAAAAAAAACGAGAATGTAAACCCCTCAAAATATCATGTTACCATTATTCATTTATAGGCACTTTTGGTGATGGTTTAGTTTATATTCACTTTGTTAAATATAATTGTAATAAATTAGTTTTCTTCATGTCATCCTATGAAAGTAAGTTTTTAACCCTATACTACCTGCCCTTTGGCATTCAGTCAATCATCTATTCAATCTCAATCTCAATCTTATTATTTTTTTTAATTATTTGTTAGTATCGTTATTTGTATATTCTATGCTATTACTATGTTGATGTGTATCAAGTGTAAAGTAAACAAAAATAGCACTCGATTGCAAGAATTCAAAACCGGTTTTCATTAACTTTTATGTTTTAAATACAAAAGCCATTCGCTTTAAAGAAAAATGTCATAATACTAACTTATTTTATCTTACATTATGATCTTACATTTCATATTTAAATCTAGGAGTACAGAATAAACTGTGGTTGTTTCCCATAACATACTGAGGGGGCTCCTTGGAATTCTCACCCCGGGAGCTTACAACCCACGCAACGACCCTGGGTTCAAACCTTTCTTCAATACTGTTTAACACTGTTTACTGCTATGGGGAGGGTGCGCTTTTCTTCATAAAGGTATCACCTTTATTTACGCGTGGTAATGGGGTCCCAGGATGGGGACCTGTTCTGTTTCTTTATGGTTGTGCAATAACTTGTCAAATAACCTACGAAGGGCCCGAGTAACACTTTATAAGGTCAATCTCATTTCCGCATTCATGGGGCCCACATACCTATGATGCTGAGGAGGGTCCGTGTTTCCAATTGTTGAAATACATTCTTAGTAAGTCACAAACAGGGCCCCAAAGAGGACTTTATAATACTGTTTGTTTCATTTCAGTAATGAGACCCCCAAGACTACATTCAATGCTGGGGCCCACCAGACTCTGGGAACAGAACAAACTACAAATAACTATGCTCCAGCACAAAAGACATGTTTTGTCTTATTTTCCATGTTATTCAACATTCATCTTCATCATTATTATATGTATATATTTAGAGAGGGCCCCGGCAGGGATACCTGCCCTCTGTACTGGCCAGTCCAAACCTGACCGTAACTCCATCGCCATTTGAAAGGTCTCTAAAACAGTAATGACGTGATAGATCCCCAGTACTTTAGTGTCGAATATTATGATAATGATATGAAGTGTTTTCAATAAATATGAATAACGTTACAAGGACTTGACATTTTTCAAGAAGTTTTATTTCGAAACATTTCTTAATTTCTATAATATTATTAGTATTTAACGGAGAAATGTTCAAAAATATGGCATACACCAAATGACAGATGTCATCGACGTAAACAAACACCAAATGGCAAAAGTCATCGAATTAAACAGACAGAAAATGGCAGATGACATCGAGTTAAACAAACACCAAATGACAGATGTCATCGAGTTAAACAAACAACAAATGTCAGATATCTTCAAGTTAAACACACAACAAATAGTAGATATTTTCGAGTTAACCACGTACCAAATGGCAGATGTTATAATGTTAAACAAACATCACAGTCTCCTATAGCCTACTCGGAAAAAAGAGGAACGTAAAACTCAGATATTTCATTTTCTCATTTTTTAAACAAACACCAAATGGCAGATGGCATCGTGTTAAAGTGATAGAAGTGAGTGTAAATCCCCATGTGTAGTTTATGAGAAAATCGTAAAAAAAAAAAAAAAAAACTATTTATTATAAACCCAAAAATTGATGGAGTAGAGCAACCATTCTCCCTATTAAGAAGAAACCGATTCTCAAGAATACACTAAATTGTTTTTTCATTATGACACTAACTAGACAGAGTATTGTTAAATACATATAGCCCAAAGCTATAATATTGCATAAAGAAAAATGTCTAGTATAACCATCAATATACGAAACAAGCTCAACAAAATGTGCTTGAAGTTAAATATCCACGCGTAATAATTAAGAAGGTGAAAAAATTAGTTTCTATGGTTTTATAATGTACATAATTAAATGCCAATGATAGTTTTTCTCCCTTCAACAAATAGTTTATTTATTTATTTATTTATTTATTTATTTATTTATTTACGTACAATATACAATAAAATACTGTTAGAGTAATTTATATTGGACAGGTACTACTTAAATAAACTTTACACACTTGCTAGTGAACACCAATGATTGTGAAAACTAATTCCACACTACTTCAAACTTTTAATGTATCAATATATCTCTGGGTACTTTAACATACACTATTGCAAGCACAAAGTTTCAGAGATCAGTACACTTCCACAACTTTATCTTGTTTTCGTTTTACATATCCAGTTACTCTAACTGTCTCTTTTCTACATACCTATTCTACGTACGTGAACCACAACTAGCAATAACAATTATACAATAAACCCAGCCACTTATGGCTCCAATCTAACATTTAAATAACCTCAGCTACTTATGGCTCATTTCCGATTTCAACACAATTACACATTATTTATTTTCCGTAGTAATGTTTTTCTTTTGTTAGTCCAATTTACCAACACCTTGTCCGATATTTTTAAACAGTGTCCAAGCATACTCACTAAACTCTAACAAATACATTGTTAGATAATAGAATTATGTTTCCTTTTAATTGTGATGCACACACTAATCTCAGAATATGAGCTCTTTCAGTTTTATGTCCCACGATTATGCCGCCTAGACTTAAAAAAGACTGTGATGATGAGAAATGAATAAAGCTGGTGGAGTGAGTGAAGTGGAAGGAAACGGGAATGGGAGAACCCCCAGAAAAACCCATGAACATAGTGTTGGTCCACCACAAGGCCACTTACTGCGAGTTGGGATGGAGCCGGGGACTCCGCACATTAATCTTGAACGCTCTAGAACTAAGCCACCATGTCCCCACATTACTCCCCATCACATCTAATCATCTAGATGATTTTCAATAGTCACGAGAATCATTCATTCATTTTTAATGCATTTAATTTATTTAACTGATATTTTTCTGAACAAAGCAGTGTACGGAGAGCCACATATAATGAAGATTAAAAATCTACATAACACAGAGTAAATAACTATAAATCATACGGTGATTCTTAGATTTTTAAGGGGTTAATAGTATCTTAGGTGAACTTACCAACATGTGACGTTGATTTGAGTTTGAAAAAAAAAAAAACAGCACATCTGTAATTTCCAAGTGCACTTATTCTATCGTTTCCAATTAAAGATACAAAAAGCCGTTTCCTTCTTAGTTGGGAAGGAGAACTTTCTCTCATGAAAGCAGGCTTTTCGGGGAGAAAATAGAACTTCTGTTATTTTATATTTTTTTATGACTTTCGTCTTCAAGTACTATTTCTGTTGGCCTGCAGTGGATTCTAGGATTAAGGAAATGCGTTTACAGCATTCAGTAATTATGAAACCTGTCTTCAGTCCGTAGTTGGCTCTCTTCATTGGTTTTCAAGCAGACATTGCAGTTGTTTTCAGAAAGTGTAAGTTATCCAGCATATACCAAATGTTGTTTTGGTTGCCTAACAATCTTATCAATTTCCTGGAAATTATACGTCTTGATATACGTATCTGTTTCAGTAGTTGCCTAAATTCAATCTAACCTGCAATGATGGCATGCCATAAACTATGAAACAGATGCAAAAGCATTTTTGTTTTGGTATAAAATATTGTTTAGATCTTGTTCTCCGTTCAGGTAATATTTTATCCTGAGCTTCAAAGAATTCAATTTACAAAATTAAAGCCATAAGTTTCTATTTTGGATATTACTTTAACATCATTATTTACAGAATATCTTTTTCCCTATACTGTTATATCATGTAAAAAATTTTGAAATAAGAAACTTGTAAATTCCTTTTTAAACGCTCTATCCTTCGAATTTTAGCAGCGTCAATAAATGTTAAACATATTTACAATGAAGGTTTAGTTTATTCCTATCACATTCTCAGTACATTTTTATGAGGAAAAAAGAGAAGAGATAAATGGTTTCTTATACTGAGAATGTATTTCTTGTTGATAATAAATACTATTCTTCTCCTTTCTCAGAGGGTTACTCCTTCTCTTTGACATGTGGTTATGTATAGAATATATAATTTTGAAAAGCATGAGATAATGGGCTAAGGAAACCCTGTGAGAAGGAGTGTTGGTTATTAGTAGCAACATCTGAACTTCCAGAATAGTTTTTTTTTTTTTTTTTTTTTTTAACCAAGAGGTTCAATCCGATCCAATGGCAACACCTTCTCTGTGGCCAGATCAGAATAGTTAGTGATAACACATTTAAGGCTTTTCTAAAATATTTTTTGTCGTGAGCGTTAATCTAAATGCTCTCTAAGCAATTCGTTCGAACTTGAAAACCTATGTACGTTCTCTTTCCCATTCTATGACCGATTTGCTTTGATTCTTGAATTGTTTCAGACTTTTCGTTCCTGAATGTAGTAATTAAATATTTCTTCATGTTTTAATGGGAAAACAAGTGTGAATCGTACTCTTATGTCTCCACTAAAACTGAAATACTTAAATAAGCTCAAAATTTTCCAGGGAGAAAAGCCAGGGAAGAAAACTTCATATTTTTTTTTAAATATTTTTTTTCAGGTCTTCCATCTCTATTGTAAATATTTCTTACACACGTTCCACTTGTAATTTGCATTGATTGTATAGACACTTTATAATTTATGATATTCTGATCAATCCGTCAAAACACGAACACTAGCTTCATTTGATATAGTAATAAATTTGCTTCTTCGGGTGAAAACGAGATAAGGAGAGAAAACGAAACTTGAACAAAATTTTACAATTTTAAAGGAGAAGATAACTATGACAATTCTCCTCTCATTTTTGAGACAGAAATCGAGAAAGAATGAGAAAAATTCACGAATCTTGTGGATAACATGAGTTCACGCAAGGTCAAATAATTATTTTAGTGTTACGTGATTCACAGTATACAACCTATAAATTGAGAAAAATAATTATACACACAAAATGAAGGGTATTTATCAACGTTTAAAGATACAAAAGTTTTTACACTAATAAATATGTTTTAATGTTATTACACCAGATCGTTCGTTGACTTTTGGTGACACGGGAGAATTCTGATAACTATTAGATAAAAAAAAATAAGGAAAGAATCATTAGAAGATGCAGAAAGACTTACAAAGCAAGACGAGATAATTTTCGAGATGAGACAGAATATACATCTACCAAATTTATTTCTCGTCTATTGAACAACACTAATTATGAAGAACCCAATTCTCCTTGCAGGTCAGCACTATGCCTAAAAACAAAATCGACCCAGGAAGAGAAAGAGTTATATAGTAGAACTCCAACTATCCGAATCAATTGCGACCGAAATCCATTCTGATAATAGGACTTTTGCCAGAAAAAAGAGTCTATTTTAATTAATTACTGTATATATATTGAAAATGGGAGGAAAAAACTATTTTTAATTTTTTTAGTCAGTCGTTACTTGCTTTAAAAGATGAAAAACAAAGCTTCTCAGCTAAGATCTTAGCTTTTTCACAAAGAATCGGACTCGAAATCTGGTTTCCCATAGAACATTGTTGCAAAAACTACTTGAAAACGGCATCTTCTAAATCTTTGCTTGTTGTTGCCTTCATTTATTTTCTTGAAGAATTTCCATCTTCGTTTTCAAGCACTGACACAAACTGTAAAAGTGTAGGTTTGCTCCTTTTAATGTCTGAAATTATTGTTTGCCTAACATTGTACATATCAGCCAATTATTTACCCTAACTCATTTACCTGATTGCTCTTTTAATTTTTAGTTTATCCGTTAACGATAACACAAGACGTTTTCTTTTAGAAGCTATGTTGTACGACGAAGCGCACTCACAAACAAAACAAAGCACCGACGCGAAGGAGTACCGTCACAGTAGCAGGTCAACGACACACTGACTGACTAATAAGAACGAACAGTGACAGGTGAGCCGGACCGGCCACCGGCGATGGACGGCAGCCAATAATTGAGCTGCACTATGAGACAGTGATTCATCATCCCAATAATGTTCGCGCTGCACCTACACTAGCTTCGCGGAGGGAAGAACAAAAGCGAACGTAGGCAGAATCATTATTTTGCGATTCGCAGTACGTTTCCTTCTTATTTTTTTTCTGAAATTCTGAAAGCGATTCGGATAATCATCCACTCGCATAATTGGAGTTCTAGTGTATAGTAATATGCTGATATCGGTTTCTGAAACATTTTTCTGGCATACGGGATCACAAGTTACAGTTTTTCAAGTAGAGCTGGAAGTTTTCTGGACTGAAATTGAATCCTTCTCTGTATGTCTCTGTTTTTGGTCATTACTGCCCTCACTAGCGGGCTTGAGAGCCTAATTTCCTATCTATGATTCGTGGACATCCTATAAGTGATGCGTCCTGGAGAGATTTTTTAAGAAATTTCCTAAATTACGGTTGTACAATTGGCTTATTTACAGCATCGTTACCGAGTGCCTGCCGTTTTTTTATCCCAGTCTCAAGCGTTTATTTTCCGCTCGTAAAGCAAAGCAGGGACATTAAACTCCTAAACAAATCGCAATATTAGTGCTTCAACAGACTTGGGTAAACCATGTACTGTGTATTTATGATGGTTTCGTCCGAAATAGAGCTATTTTCGTACAAAACTCATAATATTCACAGTGTGACAAACTTAGATAACATTTCATGACAGTTTTGTTATAAACAAAGATCTGTACTCTTGCAAAGCTTAAAATATCTGTACGTGAATAACTAAGTACTATATGAATACAACTGTTTCTTAGAGACAAAAATACAGTTCAATAGAAATTCATATTACATGCAAAATGAATCATAATCTTTTATGCCATGTACCATATGATAATTAAAGTATCATATGAATTCAAAATGGAAGCAAAAAGTTAGTCACCTCCATTAGAACTACCATTGGCACATTTTATCGTTATAGATAGTATTTCACTGGTATCAAGGGATCAGATCATTCGTGATCACTAACAAGTGGTCATTGTGATGAATATGCCCGTCGGTAATTTGAAAACAGTTCGTCAATATAGAATGAAACAAAGATGGCGATAGAGCTCCTTCATGGCTAAGAGGTTAGCGTACGCGCCTTTGGCGTGGGAGACCCGGGTTCGATTCCCTGCTGGAGCTCATGTGGTTCGGATTCCACGTTAATCAATAGATCCACGTCTCATTTAGCCTCGCTGCTGAAAGGGACGCTAAACTAAAATCAACTCAACTCTAAGATGGCGATAGAATGACAAAAAAGCCCATTGTGTTTGGTTCTGTCCATGGACACATACGTATGTAAATTAAATAATTCGATTTTGTTCCAGTATAAGTGGACTGCCCATCATATCTGCAAGGAACGAGTGTAAAACAAAATGGTTTGAAACGGGGCCGCGGTGGCTCAGTGGTAGAGCGTTCACCTCTGGTGCTTGGGGTCCCGGGTTCGATCCCAGTCCCGGCTAACTGAACTTTGTGGTGGAGAAAAACCGTGTGCGTGGGTTTTCTCGGGGTTCTCCCGTTTCCTCCCACTTTCTTCATTCCACAATTTCATTCATTACTCATCATCACCGTCTCCTTTAGCCTAACCGACATAATCGTGGGACGTAAAACTCAAAGATTTCATTTCATTTTCAAAATGGCTTGAGAACCGACGTCACAGAGAGAACCTTACGCAGAATAAGTGCCTGGGAGTTTCACTCCTCGTATTTCACGAGTAGTGTGTGGAGAGTGTAGTTCAAAATGGAAGAGTTTCTGTGGTGGCTTGATGAAATCTTCCGTACCATGGCTTGAGCCTACTTATGTAGATGAATCGTCTAACGAATTTTACTTGGCGAGGGCAGGTCATTCTTAGTAACCACATATTGCCAGTTATCAACATCTTCATGATCAATATCCAATAGAGACTTCAATTATGCAAATTTATGGCTTCCAGGTTGACGAGTTATGTTTATCGGTGATTTGTAGTCCTTTCAGAAGCTCTATTTCAGCTAGAGTAGCCTACAAGTTACTCATAAATATTTAAATCAAATTGAAAATCTCTGTAACTATAATTGGAGCAGTTTTAGGTATGCTCTTACGTTGCTGAAACTGCAAGATAGTAAATCAGTTCCAAATAGTCCAAGCGGTTATCCATTCAAGAGGAGATGTTTCAAGTGTTAGAGGAGACTAATCAGTTTGCCCTATGTGCTTATTTCTGTAGGAAACACCGGAACTTCAAAATATGACGGACCACTTACTACATAATTTTGCAACTCTCTGTAGGAACATAAGGTACGTGTGAATTTAATTGGAATCAGTTCCACTCGTAAACACATCACATGTCAGGGTTGGAAACGATCAGGCAATGCCCACAATGGTAATGGTGTGTTAGGGCAAATCACCATCAAGGTTGGTGTAAAAGGACCAGCTTTGCCGGTAGATGTCACTACAGTCTTCGTAGACCTGACATTTTTACAGAAGAAACTTCACAACCTATTGAAGACAACAATCCGTGCTGATTCTTTATTTAGAATTTTGTTCATTGTTTAAATAGTTATATTATTAAAGGTTTGGATATCCATTTCAACAATCAAGCCATTTCAACAATGAAGAAAATTATAAATAAAACATCGGCACGGATTATTGCCTTCGATAGGTTATGAAGTTCCTTCTCTAAAAATTTGAAGTCTCTAAGTTGACATTTATAAGAGAAATCGTGCATTTTTGTGAAAGGTAAAAAAATACATGAGAGATACGAAGAATGTAGTGACATCTATCGGCAAAACTTGTACCTTTAAACCAATCTTAAATGAAGAGAAAAAAATGATACTATGCAGAGAGATGAGCAAAAGGTGACTGTTTAATATTTGCGAAATCTATTATTTTTGAAGAAGGCAGATTGATTCTCTATTAGGTAGTGCAAGAGTGAAGAAAGTGGCAAGTTGTTGGGCGTGTCGTATTAAATTTATAAGGATCCGTATAAATATAGAACGTGGAATATTCATATTTTAGTTGAACGTATAACAGATGAATGTAGGAGTTTCATAGGAAACTCAGAATGTTAATAACTGATAAAGGATATGTCACGTGACTGTAATAATTTTGTAGGATACAAATATACAGCTCCGCGTAAACTCAGTATAACCACATTTATGGTTTATATGTAGATATCATATAGTTAGTTCCTTGTAACGTTCCTCCCGTATTTTCTTTGATATAAACATTACGATTAGTATTGTGATTAAATGTACAACAGAAAAGAAGAAAAGCATCGTGTTTCTTTTAAAACAATTTATTAACACTATTTTCAGATACAATTCAAATCATCAACAAGCGTATTGTCGCTTTCTGATACCACTAAAATATCATTTCGATTCTGAAAGTCTATTATCCGATGTTGATTCCAAGGTATTTGTTGAGACACTTGATTAGATCCTTTTCAACTGAAACAATAGTGGCTCCTCCACTACAGCTGCATCCACTATCACCGCCACTACCACCCATATCTCCACCACAGTCATTTCCACCCATATCTCCACCATCGCCACTTCCACCCATATCACCACCTCCACATCCACTACCTTCTCCGCCACTTCCACCCATATCTCCGCTACCACTTCCACCCATATCTCCGCCACCACTTCCGCCCATATCTCCGCTACCACTTCCACCCCCACAGTCTTGTCTCTTGTATTGCTGCATCGTTTTTTGTTTGTTTGCCTGTGCTTCATTTAGTACCTGTAATAGAGAATAAAAATATTAACATTCTACAAAAGAATAACTAACCACATTATTCTCACAAGAAAGCTGATCGGCTCTCACTTCCATTTCCTATAAAGATTACTGAATGCAATGAGTACTTTCCAAATTAATAGTTATTTTTCTATTATAAGTAATAGTACTAGTATTAAGAATACCAAATTTATTCATGGCTTATTGGTTCGATCCCTAGTAGATTCTTACGTAGTTTAAATCCGACGTTAATTCTGATATAGACTCAACTCTGAATAGAAGCGTCGAAATCAAACTGGTTTAATCGATTGGCATACATTATTTCATATATCATAGCTTCTGTGTTGACCTGAATAATGACGTTAGTACTAGAATATTTGGATATCGGCTGCAATTTCTGGTTATATGCTATGACTGTATTTACCGTGTACTGTCAAAGATTTGTGTATGCCAGTGTATGATGTATAACTTTTAGTAACATATACATGTTTGGATTTATATATACAAGGTACATTAAAAGATTCAGATCATAGGCCAATTCCATTATAAGTAAACATATCGAAAACATGGTAAGAGGGAAAAGTTGTTGGGAATAGATGGTTTCCAATCCCAGTTCAAGAATGATGGACTGGACTCTCACAGTACTGAACTCTCACCATACCAACAACACAGCATTTCTAGGAAACGAATTTGGAGTATTCTATGTTCCCACACAATGTACACGTTCTCCGTGTAATTTTTTTGTCTCCTTACTTTGAGCTCGAACAGTTTCCTTAACAGAAAAAGTTGTTTTTCCATTTAACATAGGGTGCCTTGCCAATATGGAATTCATACGGATAATGCAATTGAAAAAAAAAAAAACATCCTATAAAATGTTGTGTAATTGCGTGTGTAGAAAATGACAATCTTCTTTCATCAGAGCCATCATCTCTTTTAGCAGCGAGGCTATAGAAAATGTATACCTGCTATTTCACTCGTGATCTGAACCACATGAGCTCCCATCGTTAATCAAACCCAGATATCCCGCACGTAAGACGCGTTGGCTAACCATATAACCGCAAGAGAGTTCGACTACAAAACTGATGATCTTAGTAAAACGAGGGAATTATTATATTTAGTTGTACTAGTAGTAACAAGTTATTGAAGTTTGAGAATCTGACCTAGCATTTCACAAAAGTTTTGCATTTTTCATTATTTTCATAACTAGGAGGCTTTTTCCTTGTAGAATCATTATATACAGCTCATCTTCACATCAAACTAGTATTGTATTCTAATTCCCTATCCAATCCCAACAAATAAACCAAAGTCCAGGGATTTGAGTAGAGTTGAATTATTTTTTCTGAAATTCGTGATGTCTATTTACCTGATAGGATTGTTATGAAGCTGCAACACATTGATAAATTACAGATTGATAACAGTGCTGGACCAATATAGATACAGCACGATATTTTTAGTAGAAAATAGCTTCGTAAAATACATACTTGTACCACACTTGAACAAAAAAAAAAAACAAAAATGAACGTTAGGTTCATACCACGTTGTGAATGAACTCTTTCAAAGAATTTACGCTAGTAGTATAAAAATATGGTTACTGAAAGGTAGCCATGTACTGATTCCAATTAGAATACTGAATAAAGCAAATCTGAGGAAACAAAGTGTACAATCGCTGGCTGAGTTGATCGGTTCAGCATGGAACAATAGGTTTATGCTAAGTATTTTAGTATTGCTGCGTTTTTAGCAATATGAATGACCTTTGATACTGTTTGTGTTGATAATTAATCATCCAGTTCCACATCTGAAAACAACACACTAAGAAAAGGAAATTATTATTATTATTATTATTATTATTATTATTATTATTATTATTATTATTATTATTATTATTATTATTATTATTATTATTATTATTATTAGTGTGAAAGAAGTGGTTTGTACCAGATTGAAAACTAAACATAATTCTTACTCTTCCTTTCATATAGAGGTGAATGAATCAGATTTTTCCCGAATTAACGATCCTAAAGTGTGGCCTACAGGTATTCTCATAGGTCCTTTCTATGGTAGATTGCGAAATTATGGCGAAGTTACTATTCATAATTCTCCTACTAAGCATGATGAACCTAAACCTTAAAATTTGGTATTAAAATGTTTGTGGACTTAGAACTGAAAGTAGTGAATTTTTTTCTCTTCTATTTCTTACTGTGAATATGATATAATCGCAGTAACAGAAACATGGTTATCAGATATTCATAGAGAATATGATTATTTCCCAGATACCTATACATGTTTTAGAGCCGACAGACTATATAGTGAAGAGTCATGTCACAGAGATGATGGATCTTTGATAGCAATAAAGAAAAACTTCATGGTGAATCGCAGGCCTGATCTTGAACTTATAAGTGAATGTGTATGTATTGAATTAAAATGTAATACTGGAAAGAAAATCTTAATATCGTGTGTTTATTTTCACCCAACTTTTTCCCCTGTGAATTTTGAAAATTATTTGAACCATATTTCTAGTAGGTTGAATCCTTTGGAAAATGATATACTGATTCTTGGAGATTTCAATATATCCAAAGTTGATTTGTTAAATAATGAACAGCTTCCAGGAATACATTATTACTCCAAATTGAAGTTTCAGCAATTGTCTTTTTTTTTTTTTTTTTTTTTTTTTTTTTAATACTAACCTGTGTGTTGAACCTTCAGTTTCTGTTCTTGATCTTGTTATCACAAATGCTACTTCTATGTCAAGAATAACTAATCAGTACATGGCCTATCCTGATACTTTTTATTATCCGATTGAAATCATTGTTTTTACCTAAAGGTTGTAAAATAAATAAGTTTTCTGAACGTTTTCAATTTGTTAGAGGTAATTATTATGCATTATATCAACAACTGTCTAATATAGATTGGTATAATATCTTGTTAAAACCAGATATAAACGAAGCTGTTTTCGAATTTGAAAATGCAATTGTATTAGCTATGGAAACAAATATTCCGAAATCTAGGCCAAGAATATCTAAATATACTTGTTGGTACTCCAAAAAATCTGTTTCTTTACTAAAAGCAAAGAATTTAGCACACAAAACGTATAAAATTACACTAAAGCATGAAGACTATGTATTATTTGCTAATTACCGCAAGGATTTTAAGACTCAATTAAAAGATGACAAAAGTATTCACTATATTAAAATGGAAAATCAATTAAAAAGCAATCCTGAGAAATTTGGAGATATGTATCTAAGGGTAAAAATAAGACTGCAACTGGAATTGTAGTAAATGATTCTTTGGTTACCGACTGCGAGTCGTTGGCAAATTTATTTGTAGAGTACTTCGCATCAGTCTACCAGACATTTTCAAATATTAGCAATACAAATAATTATTCAACATCATCACAAACTTTCTGTGAAACGAAAATACATCCTATTACAACTAGAAATGTAAGAGATGCTATTAAATCCTTAAAGACTAAATCTGCGTCAGGTATAGATGGAATACCTGTTTTTATTATAAAAGGTGTAGCTGAGGTAATTTCACCAGTGTTAGCATCTTTGTGCAATTGGAGTTTAAATGAAAATATTTATCTTGAAGCCTGGAAAATTGTAGCCGTAACACCAATACCTAAGACTAAATGTGACAAAATAAATGATTATAGACCAATATCTATAATGAATGTTATTCTTAAATTTTTTGAAAAAATAATGTACAACTATTTGTATAATGCTGTACGTGATCAGCTGAACATAAATCAACATGGTTTTATAAATGGTAAATCAGTTATTACAAATTTGGCATGCTTTGTTCATAGTTTGTTTTCTGTTATTCGATCGGGTGGTCAGGCAGATGTTATTTACTTTGATTTTGCCAAAGCTTTTAACAAATTACCTCATCACTTATTAATAAGTAAGTTGTATAAGTACAAATTATCGAATCAAATAATAAAGTGGCTCAATTCGTGCTTAAATAATAGGAAATTCAAAGTAAGGTATAACGGCTCTATGTCTTCTATTCATAATATAACATCTGGTGTGCCTCAAGGCTCTAATCTTGGTCCGTTGTTGTTTTTGTTATATGCAAATGACCTACCTGAGAAGTTAAATTGTAGATATCTGATGTACGCCGACGACATAAAAATTTTTTAACGAAATTAAAACCTTTCAAGATCAAGTAACCCTACAAGATAATATTGAATTAGTGGTCAAGTGGTCTGAAAACAATTTTTTGCCTTTTAATATTACCAAAACTAAAGGTATAACTTTCTCAAGGAAAACTGATCTTCTTTTGTATAATTACACAGTCGGTAAATAGAGAATCGATTTTTGAGCCTATGCCAAGGATTTAGGAATAATTTTAGATAACAAGTTGTTATTCAACAAGTATTTACAGGTAATAACTTCTAAGGCTAGGAAGAACGTAGCTATGTTAAAATATCTATGCCGTAATTTTTCGAATGTCAACACCTGTAAGACTTTGAACATTTGCAACGTGCGATCCTATTTGGAGCACGGCACTGTTATTTGGAATTGTGAAACTAAGTATTTTGTAAATGCTATAGAATCTGTTCAAAACAATTTTTTGGCTTGGTTACGATGGAAGTTCAAAAACTTCAAAGATAAGAGTCTGTCTTGTATATCTAAAGAACTTTATTTGTTACCTCTAACTGATAGGCGGTGTATTTTTGATTTGAGTTTCTTTCATAATATTATTCAAGGTGTTTTTTCTATTGATAGTCTATGGTCCATGAGAATTCCATATCGCAATGTTAGAAATTTTGTACCTTTTGTTTCGAATGTTCCTACCCTGAAATGTTCAATTTATAAAATTATAGATACCGCCAATAAGTATTACTATGCTATAGATATCTTTCAAAGTAATTTTGTTAAAATTCGTTCACAAATTAATTAAAATTCTAAAGGATATATAATTTTTTTATCCTTAACTTGTAAAGTGCCATTTGAGATTTTTTTAGGTTTTTAGGTTGTTTTTCTTGCTCTGTCTTTCAACTTTCTTTCTCTTTTCCTATCATCTTTTTCTCTTTTATCCTTGCTTCTCTTTTGGATACTACACTTCTTTTTTTTTAATTTTGGTTATGAGTTTTACATGCCATATGCTTATTTTGTATTCTTTGTCTTTTGAGTGAGTGTATTTTAATTAAGGTGTTAATTGATTTTAAAATTATGCTTATATTCTTTTATGATTTTCATGTATTTTCATTTGTAACTTTATGATTATATGTATGTTCATTTTTAATATGTTATATACTTTTTCCCTATTGTATAATCATATCAATAAGTTATTATTTTAGTCTCATGACTGGGTGTACTTTGTTTGAGATGTACTTGGGATGATAATTATGTTTATTTGTTTTTCATTATGATTTTCGTTGTGTTCATGTGTAACACCCATTGCATGTATTTTTTTTTTTTTTGCATGTTTCATTTTTATGTTATGTTTAAATGTAAGCGCCCTATATTTGTATAATCTTTCTTCGGGGCACTTTGTGGCTGTAGCTGTTTGTCCCTAATAAGCATTTATACATTTAAACATTATTATTATTATTATTATTATTATTATTATTATTATTATTATTATTATTATTATTATTATTATTATTATTATTAAGAATGGAAAGATTAACATCAGTAAAAAGCTCAGCCAAAAGTGCCAGGAAAATCTAAAAAAAAATCGTTTTGTAATATTTTCAAAGTGTGATTAATTTTCATTTCCTGTTTTGATTTATTTTTCGATAAAAATAATCTAAAAACTTTGGTGCAATATTTTACTTGATGCTATAGTGTATTCAACTTAATGTTGTATTTTATAATGCTGTACTATTGCTCCTTTCTTTTTGTTGATAGGTTAACATATGAACAAATAATAATAATAATAATAATAATAATAATAATAATAATAATAATAATAATAATAATAATAATAATACCTACTTTAGTAACTAACAAATTGATAATTCAGAAATACACTGAGACGAAAGTAACAAGAGTACTGATCGAATGTCTAGTAAAATACATCATTATTTACAATTAAGAAACCTCATTTTTTCTCGATGTCTTAAAGTAAATATCCTAACGTGAAAGCTCAAATCAACAAATGTATTATCTCTTTGCAAAGTAAAAACTCATATTATTTTTAGTCGTAAATTATTTATTTATACGACTTTATAAAATTTTCAGATATAAGTGATTATTGACAAGACAGTGGAAATGTCTATCCAATGTTGATTCCAATATATTTGTTGAGACACTTGATTAAGTCCTTTTCCACCGACACAACAGTGGCTCCACCACCACCACTACAGCTGCATCCACCTCCGCTTCCACCGCCACTTCCGCCTCCGTTACCACCACTTCCGCTTCCGCTGCCGCCACTTCCGCCGCCGCCACTTCCGCCTCCACTGCCGCCGCTTCCGCCTCCACTGCCGCCGCTTCCGCCTCCATTGCCGCCGCTGCCGCCTCCACTGCCGCCACTTCCGCCTCCGCTGCCGCCACTTCCGCCTCCACTACCACCTTTCTTGACACTAATATCCACGTTCCTTTTGTATCTCTCAACCTTTTCCTCTGGTTCCCCTTGCCCTTCTCTTAGTGCCTGTAACAATAAAACAGTTGATGTAATTATGAAAAAAAAATAACAGAAAGAAATATACACTAAGAGATTAATTTCAATCATATATTCCTCTTATTATGAATCGCTGGTGATGGCTCTTTAAATTAGGCAAACTGTATAAGTATTTCCGTTGGCAGCGGTACATTAAAGCACGACTCCATAAGCATCATGTGATATCATTGCTATTGACCAGATCAAAAATATTGATTAAGGTGGATCACCACCCGGAAGTCAGTACATATTTAAGCTCATTGCCTTAACTACTGAGCAATGAAACGTTACATATTATAAATACTGAACTATAAGATAAAGTAATGTTTCAGCTACAGTATAAGACACTGATTCATTTGGCTGTGTCTCCTGATATCAAAAAATATAACAAATAAAATAAAATGTTTGATACGTTTTACAATGAGCACACAAGATGGCACTTGCTGTAAGATCTTACTAGAAGTACTTAGTTTTACGAAATGTACATTTGTATGTGTAAAGTATTTTAAAGTAAGGATCTCATTACGAAATAGATATATTGTTTGATCGTTTTTCGTGTTATATTTCATATTTTATTTAAATATTAATTTACATTTAAGGAAATAGATTTTGAAATGAAACTTCAAAATAGTAGTCACAATAAGAAACTTATAGTAGTCACAATAAGAAATTTCCTGGATTCTAGCGTTGGAGTTCGAGAAGCGGAATTGTGGTAAGATTCGAAAACTAATTTATCCAGTAAATATCCAAGCAAAATTCCATGAGTACTTCCTTTATTATCTCGCGTAAGTAAACAGTCCACACTATCTGGTAACGCCACACTATTTAAGCAGCATTTAGCTTAGCACTGGGAAAACCTAGTGATCCATCTTAATGCACATTCATACTAATTCCTGATTGTTGTTAATTCTAACATTTTCCTGCTTACCCTGTTTATAGTAACGACTAATATTTGGAACGTTTTACAACATAGCTTAAGTGGTGTGTAGTGTGTTGATTGTCCAAGTAAATGTGTCAGTGCTTCACACAAATTCATCCTAGTAAACAGTCACCTTAATAGATGTCACTATGTACGCTATCACTTTCCTCCTAACGCAATAGATGTCGCTATATTTGTGTAACTTATCTGCCTGACGCTAATAAGAGTTGCTCCATGTGCTGTCATTTATCTACCTAACGCTAATACACGTCACTAAGTGAATTATCATTTGCCTGTCTGATGATAATAGATGTCACTATTCGAGGAATAGTTACGCATAATCAAAGAGGTAATTGGTGGGCAACGTAGATATCAGGCGGGAAACTCCCAAAACTTTAAGAACAAAGAAACGCGATTTTTTCAAAGCTGCAATTAAGGAACTTGAAGATAATAGTAAAAATCAAAACCATTCGGGACATGAATAAGGAGATCAACGAATGTAAGAAAGGCTTTCAACCTAGTGATGGGCAATGGGAATATTCCCGGTGGGAAGGAATTTAAAAATGGGAATATTCCCGGGTTTTTTCCCTGGCCTATAAATTCCCGGGAAGGAATTTATTTTATTTCCTTTATTTTCCAAATTATAAGAACCATATGACTAATTACTTTACTTTAATATATTATGATTTAATTCTAGGTTTTAAAGAATTTGGAGGTTAAAAAATTTAAAATTCTTTGACTGTATTTTATATAACTAATAATATATTTTTTGTTCCATTTTCATTTGCACTAAAAAGTAAGGTAACTGTTTAGAATTGGGGGCCAAAACTAGCAAAAATTAGGATGATTTACGGAAGAAATGAGTTGATAGTGATGTTCAAGTAGTCAAGAAAGTATCGAACACATGTTTTTAGGGCAGTAGGGAATTTATACAAAACGGGGAAGTGATTTATGTGAGAAAAGAAAATGAATTGTTGGTAACGAAGATAGAAAACAACGTGCCATGCGGGATCTAACCCACCTTCATTCGCTAACGCTCGCTCTGCAACGCTGTCTGAGTTTAATGTTGGTAACGTAATTTAACGTATGAAACCATAAAACAAATGCATCGAAATAAAATATCGCAAAAAAGTAGGTGCAAATCTGGCCCCCAGTGCTAAAGAACAGGAAAAATTTGCAAAGTACTAATTTACAAATGATGAAAAGGAACCATTTTGTAAAGTAATTTAGAATTATGTAGAAATACAGTTGAAGTACTATTATTAAACCCTGATCCACTATCAGTAATAGACGTCGATCTGTCTCCTCACTCTGACTCCAATTTCTGAAAAAGTACTCGGACTTCTTTTACACGTGAATTAATGTATGGAATTTCGAGAAATAGGTAGAATGAAAGGTCGTGTATGAAAATGTTGCGTGCTAAAATATAAGATAAGTAAGTGTCTTGCAAATTTTGGGAACATTAATATGTATGCGCAAATGTTGATAAATTGGTGAAACATGTATCTTCTAACATTTACCCAAAGTAATTAGTTTATAACATTTATAAATTAAATGTGTTTATAATATCAGCAATAGAGTCAAGTTGAACAAATCCACTTACATATAAATTTAAACTGTTACTATACAATTTACTATATAATTTTTTCACACATATTTAATTGATAGAACATATTGTAAATAAATATATATTTATGCGTACTTTCTAAATACAATAAAGTGTTAATAAAGTAACATGGTACCGTTCAGAATATACATTTTAAAGAATCTTCTCTGGACAACAGTAATAATATGCTGTGATATAAAAATTAATTCAACTTTGAAATCATAATATAGTAATAGAATGAAATTTTCTTTCTGATTGAACATAAATTCCCGGATAAATTCCCATTTTGGGAATCTTCCCGGGAATATTCACAGGGAATATTCCCGAAAAATATCTTCCCGGGAATTTACCCATCACTATTTCAACCGCGTGCATATATATTAAAGAAAGCCTGCGGAAAAGTTTTCACTGATACAGATAATATCTTAAATAGATGGAAGGATTTCTTTGACGAATTGCTTAACACGCAGCCAAAAACTATTGAGCGTGGAGAAAGGGGAATGCACATTGCAGAACCGGATATCCCAGAAACTAACCAAATAGAAGTGGAAATCGATATAAAGAAATTAAAGAAACACAAATCTCCGGGTGTAGACGTAATTCCAGCTGAGTTAGTTTTAGCTGGAGGCGAGATATTGTGATACAAGATACACAAACTTATTCTTCTTATCTGGAGCAAGGAGGAAATGTCACAAGAGTGGAAAGAATTAATCACTGTACTAATTCGCAAGAAAGGCGAAAGATTGATTGTAATAATTATTAAAGCATTTCTCTTCTGTCAACATTCTATAAAATCTTCTCAAAAATTCTATTAGGAAGATTGACTCCATACGCAGATGAAATTATTGGAGATTAGCAGTGCAGGTTAAGACGAAATCGATCAATTATAGACCAAATATTTACCATCTGACAAAAAACTCGAAAAGAAGTGGGATTACAATACCGCAGTACATCAATTATTTATTGATTTTAGAAAGGCTTACGACATAGGAGATAAATATTGTACTCCATTCTTAAACAGTTTGAAATATCGAAAAAGCTAATTAGATTAATTAAGATATGTTTAAACGAATCCAAAAGAAAAGTCCGGGTACTAAAATTTATATTCATCAGCTTTCACATCGAGAATAGTCTGAAACAAGATGCAATCTTGCATTATTACTCAACTTTGACCTAGAGTACGCTATAAAGAAAACCAAAGATATTAACTAGGGCCTAGAGTTGAATGATATTCACCAGGTTATGGTGTATGCTGATGATGTAAATTTAATAAAGGATGGTAGGATAACAATAGAAAGAAACGCAGAGGTCTTGTTAAACGCTTGCAGAGACATGGGTTTAGAAGAATGTGCGGAGAAAACTAAAAACATGGAAGTTCGTCAGAATCGTAATACGGCATATTATGGATGTGTTAAATTATCAAATAATACTTTTGTAAAATTGATGCTTTCAAATATCCAGAGTCAATATTAACAGACCAAATCTATATTCAGGAAGTACAACGAATTGTTTTACATTAATGTAACGTAATCTATATTTAACTATATGTAATAATCATTATATTAATAATAAGTTATCATGACTATGTTATATATTAAAAGCTTACACTCCTTTTATTTCAAAAGATGACTACTGGAAACCATTACATCACAAATATATGTCAAATATATTTCTTCGTGACATCAACTATATATCTTCATGACAACCACACTTATGAATAATAATCTCTTTTTTTCTTGACAACCTAATCAACATTTTTTTCTTTTTCAATATACATATTTCTGCTCAATTATTGCGCCTCTGATCATATTCACAAAACAGGTACAGATTGATAATATTATTACATAATTATGATCGTATATCGTTATATAATTGTCGCGCGAACGGGAATTCCGTAACAGTAATATTGTGAAGGAAAGAACCCTGGATTAAATATTTCCAAATATTGACTTTTGGAATAGCCCTCGTATGAAATTAAAATTACATTAATACAAATAATCACATATATATAATATATTAATAACGTCGATTCAAAAAAAATATCGTCGATGGGACTATTCAAAAAAATGAAAACTAACTAATGGTTTCTGCAAGGGTACTAGTTAAATATTCCTTCCCGTATTAAATAATGTAACATCATTTTTATCTGTATTTAATATAGTCATTCATGTTCCAGTAACATTATTTATAAATAACGATTATCATTCTATTAGATGTTAACAAAATCAGAAGGCAATATATCATGCAAAGAATCCAGCGATCACCACTTAGTGATTTAAGATTAATGTCATGAACTTCAACTAAACATAATCGACCCTCTTTTGGAGCAAACAAATAAATGAAGATAAACATAGCGCTTTAGAATTATCATAATGACACATAAATTAACAACAAAAAATATTTAACACAATAGGTACGCTACATAAACATTTCATAATGAATCAATTATAGATGAGTTATTAAAGAAACAAATAAATTGTTCGTCATTGCTACCGAACATCACGTTAAAGAATTAAATCATACATGTTCTTCTAATCGCTATTTCATCAATTTCATTATCATTTTTCCAAAAAACAATTAACAATGGGAATATATTGATAATTAGATTAACATTTGCACCGAATGTTTTAAGGTTAGTTTCTTATACGGAATAAGATTTTGGTATATTTAACGCTGACGTGGTTTCGAATACCCCCACGTCAGCCATATCTAGTTTAAATTACGATTACCAATACTTTCTATTAAATCACATTGTATCTAACACTCTTGTGAACTTTCTTGTCTTTCATTGGATGTTACCGTATTTTGATTTCTGTTCACGGAATTACTGCCATCTAGGGACGCACTTCTTGAGAAAATACCACGATTTTGCGCAAAAGGACGATAATTATTATTTCTATTATTTGGGTGTTGATTTTGCGTAATAGCACTTTGACTGCAATTTCTATAATTTCCATTTAAACTTCGTTGGTTGCTTCTAAAGTTTCTGGAACTGTTTCTATAATTAGGTGGTTCCTGATTACCGATACCACTTTGATTAATAACTCTATCATTAAATTGGCGATTATTGTGTTGGACATCCACATTATGAATTGATGCATAATTAAGATGACTACGAGTCAGATTGTTCTGTTTGTCCGGCCATCGGTTATTGTTTTGCATCGAAGATAGACTTTCAAAATTTTGTACGATCATAAGGAGATGGTTAAAATTAACACATTGTGCTGTCATCAACGATTACTGCAACCGAAAAGGCAAAAGTATACGAATAGAAGCAATGATTCGAGCTTCGGGATGGAACGGGTTGATAGATTTTAGTTCATTATATGTAACCACCACAAAATCCGTAATACTTTTATAAACCCTTGGACTATAATGCCTCGATCGGATTAACGCGTCTCGGTTAGGCAGAACAAAATCGTTCTCATAGTTTGGCAACAATGCATTTCTAAAATCAGAATACTTACGTAAACTATTTCTGATAGCCTTAAACCAAGTAAGACATGGAGGCAACAATACATGAGGCAAAACTTTTGAAAATTAAGATTCCTCGACTCCCATTAAATTACACTCATCCTCGAATTTTTCTAGAAATGCGCTCGCTGATATGTCTTCAGATAGTCCACTGAATTTTGAAAGGGATCTAATCTCGCTAAAACGTAGACATTTACCCTTTTTCTTGTGTTTCGAGTTACGAGCTCCTGTATACACTGCCTTTTGATGATGAGGTGAACCATTATGTATTCCTTTCTTATCGGAACTGTCCTCACTGTAATCAGATGATTCTAAATCATTGTTTACGTTTCCTGGTATATTTGGAGACGGTTGTACACTAGGTGATGGAATTTCTTGAATGTTATCTGATTCGGTAATTTTAGGACGATGACACACTTCTTGTAAGATATTGACTTCCTCCTGTAAGGTTTTAATCTTATTTGAATATTCCGTTACAACGTTTTCAAGTATCTCTACAGTATTTTGTATTCCGGTGACCTCATTTGATATCTGTCCTACATTTTGATCAGTTAATTCGAATTTTGCATTAAGCTGTTCATTCATTAAGTCCAACTTAGAATCAATTCGCTAAGTCAATTGTTGAGTGATTTCTTGGGACATCAGCTGTATTTGTTGATTTGTATTGAGTTTCATTTCTTCGAATTTCGTTGCGAGCTGTTGACTCGTATTGAGTTTCATTTCTCCGACTGTCGTTGCAAGCTCACTGGTTATTTGCTGCTTTTATTGCATAAACATATCCAAGATTTGATTAGTACTTACAATTTGTGACATGGTTTCTTCTGTATTATCAGTCATTAACCTATCATCATTATGTACATTTGCCATATTTGTCTTGCGCTCGATTTTCCTTCCACTACGCAAAAAAGTATAATGTATATTCATAAGTCCCTTTATATTAAAATTAAACCCTGTCTTTACTATGCTTCAAGACTTCTACAGGGTCCCGGGATTCGTCGCACCATTTACAACGAGGTGTTTTACATTTAATATAACGTAATCTATATTTAACTATATGTAATAATCATTATATTAATAATAAGTTACCATGACTATGGTATATATTAAAAGCTTACACGCCTTTTATTTCAAAAGATGACTACTGGAAACCATTACATCACAAATATATGTCAAATATATTTCTTCGTGACATCAACTATATATCTTCATGACAACCACACTTATGAATAATAATCTCTTTTTTTTCTTGACAACCTAATCAACAAACTTTTTCTTTTTCAATATACATATTTCTGCTCAATCATTTCTGCTCAATTATTGCGCCTCTGATCATATTCACAAAACAGGTACAGATTGATAATATTATTACATCATTATGATCGTATAACGTTATAGAAGGAACTAAATATTGACTAAAAGCAGGGAATTCATGTCATTATTCAGTTCAAAATTTCTTGTCCTCGCGAATTCTGTTGAGAAATTTGAAGCTAAAAATACATAAAACGATAATATGTCTATTGTTCTGTATGGTTATGAAACATGATCGCTTGCTTTAAGGGAAGAACGTAAGTATTTGAGTATAAGATCCTGAGACGAAATATTCGGACATGGGACGAAAGAGAATGTGGAAAGAGGGAAACTTAATAACGAAGAACTACATAATTTATATGGTTTACTAAACATTCTTAGGATCATCAAATCTAGGAGGCTCAGGTGGGCAGGTCATGTAGCCAGGATGGAAGAAGGTAGGAACGCTTTCACAGTCTTAACTGGAAGACCAATCGGAAGACGCCCATTAAGAGGACCTGCACGCAGAGGAGAGGACAATATTAAGATGGACCTCGCAGAAATAGGAATACAAAGTAGAAACTGGATCCAGTTGTCTACGGATAGAAGTCAGTAGAGAGATTTCGTGAACGAAACATTGAACCTTTGGGTTCCATAGGCCATAGAGTTAGTTAATTAGATGCCTATCTTTATTGTTACATTCTGGAAATGTTGTGTCTGTTTGCCTGTCTTTGTAAGATAGATGATTGTGTTTGTCTGATTTTATGTAGTAAGTATTTTGCATTTACGATATTTTGACAAAGAATCATCTAGTGAAATTTTGCAATGGCATATTCACCCTACTTTTCCACATATTCTCTTGACAAGCACCTAAGCAAGGACATATTACCGAATACAACTCTTACTTCTTTCAGATTTTTTACTTTCTTTTATACCTTCTTCGGAATTCTTTTTTCCATTCGAATCGGCGCTTAAAACTAGCCTTGCTGTTGATCATGATATACCTGCTCCTGATTTTATTATTTCATATTATTTTTTTCTATTTTCCATACTTTTTAGCTTTTAACTTTAGTCTTCTTTATACTATCTTCTTGACATTTAAATAACGTTTAAGAAATTTTTATCTCTATTCACATGTGCGCGTAATTTACGAAATATTGCAAGAAATAAAAATTAACCGTAAACCAGGTTTTCCATTTTTGGGGCATGATATTCACTAATTCCTTGTTCAGTGTACCTAACATGTCCAGATATTTAACCACACAAATAAATTCATCCTCCCGTAAACTACTTTGGGCCATGTAACTTTTCCTAAAAATGTTACCATGGTATAGTTTTACCCCTGTGTAAATCGAAACTCATTTCTATTTTTTTTTTAAATTTTAAGTTGATTTATTTCCACTACGAATTGATCTGTTTTAAAAGATTTATCTAAAAGTTATTAAACTCCAGACAATAATGATAATTCATCGAGATGTTACGTAATAATAAAGTAATCTCGTAATAAAGAGGTAACTAAACAAATTAATATGATTTGAGCAAGTAATATAGCGGTATAATGCATGAAACAAATAAAACAACGGTTATTTAAAAAGAACACTAAACCATCAAGGAAGAATCATGCGATGAGGGAAAATGAAATGAAATTTTACAGCTTAACGTCTCACGACTATGACCTATATTCAATTGCCTTAGTCTTAAGAGAGACAGATGACTAAGGCAATTGAATGAGACAGAAAAATTGATGGAATGAGAATGTGGGAAACAATAGGAGTACCCAAAGGGAAAAAAATCGACGGACACGATGTTTTCCGTCACAAATTTACTTTGCGAAGATTGAACCAGAGACCGATTACGCCTGGTAATCGCTGTACCACTGAACCACCGTGCCCGCCACGTGTGATGAGGGAAAGAAAATAAGATAAAGCAATTCATTGAACGTCACCTACTCCCCACATGATAGGCAAACTCTGCCGTTCAAACGTTGTGTTTAGCGAACTTTAAAACATATGTGTAGTGTGCAATTCGAGGTCTCGTCAAGTGTAAACTGGTAATGTAATTCGATTTTCTCCCACCGCTGATTCTAAAATTTCAAGGAACTCAATAGACAGAAATCGTAATCTACGCCTTTCACAAACCACATAAGTTCGAGATTCACCAAAATCGTTTGTCGCCACATATTTCCATCTTTCACCGTCCTGTTTCTGTACATCGGTTTTAACTCTCTGCAGAAATCGTGCACACAAGCATCACCTGTAATCTTCTGGCAGTAATCTTTACTCATTCGACTATCAATTGCAGCTGTATTATGCCCATCCGCCTAGAGCAAATAAATTACATCAGACAGTACAAACTTGGCGGGCGCTTCAATTGCACTCCACAGTGATTGAAGATAGTCTGCCTATCAGAATTAGGAGTGACAACGACTTTTTTGTAACAGTTCCCGATATGTTTGAAATTTGCCTAAATAAAGATCTTTAGTGTATCTTATTATTTCCACTCTTTGGTTCCTTTTCGTAATGTACGAATTCTTCTTCCAACTTTCAGAGAACAAATGCAATCTCGAGTATAGTGAAAGAACAATAAATCTCCAGTGGTTCCTGAACATTGGATGTTATAGTTTACGTTTCTGAATAGCTAGAAAATCTAGTGTTAAGAAGGTAATACGCGAAAGCCCGAATGGCATATTCTTTCAAATTTACCCATACTACTGGTCATCCAGTAATAAGCCTCAATTATTTAAAATTTCAAAACCTTGTTGCAGAAAAGAGTCCAGTCTTACTTTCCTCGAGGAATACAGCTGATCGTTCTCTAAAATGCATTCCACAAAACAGTAATTTCAAAGTTGGAACTGCCATCTTTCACGGGAACATATTACTTGTTTTAGAAACATTATAAATTTCTACAGAATTCAAGGGTTTCGTCTCAGATAGTCCTTCCTTAACTTACGCTGTATGGAATTCAGAATCTCAGATACTAATATCTTCTGCAAAATGAAAATACTATTATCTTACTTTTGAGTCATTTATTGATAGAACTATAAGTTTGATAGAATCTTTCATAGATACAATTACTCGATGCGAACATCTACTTTCCTATGCTGAGTCCAAGTTGTTTGTTGAGACACTTGATTAAGTCCTTCTCCACCGACACAACAGTAGCTCCACCACCACTACAGCTGCATCCACCTCCGCTTCCACCGCCACTTCCACCTCCGCTACCACCACTTCCGCCTCCGCTGCCGCCACTTCCACCTCCACTGCCGCCACTTCCACCTCCGCTACCGCCACTTCCACCTCCACTGCCGCCACTTCCGCCTCCGCTGCCGCCACTTCCGCCTTTACCACCACCTTTCTTGACACTAATATCCACGTTCCTTTTGTATCTCTCAACCGTTTCCTCTGTCTCCCCTTGACCTTCTCTTAGTGCCTGTAACAATAAAACAGTTGCTGTAAGTAAGGAAAAAAGACAGAAAGAAATATACACTAAGAGATTAATTTCAATCATATATTCCTCTTATTATAAATCGCTGATGATGGCTCTTTAAATTAGGTAAATGGTATAAGTATTTCCGTTGGAAACGGTGCATTAAAGCACGACTCCATAAGCATAATGTGATATCATTGCTATTGACCGCATCAAAAAAAATATTGATTAAGGTGGATTACCACCCGGAAGTCAGTACGTATTTTAGCTCATTGCCTTAACTACTGAGCAATGAAACGTTACATATTATAAATACTGTACTTTAAGATAGAATAATGTTTCAGCTACAGTACAAGACACTGATTCATTTGGTTGTGTCTCCTGATATCGAAAAATGTAACAAATAAAATAAAATATTTGATTCGTTTTACAATGAGCACACAAAATGGCACTTGCTGTAAGATCATACTAGAAGTACTCTGTTTTACGAAGTGTACATTGGTACGTGTAAAGTATTTTAAAGTAACGATCTTATTACGAAATAGGTATATTGTTTGGTCGTTTTTCGTGTTATATTTCATATTTTATTTAAAAGTTAATTTACATTTAAGGAAATAGATTTTGAGACGAAAATTGCGCATAACACATAATGCGTTGTTGCCAAATTTGTACGTTTATTGTAGTAGCCACAATATGAAAATTCCTGGATTCTAGCGCTGGAGTTCTAGGAGCGGAATTGTGGTAAGATTCGAAAACTAATTTCTCCAGTAAATATCCAAGCAGAATTCCATGATTACTTCCTTTATTATCTGGCATAAGTAAACACTCGACACTATCTGGCAACGCCACACTATTTAAGCAGCGTTTAGCATAGCACTGGGAACACCTGGTGATCCATCTTAATGCACACTCATACTAATTCCTGATTGTTATTAATTCTAACATTTTCCTGCTTACCATGTTTATAGTAACGACTAATATTTGGAACGTTATACAACATAGCTTAAGCGGTGTGTAGTGTGTTGATTATCCAAGTAAATATGTAAGTGTTTCACACAAATTCATTCTAGCAAACAGTCACCTTAATAGATGTCCCTATGTGCGCTATCACTTTCCCCCTAACGCAATAGATGTCGCTATATATGTGTAATTTGTCTGTCTGACGCTAACAAGTGTCGCTCCATGTCTTGTCATTTGTCTACCTAACCCTAATACACGTCACTAAGTGAACTATCATTTGCCTGTCAGATGATAATAGATGTCGCTATTCGAGGAATAGTTACGCATAATCAAAAAGGTAATTGGTGGGCAACGTAGATATCAGGCGGGAAACTCCCAAAACTTTAAGAACAAAGAAACGCGATTTTTCAAAGCTGAAATTAAGGAACTTGAAGATAATAGTAAAAATCAAAAACATTCGGGACATGAATAAGGAGATCAACGAATGTAAGAAAGGCTTTCAACCATGTGCATATATATATTAAAGAAAGCAGATGGAAAAGTTTGCACTGATACAGATAACATCTTAAATAGATGGAAAGATTTCTTTGACGAATTGCTTAACATGCAGCCCAAAACTATTGAGCAAGGAGAAAGGGGAATGCACATCGCAGAACCGGATATCCCAGAAACTAACCAAATAGATGTAGAAATCGATATAAAGAAATTAAAGAAACACAAATCTCCGGGTGTAGACGAAATTCCAGCTGAGTTATTTTAGCTGGAGGCGAGATGTTGTGATACAAGATACACAAACTTATTCTCCTTATCTGGAGCAAGGAGGAAATGCCACAAGAGTGGAAAGAATTAATCACTGTACCAATTCACAAGAAAGGCGAAAAATTGATTGTCATAATTATTAGAGCATTTCTCTTCTGTCAACATTCTATAAAATCTTCTCAAAAATTCTATTAGGAAGATTGACCCCATACGCGGATGAAATTATTACGGATTATCAGTGCAGGTTTAGACGAAATCGATCAATTATAGACACAATATTTACCATTTGACAAATACTCAAAAAGGAGTGGGAATACAATATTACGGTACATCAATTACTTATTGATGTTAGAAAGGCTTACGACTTAGTTGGGAGATAAAAATTGTACACCATTCTTAAACAGTTTGAAATATCGAAAAAGCTAATTAGATTAATTAAGATATGTTTAAATGAATCTCAAAGTAATGTACGGGTACTAAAATTTATATCCATCAGATTTCAGGTCGAGAATAGTCTGAAACAAGATGTGATGTCGCATTATTACACAACTTTGTCCTAGAGTACGCTATAAAGAAAATCAAAGATAGCAACCAGGGCCTAGAGTTGAATGATATTCACCAGGTTATGACGTATGCTAATGATGTAAATTTAATAGGGGATGATAGGATCACAATAGAAAGAAATGCAGAGGTCTTATTAAACACTTGCAGAGACGCGGAGAAAACTAAATACATGGAAGTTCTTCGGGATCGTAATACGGCATATTATGGATGTGTTAAATTATCAAATAACACTTTTGATAAAATCAAATATCCAGAGTCAATATTAACAGATCAAACCCACATTCACGAAGAAACTAATTGTTGACTAAAAGCAGGAAATTCGTGTTATTATTCAGTTCAAAAGCTCTTGTCCTCGCGAATTCTGTTGAGAAAATTGAAGCTAAAAATACATAAAACGATAATCATGCCTATTGTTCTGTATGGTTGTGAAACATGATTGCTTACTTTGACGGAAGAAGATAGACTCAAAGTATTTGAGAACAAGATCCTGAGACGAATATTCGGATCTGAGACGAAAGAGAATGAGGAATGAGGGAAACTTAATAACGAGGAACTACATAATTTATACGGTTCACCAAGCACTATTAGGATCAAATCTAGGAGGCTCAGGTGGGCAGGTCATGTAGCCAGGATGGAAGAAGGTAGGAACGCTTTCACAGTCTTAACTGGGAGACCAATCGGAAAACGCCCATTAGGAAGACCATCACGCAGATGGGAGGACAATATTAAGATGGATCTCGCAGAAATAGGAATACAAAGCAGAAATTGGATCCAGTTGGCTAAGGATAGAAGTCAGTAGAGAGATTTCGTGAACGAATCATTGAACCTTTGGGTTCCATACGCCATAGAGTTAGTTAATTAGATGCCTATCTTTACTGTTACATTCTGGAAATTTTGTGTCTGTTTGCCTGTCTTTGTAAGATGGATGATTGTGTTTGTCTGATTTTATGTAGTAAGTATTTTGCATTTACGATATTTTGACAAAGAATCATCTAGTGAAATACTGCAATGGCATGTTCACTCTACTTTTCCACATATTCTCTTGACAAGCACCTAAGCAAGGACATATTACCGAATACAAATCTTACTTCTTTCAGATTTTTTTACTTTCGTTTATACCTTCTTCGGAATTCTTTTTTCCATTCGAATCGGCGCCTAAAACTAGCCTTGCTGTTGATCATGATATACCTGCTCCTGATTTTATTATTTCATATTATTTTTTTCTATTTTCCATACTTTTTAGCTTTTAACTTTAGTCTTCTTTATACTATCTTCTGGACACTTAAATAACGTTTAAGAAAATTTTATCTGTATTCACGTGTGCGCGTAATTTTCGAAATATTGCAAGAAATAAAAATTAACCGTAAATCGGATTTTCCATTTTTGGGGGCATGATATTCACTGATTCCTTGTTTAGTGTACCTCACATATCCACATTAATTGCATCCTGCTGCAAACTACATTGGGCCATGTAACTTTTCCTAAATTTTTACCCTGGTATAGTTTTACCCTTTGTGTAAACTGGAACTTATTTCTTTTTTTTTTTCATTTTAAGTTGATTTATTTCCACTACGAATTGATCTGTTTGAAAAGATTTATGTAAAAGTTATTAAGCTCCAGATAATAATGATAATCCATCGTGATATTACGTAATAATAAAGTAATCTCGTAATAAAGAGGTAACAAAACAAATTAATATGATTTGAGCAAGTAATATAGCGATATCATGCATGAAACAAATAAAACCACGGTTATTTAAATAGAACACTAAACCATCAAAGGAGAACCGTGTGGTGAGGGAAAATGAAATGAAATCTTACAATTTAACGTCCCACGACTATGCCCTGTATTCAATTGTCTTAGTCTTAAGGGAGACAGATGACTAAGGCAATTGAATGAGACAGAAGAATTTATGGAATGGGTATGTGGGAGGCAATAGGAGTACCCGATGGAAGAAACCGACGAACACGATGTTATCTGTCACAAATTTACTTTGCGAAGATTGAACCAGAGACCCTACATGCCAGAGGTAAGCACTGTCCCATTGAGCCACCGTGCCCGCCACGTGTGATGAGGGAAAGAAAATAAGATAAAGTTGTTCATTGAACTCACCTATTCCCCACATGATAGACAAACTCTGTCGTTCAAACGTTGTGTTTGGCGAACTTTAAAACACATGTGTACAGTGCAATTGGAGGTCCCTTCAAGTGTAAACTAGTGATGTAATTCGATTTTCTCCCAACGGTGATTCTAAAATTTAAGGAACTCAGTAGACAGTTTAGAAATCGTAATCTACGCCTTTCACAATCCACATAAGTTTGAGATCCAGCAAAATAGTTTGCCGCCAAAGATTTCCATTCTTTATCGCCCTTGTTCTGTACGTCGACTTTAACTTGCTGCAGAAATCGTGCACACAAGCATCACTTATAATGTTCCGGCCGTAATCTTTACTCATTCGACTATCAATTGCGTCTGGCTGTATTATGAACTTCCGCCTAGAACAATCAAATTATATCAGGCAGTTCACACTTGACGGGCGCTTTGATTGCACTCCACAGTGATTGAAAGATAGTCTGCCTATCAGAATTAGGGGTAGAAAACTATCAGACTTTTTTGTAGCAGTTTCCGATATGTTTGAAATTTGCTTAAATAAAGATCTTTAGTGTATCTTATTATTTCCACTCTTTGGTCCCTTTTCGTAACGTACGAATTCTTCTTCCAACTTTCAGAGAACAAATGCTATCTCGAGTATAGTGAAAGAACAATAGATCTCCGGTGGTTCCTGAACATTGCATATTATGGTTTACGTTTCTGAATAGCTAGAAAATCTAGTGTTAAGAAGGTAATACGCGAAAGCGCGAATGATATATTCTTTCAAATTTACCCATACTACTGGTCATCCCGTAATAAGCCTCAATTATTTAAAATTTCAAAACCTTGTTGCAGAAAAGAGTCCAGTCTTACTTTCCTCGAGGAATACAGCTGATAGTTCTCTAGAATACATTCCATAAAACAGTAATTTCAAAGTTGGAACTGCCATCTTTCACAGGAACATATTACTTGTTTTAGAAACATTATAAATTTCTACAGAATTCAAGGGTTTCGTCTCAGATAGTCCTTCCTTAACCTACGCTGTATGGAATTTAGAATCTCAGATACTAATCTCTTCTGCAAAATGAAAATACTATTATCTTACTTTTGGGTCATTTATTGATACAACTATAAGTTTGATAGAATCTTTCATAGATACAATTACTCGATGCGAACTCTATTTTCCTATGCTGAGTCCAAGTTGTTTGTTGAGACACTTGATTAAGTCCTTCTCCACCGACACAACAGTGGCTCCACCACCACTACAGCTGCATCCACCTCCGCTTCCACCGCCACTTCCACCTCCGCTACTACCACTTCCGCCTCCGCTGCCGCCACTTCCACCTCCACTGCCGCCACTTCCGCCTCCGCTACCACCACTTCCGCCTCCGCTGCCGCCACTTCCGCCTTTACCACCACCTTTCTTGACACTAATATCCACGTTCCTTTTGTATCTCTCAACCTTTTCCTCTGGCTCCCCTTGCCCTTCTCTTAGTGCCTGTAACAATAAAACAGTTGCTGTAAATAAGGAAAAAAGACAGAAAGAAATGTATACTAAGAGATTAATTTCAATCATATATTCCTCTTTTTATGAATCGCTGATGATGGCTCTTTAAATTAGGTAAATGGTATAAGTATTTCTGTTGTCAGCGGTACATTAAAGCACGACTCCATAAGCATAATGTGATATCATTGCTATTGACCGGATCAAAAAAATATTGATTAAGGTGGATCACCAACCCGGAAGTCAGTACATATTTTAGCTCATTGCCTTAACTACTGATCAATGAAACGTTACATATTATAAATACTGTACTTTAAGATAGAATAATGTTTCAGCTATGGTACAAGACACTGATTCATTTGGTTGTGTCTCCTGATATCGAAAAATGTAACAAATAAAAGAAACTATTTGATTCGTTTTACAATGAGCACACAAGATGGCACTTGCTGTAAGATCATACTAGAAGTACTCATTTTTACAAAGTCTACATTGGTATGTGTAAAGTATTTTAAAGTAACGATTTTATTACGAAATAGGTATATTGTTTGGTCGTTTTTCGTGTTATATTTCATATTTTATTTAAATGTTAATTTACATTTAAGGAAATAGATTTTGAGACGAAAATTGCACAGAACACCATAATGCGTTGTTGCCAAATTTGTAAGTTTATTGTAGTAGTTACAATAAAAAAATTCCTGGATTCTAGCATTGCAGTTCGAGAAGCGGAATTGTGGTAAGATTCGAAAACTAATTTCTCCAGTAAATATCCAAGCAGGATTCCATGATTACTTCCTTTATTATCTGGCATAAGTAATCACTCTACACTATCTGGCAACGCCACACTATTTAAGCAGCGTTTAGCATAGCACTGGGAACTCCTAGTTATCCATCTTAATGCACATTCATACTAATTCCTGATTCTTGTTAATTCTAACATTTTCCTGCTCACCCTGTTTATAGTAACGACTAATATTTGGAACGTTATACAACATAGCTTAAGTGCTGTGTGGTGTGTTGATTGTCCAAGTAAATGTGTCAGTGCTTCACAGAAATTCATTCTAGTAAACAGTCACCTTAATTGATGTCACTATGTGCGCTATCACTTTCCTCCTAATGCAATAGATGGCGTTATATGTGTGTAACTTGTCTGCCTGACGCTAATAACTGTCGCTCCATGTGCTGTCATTTGCCTACCTAACGCTAATACACGTCACTAAGTGAACTATCATTTGCCTGTCTGATGATAATAGATGTCGCTATTCGAGGAATAATTACGCATAATCAAAGAGGTAATTGGTGGGCAAAGTAGATATCAGGCGGGAAACTTCCAAAACTTTAAGAAGAAGGAGACGCGATTTTTTCAAAGTTGGAATTAAGGAACTTGAACATAATAGTAAAAATAAAAAAACATTCGGGAAATGAATAAGGAGATCAACGAAATTAAGAAAGGCTTTCAACCGCATGCATATATATTAAAGAAAGCCGACGGAAAAGTTTTCACTGATACAGATAACATCTTAAATAGATGGAAAGATTTCTTTGACGAATTGCTTAACAGCAGCCAGAAAGCTATTGAGCGTGAAGAAAGGGAAATGCACACCGCAGAACCGGATATCCCAGAAACTAACCAAATAGAAGTAGGAATTGATATAAAGAAATTAAAGAAACACAAATCTCCGGGTGTAGACAAAATTCCAGTTGAGTTAATTTTAGCTGGAGGCGAGATATTGTGAAACAAGATACACTAACTTATTCTCCTTCTCTGGAGCAAGGAGGAAATGCCACAAGAGTGCAAAGAATTAGTCACTGTACCAATTCACAAGAAAGACGAAAAACAAATTGTAATAATTATTAAAGCATTTATCTTTTGTCAACATTCTATAAAATCCCCTCAAAAATTCTATTAGAAAGATTGCCTCATACGCAGATGAAATTATTGGAGATTATCAGTGCAGGTTTAGAAAAAGTCGGTCAACCAATTACTAATTGATTTTAGAAAGGCTTACGACATAGTTAGGAGATAAATATTGCACACCATTCGTAAACAGTTTAAAATATCGAAAGCGCTAATTAGATTAACTTAGATATGTTTAAATGAATCCCAAAGTAAAGTCTGGGTACTAAAAGTTATATCCATCAGCTTTCACGTCGAGAATAGTCTGAAACAAGATGTGACGTCACATTGCTACTCAATTTTGTCCTACAGTACGCTATAAAAAAATCAAAGATAGCAACCAGGACCTAGAGTTGAATGATATTCACCAGGTTATGGCGTATGATGATGATGTAAATTTAATAGGGAATGGTAGGATAACAATAGAAAGAAATGCAGAGGTCTTTTTAAACGCTTGCAGAGGCATGGGGTTAGAAGAATGTGCAGAGAAAACTAAATACATGGAAGTTCGTCGAGATCGTAATATGGAATATTATGGATGTGTTAAATTATCAAATAATACAGTGCGTCCCACTAGTTTTCGAACCCGAAAAAACGTTATAATTTCCGAACAAATGTACATAAGAAAATGAAATTCACAATACACTACCTTGTTTCATGCTAAACACGAGAAACGGTTGAACAGAAGCGCACACGTCAAAACAAAGACGATAGGTGGCGCCAGGGGAAGTGCTGCTTAGCGTGGTGCGCGTGCGTTAGTGTGACTCGAGTCGCTGCATCGCGAGCATGGTTCTGTACACCGTACAGGAACGCGTGTTCATTGTTAAAAAATATTGGATATCGGGATCGTATCAGATCGTTCAACGCGAATTTTGGCGTGAATTTGGATGGCGTAAAGGACCATCGAAATCATCAATACATAATTTGGTGAACAAGTTCAAAACAACAGGAACGTTGCTTACGGGACATGGAGGCGCGCGTCCACGGATGTCCGAGAAGACAATACAGAATGTGCGGCAACGTCTTTTGCAGTCCCCTAAGAAGAGCCTGCGTCGATTATCACAAGAGGTAGGGATGTCAAAGTCAACTGAGCAAAGAGCCGCCAAAACAGCCAAACTGTTTCCATATCGCGTTAGTCGTGAGTTGAAGACTACAGATTGGGAAAAGCGCGTGATGTATTGTCGTTGGTTGCAAGCTTTGTTACATGACAATCCAGGAATCCTAGACTATACTTGGTTCACAGATGAAGCTTGGTTCCATCTCTCCGGTTATGTGAACTCGCAGAATGCTCAGGTGCGGGCCGCCAAAAATCCGCATGTCTACCATGAGATTCCACTTCATCCCTTGAAGGTGGGAATTTGGTGGGCAATTTCCCGACAGTGTATCATTGGACCCATCTTCTTTGAAGATACAGTAAACACCCAAATTTACTTACACACCTTCAGTGAATTTGTGAATCAGCTGAACGATCAAGAACTGCGTCGCGGTTATTTCCAACTAGAAGGAGCAACATGCCATACTTCCAACGTGGCCATGGCAGAAATTGAGTCGTTTTTTGGTGACAGGATAATCTCCAAAGGATTGTGGCCGCCAAGATCCCCGAATTTGAACCACCTGATTTCTTCTTATGGGGTTTTCTTAAAGGTTTTGTCTATAGAAACAACCCACGATCACTGCAAGAGTTGCGAAACAACATTGAGAATGCGATTTTTTCGGGTTTGAAAACTAGTGGGACGCACTGTACTTTTGATAAAATCGATACTTTCAAATATCCAGAGTCAATATTAACAGACCAAAACCACATTCACGAGAAACTAAATTTTGGCTAAAAGCAGGGAATTCGTGTTATTATTCAGTTCAATATCTCTTGTCCTCGTGAATTCTGTTCAGAAATTTGAAGCTAAAGATACATAAAACGATAATCATGCCTATTGTTCTGTATGGTTGTGAAACATAATCGCTTACTTTGAGGGAAGAACCTAGACTCAAAGTATTTGATAACAAGATCCTGAGACGAACATTCGGACCTGAGACGAAAGAGAATTCGGAATGAGGGAAACTTAATAACGAGAAACTACATAATAATTTATACGGTTTATCAAACATTCTTACGATTATCAAATCTAGGAGGCTGAGGTGGGCAGGTCATGTAGCCGGGATGGTAGAAAGTAGGAACGCTTTCAAAGTCTTAACTGGAAGACCAATCGGAAGACGCCCATTAAGAGGACCTGCACTCAGATGGGAGAACAATATTAAGATGGATCTCGCAGAGATAGGAATACAAAGTAGAAATTGGATCCAGTTGGCTAAGTATAGAAGTCAGTAGAGAGATTTTGTGAACGAAGCATTGAACCTTTGTTTTCCATAGGCCATAGAGTTAGTTAATTAGATGCCTATCTTTATTGTTACATGCTGGAAATTTTGTGTCTGTTTGCCTGTCTTTGTAAGATGGATGATTGTGTTTGTCTGATTTTATGTAGTAAGTATTTTGCATTTACGATATTTTGACAAAGAATCATCTAGTGGAGTATTGCAATGGCAGACATTCACCATACTTTTCCTCACGCACATAAGCAAAGACATGTTCCCGAATACAAATCTTACTTCTTTCAGATCGTTTACTTTCTTTTATACCTTCTTGCGAATTCTCTTTTCCATTTGAATCGGCACCTAAAACTAGCCTTGCTGTTGAGCATGATATACCTGTTCCTGATTTTCTTCTTTCATATTATTTTTTCTATTTCCATACTTTTTAGCTTTTAACTTTAGTCTTCTTTATACTATCTTCTGGACACTTAAATAACGTTTAAGAAAATTTTATCTGTATTCACGTGTGCGCGTAATTTTCGAAATATTGCAAGAAATAAAAATTAACCGTAAATCGGATTTTCCATTTTTGGGGGCATGATATTCACTGATTCCTTGTTTAGTGTACCTCACATATCCACATTAATTGCATCCTGCTGTAAACTACATTGGGCCATGTAACTTTTCCTAAATTTTTACCCTATAGTTTTACCCTTTGTGTAAACTGGAACTTATTTCTTTTTTTTTTCATTTTAAGTTGATTTATTTCCACTACGAATTGATCTGTTTGAAAAGATTTATGTAAAAGTTATTAAGCTCCAGATAATAATGATAATTCATCGTGATATTACGTAATAATAAAGTAATCTCGTAATAAAGAGGTAACAAAACAAATTAGTATGATTTGAACAAGTAATATAGCGATATAATGCATGAAACAAATAAAACAACTATTTAAATTGAACTCTAAACCATCGAGGGAGAACCGTGTGATGAGGTAAAAATGAAATGAAATCTTACAGTTTAACGTCCCACGATTATGCCCTGTAGGCTAAGGGAAACAGATGACTAAGGCAATTGAATGAGACAGAAGAATTGGTAGAATGGGAATGTGGGAAGAAACGGGAATACCCCGAGGAAAAAAATCCGACCGGCACGATGTTATCTATCACAATTTTACTTTGCGAGTATTGAACCAAACACACTACACGCCAGAGGTAAGCACTGTCCCACTGAGCACCCGTGCCCGGCACGTGTAATGAGGGAAAGAGAATAAGATAAAGCTGTTCATTGAACGTCACCTACTTCGCACATGATAGGCGAACTCTACCGTTCAAACGTTGCGTTTAGCGAACTTTAAAACATATGTGTAGAGTGCAATTGGAGGTCCCTTCAAGTGTAAACTAGTGATGTAATTCGATTTTCTCCCATCGCTGATTCTAAAATTTTAAGGAACTCAGTACACAGTTTACAAATCGTAATCTACGCCTTTCACAGACCACATAAGTTTGAGATTCAGCAAAATAGTTTGCCGTCATCGATTTCCATTCTTTAACGCCCTTCTTCTGTACGTCGGCTTTAACTTGCTGCAGAAATCGTGCACACAAGTATCACTTATAATGTTCTGCCCGTAATCGCTACTCATTCGACTATCAATTGCGGCTGTATTATGAACTTCCGCCTAGAGCAATCAAATTATATCAGGCAGTTCACACTTGGCGGGCGCTTCGATTGCACTCCACAGTGATTAAAAGATAGTCTGCCTATCGGTATTAGGGGTAGAGAACGACTTTTTTTGTAAACAGTTCCCGATATGTTTGAAATTTGCCTAAATAAAGATCTTTAGTGTATCTTATTATTTCCACTCTTTGGTCCCTTTTCGTAACGTACGAATTACTCTTCCAACTTTCATAGAACAAATGCAATCTCGAGTATAGTGAAGGAACAATAGATCTACAGTGGTTCCTAAACATTGGATATTATAGTTTACGTTTCTGAATAGCTAGAAAATCTAGTGTTAAGAAGGTAATACGCGAAAGCCCGTATGACATATTCTTTCAAATTTACCCATACTACTGGTCATCCCGTAATAAGCCTCAATTATTTAAAATTTCAAAACCTTGTTGCAGAAAAGAGTCCAGTCTTACTTTCCTCGAGGAATACAGCTGATCGTTCTCTAGAATACACTCCATAAAACAGTAATTTCAAAATTGGAACTGCCATATATCATAGGAATATATTACTTTTTTAGAAACATTATACATTTCTACAGAATTCAAGGGTTTCGTCTCAGATAGTCCTCCCTTAACCTAAGCTGTATGGAATTCAGAATCTCAGATATTAATCTCTTCTGCAAAATGAAAATAGTATTATCTTACTTCTGAGTCATTTATTGATACAACTATAAGTTTGATAGAATCTTTCATAGATACAATTAGTCGATGCGAACATCTATTTTCCTATGTTGAGTCCAAGTTGTTTGTTGAGACACTTGATTAAGTCCTTTTCAACTGATACTACAGTGCCTTTGCCTTTACCACTGCAGCTGCATCCTTTGCTTCCACCTCCACCGCCTCCTTGTCTCCTGTATCTCTCAAGCACTTCCTCATTCGCGTCTCCTTGCCTTAGCACCTACAATCAAGTAATTTCACATCAGGACAATCACTTTCCATCAACCTCTCAATCCAGACCACTTCTCCCAAGTATATAGTCAACTGCTATTCTACTCTTACTATACACAGTAAAAGGAACACTTTTCTTTTAATGAAAGATATACCTATATTTTATAAATACTTGTGGCTGTTTAAATATTTACTTATGTTCTACATTTCCTATATTTTCGATGTTTTTATATAGCCCAATCAATTTCCTTAACATCAATTGAGTATTCCTCCGACCAAATGTGTCACTTTATAATGAACCTTCTGTACTCGTTTTAGGGCTAATCCATACTTCACAGTATCCATACTACCCTTGTAGTTGTCCATTGAAATGGCATACCGTATTTCAAAGATATTTTCCTATATTCAATAATTACAGTTTCCTGCTTAAATAACGAAAACCAATTTCAAAAATATTTGAGTTTTGGACTCTATACTAAATTAAAACATGTTTCATACAATTTGCTTCTCGTTCAGTACTTAAACTGCAAGCAACAGTTTTAGAATAACGGTACCAAATATTTTTGACATTATGATTTTAATTCCCAGGTTCAGAATAAAGGCAGTGCTTCATTTGATTTAATGAGTAAGTACAGATAAACTATGAAGCCGTTTTGATGTAACTTATCCACTCGCGACTTGCATAAAACAAGATTTGCTGTCTCGTTAAAACGATGACTAAAGGTACTGTTGAAATATAAAGAAAAAAATGTAAGCAAATATCATGATATTCTCCATGTTTCATTTTGATCTCTCTATGTTTTAGTTGGGATCAACATACTTGATGAGTTTTAGGTTTATAAGGAACGAATAGTCCATTTACTTGACGAAATAGAAGAAGAAGAGGCTGGAAATGAAATGGAGAATTTTCAAAGATTTGCAGTTCCAGGAAATGCGATGAAATGAAATATACAGCTGTTCTCTGCGTTGATGAAGTCAAACTAATAACTAAAGACTGCTTTTAATGAAAAATTCTTTATAAATTCAGTAAGAAAACCGAAAGTAGAAATTAAAGTTCATATTTGCCCTGGATCTACAGGAAAAATCATTCCTTACTCACAAGAAAGTTCTAATTTATTTTTCGCAGATGATGTCATTGATGTGATAGTGAGCAGAATTAATGAAGCAAATAAAGGAAAGAGGACATTATGGAGTTTAGTGTACGGTAATTCTTTGGAGCGTCAACAGAGGAAATAACAAAATTTGTATGAAGAGTGAATTTCATAATAGGTTTACACAAAGAACTGGTAACAGCATGGCAAGAGAAACTGTTCTATACTAACATTGAGCAGATAACTTAAACGTACAACAAACAAGTTGTGAAAGAATTCTGAGGAACAACAACCAGTGCTTGCGATTGAATACAAAAATTGAAAATATTGCTTTTTTCATTGCGGAAAGTGTAACAAACCAATATTAGGTGAGCATCAAATGAAACCATGCCTGAATTATTTGTAAAGGGAGAAAAAAATTGAACGCAAGTGCAAAGAAAGTTCCGTGCGTTTAGAGTTACTAACATTGTATGAAACTAAAGACAGGTAACAAAATGTGACTGCATTTGTACCTTTAAAATATTATGCAAACTTGCATTTGACATCTTGTAACGTAATTAAATACATATACCAAGAATAAATGATTCTATTACTTCACGTTTGTAGACTTTAAATACGCATATGAATGCATGCGTCAACTTTATACATGGTTAGTATTAAGAGGTAAAAAGTTTTGTTACTATTTCTAGGTTAGGTTGTAAGTAGTTCAAAAGTAAGAATAGATTTATACTTACCATAAAGACACAGAGGCCTAACAAAAGGAGAATTGAGATTGTCTTTGGTGACATTATGTTTCCTCCTTCTTCGAGCTTAGAACAACTGCAAACACAATCAAAATAATAGTCAACTATCATAGATGCTACAATACATCCTAGCTCCCATAAATTAAGACTAGCTACACCACACTAAATTAAGACTAGCTTTACATTTCGGTTATGAATTTACAACGATAACACGATCAACAAAACTTATATCCATGAATATTTAAAAGACTATCGAATTAGAGCTTCGGTGCATGTTTAAGGAAAAGAAAATGGGTCAAGTTGAAAATCATTTTCTTCTTTAAAGTACGGAGGATTAAATTGCATCTGCAAACCAAAATGATCAACTTTCGAGCGTAATATTTCACGTATCTTTCAAGATGCCTTAGAGATAGGAAATTTGTTTGTCCGACATTTGATGAGTAATATACCAACCTCTGATCTCTTCCATTATTTATCCCCAGAAAATAGGTGCTTCATAAGGCTAATAATTATTTCTGTTTCAGTTAAACAAACTATCCATTTGTCAAAGTATAGCTCTAATCTAAATGTAACAAGTAGCTTTTAGTGGAGAATTAGTGAGAGAAGTGTTTATGAGCCGTTTAATCCAATACAGTAAGCCACTTCTTGCTACTTGTTAACTATTTCAGCGTAGTGACCATCGACAATATTGCAGATGGTTAATTTTTACCACTTCTGGTGAATGTATCGTCTATATAAACGAACTCTGTTCCTAATCTCAACCTCGTCATTCTGGCTATAAATGATGATAACCCATCAAGTAGTTCTTGGCATTTTTTCTCTCCCTAACGGACAGACAGACGTCAAAGTAAATAACTATACGAATTTTGGTAACTCCTTTAAAATGTGGAAACAAGTTACCTCTTGGTATTATTAACTTAAAAAATCATCACAACGAAACACTTTTTATGGAAATACTTCTTAAAAAATCAGCAACTATGTGTTCAAAGGTATAAAATTGAAATTATTATAACATTTATTTATATTTATGGGCATGTGAATGTATGTATTTATATTATTATTTTGGATTATGAAATCCCATGTCAATGGAGATAACTTGTAAAGAAGGTATGGAATTTTCTCCTTTTCTTTTCGCTTATTATAACTTTTATTTACTTATTTTGTTTGAATCTATGTATTTTTGTTCTATTTACGAAATTTTTATATTTTACTTTTTGTAAGCCTATTGTAATTGGGGTTTATGCCCTGTAATAGGTGCAAAATAAATAAATAAATAATTACTGATGTTGGTGTATATTATTTTGAACAGTAATGCTTTTATAGCCTTCAAACGAAATACCAATATATATGACACTGTCAGAAACTACTACAAAGAAAGTCAGACAATCCGTCAGGCGTAGCAAAATAGTCATTCTCTGTAATAACTGGATTGTCTCTCAAGTTCGAATCCCGCAATCACTAATTCCAACGGTCTTGTTTTCGAAGTCTTATTGTTGTTCTCTAATTGCCGAGGTTCCTTTTAACTTTGAAATGTTGAACTACTTCTGTTCAAACTTGTTGTTATAACATTTGTAATCTTATAACATTTTTGTGTGTTTCATAAACATTTGTAATGTTTCAAATCTTTAACAAATTTACCTATATCTGTCTTCAAAGGCTTGATACTAAAATGTTGCAGTGTATTATGACACCAGAAACTATCACATTAAGTAATCTTAGAATACTGAACTCGATAATTATCCCAGTAACTTAAGTATAAGAACCACAACTACGTTACTATGCTAGGTCCTTTTTCTTTAAACTCTCTACGTTCTCCCATTGAGTCCAATAGCCATAGATTTAGAAGAAGAACTTCAAAAAGGGAAGTTCATTTTTTTAAAAAGATTTTTAATTTACGTTTCTTGTAGTTTAAAAATAGAGGTACACAGCTCTTGGAAGACAAGATAAATGTTCGATTCTTTCAATTTTCATTTCCTGTCTTTCGTTTATATATGACTACGAATATTTTTAATGATTATCAACATTTTATTTGGAAAATTTTCCACGCTCATCCATTAGAATGTACGTTTCAGAGAAAACCATATTTTTCTTTCTTTGAAATAAATATTGCTCACCTGATTATTGAAAGTTTCTTTATTTGATCTAGTATAAAAACAGTAAGATTTATGAGTTCATTTATCGAAGGAATGTTATTAACTATTTTTTAAAAAAATAAAAAAATGAAATGAAATGTTTAACTTAACTTTCCAGTCCTTTGTACTAAAGAAGACGAACAGTTAATGAAAGGAAAAGAAGGGAACTGATCTCTATCTTTGGGAGGAAATGAAAGAAAAAATAAAGCCCGTGAACACCATGTTCTTCAGTACAAATCTACTTGAGCTGGAATCGAACCAGAAGCTCCTCGCATTAGAGGTAAGCTCTGTATCACTTATCCACTGGATTTTTTAAAAATTATTGGTAGTAAACTTTAACTACATATTAAATGCGAGTGATACTTTTTGAATGTAGGCAATCCTTTATAATAATACGATAGTATGACATTATACCTGAACTAGAACATATCTTAGCATAGTGGAAACCCTTATGGTGGCACGATGGCACAAAAGGTAGAACACCTACCAGTAGTCCGTGGGGTCCGTGGATCGATCCCGGACAAATAAGTTTGTGGTGGACAACATCGTGTTCGTGGATTTTCTCGGGTTATTCCTGTTTCTTCCCACATTCTCATTTCACTAATTCTTTCATCATCATTCACTTGTCTTAATCATTGTCTCCCTTACCCCAAAGAAAATAATCTAGGAATGTTAAAGTAACAGATTTTCATTTCGAAATCCCTTGCTTTTTATGTAGCTAAACGTTCGTGCCATTTAATCATTCGAGTTTAAGAAAACATACTGACAACAATGATTAGGATGATTAGGACGATTAGAATGATGTTGATTAGGATGATTTTGTTGAGGCTAAGCATTTGATTTTAAGTAAAGTGGCAACACGAATTTCACTCATGATTATTCGATCTTTCCTATGAACAATTCCATAAAATTAATAATTAATTAGAAGGAAAATATTAGTACCATTAATGTGAAATCATTAGAGTAAAATGTTGAAAACCTTTGAGTAAAATTCTATGTACAGTATTATTAGCATGTAATAGAAAAATATCATGTAGAATGAGACATTTTACAATTGATAGATCTAATAGACCGGAACAAAATCATTTGGGGGAGAGTAAATTCATAACTTTCGAGAAAAGAGCGTGTTTATTTTAAAGTTAAACATTTACGTACGATAATCAAGTCAAACTATTAGGATGAAATTGATACTGACTTATACTGTCATGACGCGTTTAATTATGATACGAGTAAGATGAGAATACACAATGTGATTAATTTAACCTAGTTCAAAATTGTAATTAAAAATCTTAATTTCTGATTAACTGTAAAATTTTTCAATGATGAGATGAAAATAAATTGATGATTAGCATCATGCTGAAAAAAAATTACGTATGTGACGATCAGTGTGTATACGTGTTTCTTGAGGGAATCGAACGAAACAAATTTGTATGCTACTACAATGTAATTTTCATTGGCTGAAATAGACTAGTATGTTGTATCTAATTGGTTTCCCTTCTAAAAATGACGGTCAACTAATTTAGGAATTACATCAATTACTAAATGAAATTTTAAGGACTGAAGCAATAACATTTAGACATTAACATTTTTTTTTTAGAAATTCATTTTACATTAAAAATGTAAATTACTGAGCGAAGCAACGTTTATTTTAAAAATTATAAATGTGTAACAGTTTCACCAACTAACTGAACATATTGACTGGTTACAGTTCTGACTAAACTAACTGAACTGATTACAGTGTGTTATGAAGCCGAAATGTTCAGTTAGTTGGCGAAACTGTCATACATTTATTAGTTTTTTTTAAAATATCTGTTGCTTTGCTGAGCGATTTATATTTTAGTGCAAGTTATTTAATATAGTAAAGCTAGTATGAACAAGTTAGTCATTAGAAATTCAATACTAGGATCATTAATATGAAAGTAATATGGTATTAATGGGAAACTATTCCGAATATACATATAAAAAATTATATACGTCAATGTTATAGTAGAAATGCTAATACTTACTGAAGTAGTGGTCAGTTGGTGAATGAAAAACTCCTGCTAGTGAAGGTATATATATTGTTACCATTATCATATGATTGGTTTGAATGTTGGGTACATTTCATATTTCTTATCATTTTTTTTTTAAAAAAATTTAAATCGATAAAAACAATAAAAGTTTCATGTAACACGCGCGGAAGAGAATTTTATGTTGTAGAGACGACTCGCTGGCCTTATTGATATGATGATTCCTTGGCGGAAAACAAAAATTTTCGTCAGAAAATGCAAATTCAAAACAAATCCATTGTAGAAGGTCGCATATTAATAAGCGTTATATCTATACAAACAGTTATGTGTTGAAAGCAATACCAGTTTATCAAGGTAATTCAATAACTAAATATGGCCTTCAAAATTCAAATGACAATGAGACAAACCAATACATTCCTCAACCAATGTTTACATTATTATTATTATTAATAATAATAATAATAATAATAATAATAATAATAATAATAATAATAATAATAATAATACTCTTATTTAGTTCTAACTTTAGTATGTTATTTCACAAAATAATTTTCGTTATGCATTAGTATTATATAGTAAGTGTGTTTATTATTTGAACACTAAATTCATGATATTCACAGTAAATAAGGAGATTCGTATTTAGTTTATTTACCAGTAACAATTTCAAACTGATTTTAACTATATAGTAATTATCTTCATCAACATCATGAGCATTATAGATTGACTGACAGATTACTTGAATGAGATTGAACCCTTGACTGACACATTACTTGAATAAGATTGCACTGCTGATGGCAGATAACTTGAATGCGATTGAACCGTTTTAATGTTGGTCCTCTGTTCCCATCCTCTTCATCTCATCCCACTCTCTTACCTTACACAGCTCCCATATCACGACTGTAATAATAAAATTATTTTAACTAGTAATAGCTTTCTGTAATAATTTTCCGTCTTCTTTTATGTTCATGTAGCTAAGGGAATAACCAATATTTGGATGCTATTTTATGGCTTGTATTTCTTTTTCATTTCAATGTCCCTCGATTATGCTCCGAGGCTAAGGAAGAAGGTTATAACGAGATTAATAATAGTAGAATGAAAATCTGGGGAAAAACGCAGAACGCCGGGAAAACCCTTGCGCATAAACGCGATGTTTATCCACCTCAAAGCACACTTGGGAGGAGCTAGGATTTATAAAGCTGAGTGCTCTATCTGTGAGCAACAACTCCCCCCCGAAAATGGTATTGTAAGTGTCTTTAGTATAAAATACCCAGGTTCGATTTCTCATGTGAGCTCATATGGTTCAGATTCCAAGTTAATCTTTTATATCCATGTCACATATTGTCTTGCTGTTGACAATGAGCGCTAAGCTTTATAACGATCAACCAACCAATAATTTTTATGACCTCTCATCATTACTCTGGTAGCACAGGAAGTAAGGTTAACAATTAGGAACTTTCAACATTGGCTCTATGTTGTAACCTGCTGTTTTGTCTAACATTTGTAAACCAATTGAATTGTCAACGTAACACTTACTAAATTATTTTTAAAAAAATGCGATTCTGACTACGAAGGCGGAAACTATTGGACAAAAAATGACTAATACTTGGACAAAAAATAAACTATATTGAACCAACGAATTTTACAAGTTTATTTCTGGAATTTCCTATTCCCAACTTGTGTTGCCCAAGGGACAAGAAACGTGGCAATTGTTAAGTGTCATGGGCAACACTTTACCCAGATCTTATTTGTTTAACACTGTTCTAGTGTTGCGTGATCCATAGTAAGCAGACAATAAATTCATAACGTGATCGTAGGAATACAATAAAGATAATTTATCAACGTTTAACAGGGATGGGAATAAGCAACAAAATGTTAATAGCCCAATAAGAAAGCTACTAGCCCACATTTCACAATGGAAATCATTTACTTACCTTTGGTATTTTAATGATGATATTAAAATCCCCGGGCAATTGGTTATTTGCATCCCTGACGTTTAAAGATGCACCAGGAATTACACAATATACTTGATTGCAGCGACATAACAAAGATAATTTATCAACGTTTAAAGATTCGCCACTGATTATACAATATACTCGATTGCAAGACCACAATAAAGATAATTCACCAACATTTAAAGATGCGCCAGTGACTGCACAATATACTGGATTGCAGCAATACAATAAATATAATTTATCAATATTTAAACATGCAGCAGTGATTACACAATGTACTCAAAAAATAAATATGGTTCAAAATTGTAAAAGAATTCTGATAACGTTTATATGAAATTATGAAAAAGAAATTAAGGTATACATTTTGTACGTAAATTCACTAAAGAAGAGGACAACATTTTCGAATCATAATGTGAAAAACTCTCCAAGAATCGTGACGGAACGAGAAAGATTTTTCTGCGAAACGAAACGAGACTAGATTTCTACCAAAAAAATTTACCTGATGAAATGATAAAAGCTTATTTCCGATCTCGTCTCACTGTGTGAACAATACTATTCCAAACCATAGTGGCCTAGCAACTGCTTGTACGCATAGAGCAACGTGCTGGGTCTAGGATTGGATTCCAGAAATGTGAATTTTAAAGTGAAAAAATTCTCCACGCATGATCTTTTTCTGAGTACTTATGTTTCGTTTCATTATTTTTGATGAGTTATTTCCTAATCGTTCTTTTACTTTTGTCATTATGTATATTCTATAAATCATAAGCGCCAAAAAATAAATCATTCCAGTTAACTCGAATAATATTTTTACTCCATACAATATTCATGAAAAATATTCTCTTGGGGAGGATTAAAACAATTAATAAGATAGGCAGGCAATTACTTAACTAATGAACGTTAAACATGGAGAATGTAATTGAAAATGACACAACTTAATTCAATGTTAACCATGTTGAAAGTAATGATAACAATGTGATTACATACAATTACGTTGTCAAAATGTCAAGAAACTCTTGTCATTACACTAACAATGTTCATTTACTGTAAAAGAAAAAAGAAAGACCATTACGTTATACTAAGACTGCACAAACAAGAATACATAGTTCCGCTATTGTTTCATTCATTTATGAAGGAATGTTGCATAATAGAAACGTATACATTAAATCATAATCATACAGATACAATGTGCTACAATGAGATTAAATACGTTGATTAATTATGTATTAAACCTTAGTTGCATATTTGTATGCTTATTTCTCATTAAAATGGTAAAATGTTATTTACTAGCCGATCACCCGTTCTTCGCAAGGGGAGAATACGTTTCATTTTGGATATAAAGGGGTGAATTTGGGTGAAAAGAGCATCGGGAATGTCACTGTTCATCTCAGCGACCCCGAAAACACTGTAGATTCGACACTAATATCGGTCATTTTCGATCATTTTTATATATATCTCATTCCCTCTCTCCCCTAAGTTACACCGTCAAGCTGAAATAATAACAACCATTCCACACCCGAACCACATCCATGTTGAAAATGTAATCGAGATTGGTCGGGTGGTTCAAGAGACATTAGGTCACAAACATTGTCACTTTAATTTTTATATATATATATATATATATATATATATATATATATATATATATATATATACATACATAGAGAGAGAGAGAGAAAGAGAGAGAGAGAGAGAGAGAGAGAGAGAGAGAGAGAGATAAGGTAAGTGTTAAAGTAATAACGTAAATCTAGGTATAAACATTAAAATCAAGGTAATAAATACACATTACAAAAGTCTTAGTTCTCTATGTATAACATGCCATTAGTTGCCTATGTATAATATCATTAGTTGCCTATGTTTTGCCTGTGTATAAATATATCAGTAGTAAAATAAACAGAAAATAAGAAGCCAAAACAGTGTTCAGAAATTAATTTTGCATTTCTCTTATGTGTAAATAAACTAATGCATTTTTCTTTTTGAGTATTGAAATAAGTAACTGTAAATTTCTTAATTGCGGCATCTATGATTTTTTAACAGTACTTTTAATAAAATTTAATGATTAAGGCATGCTAAATGTGAATCTGAAGAAGAATCGAAAAAGTTAGGTAGATTGGGAAGAAATCCAATAGAAAAATTTAATTAAAGTTGGCGAAATATGAGGTTGACTTGGGTTGAGTTAATTTTGAGTTTAACGTCCCGTTCAGCATTGAGGCTATGTGGACTGATGGTGATAGTTTAAAATAGGACAATACATTAATTTTGATGTTATTGGGAAAGTTTTCTTATTAGGAATCTGATAGAACATGAGTAAGAAGGTAAGGAACACATTGAAATATTAAGATTTTAATTAATCAACACCTAAGTTGCAGTAAATGGCATTATCGGTTATGATAATGATGATGATAATCATGAAAGTAAGAAAAAATATATCTCTAAAGTAATGAAATAACCCAATTTACATTTTGAAATACCAATACCAATATGAAAGGTAAGCAAAATAATTATTATGAAATACGGAAGTGACTATTTTATTATACTATCATGTGATATAACAAAAGAATTTCTATTACTGCTATATTATTTATGATTCATATACGGAAATATGATCAATATCTACCAGATTATCTAACCTTTTCAAGAGTACATTTCGAACTAAGTTTATCAAAGGTCATTTTTATAATTGGTTAATTGCTTTACTATACATGAAAGTAAAAAATTTTTTCAACACATTTTTTTCATACACGAATATGCCAATATTTCCGGATACATATGATATTCAGGCCAACAATGATAAGACGTATTATATATACAGTATTCATAGCTTCATTTGCCAACTTTCCTGTTACAGGAGCAGGTAGTGTATTGTCTTCTGTTTTCTTCTATTTTTTTTATTTACGCCAGTTGTATATTTACTGCTGTCGTATATAATACTAGCTTTTGCACTAGATTAATGCGTCAACCTGGAAAGTCAGAATATTAAACACTACTATGAAAATTTAAATAGATTTATGTCAGAATTATTGTCAATGACCTAGCCGCTGTGGAATATGGCTTCTTCTGAGGCCAATTAAGTCAAGTAGTTTCGGGCCTGGCCTGAGGAAAGATAGATAGCTGTTTGTATTTCACAAATTGTATTGACATAATGGTGTCCACCGAGTGTCGTGAGGACATTCGGTAGCTTCATATGACAGTGAAGTAGCGAACTCCGGTCTAGGAAGCCAGCATTAACGGCGAGGAAGGCAATGTGATGACCCTAAGGCATCATACGCCCATTGGTAGATCCAGGGTCCCATATGACAAGAAATTCAATTTAGTTTATGCTAGAATTAACTTTGAGCTCTTTTGTTTCTTTCTTTGTTTGTTTCGCGTCCTTATAAAACAACATGGCTATGAAGGACTCAAAATTAACGAGGACTCTGATTTACGACCAGAGCTTGCATATGTGGCAGTTGGCAAGTGTATATTTCTATATAAACCATATGCATCGATCATATGAATGCGAAGCTAGTCAAATGAAATAGAGCATATTGTAAAATATAAAGTATATTTTAATAATTGCGTATGTACCAACGAAATTATAAACAAAGCATTATCACATTCTGCGTACACATTAGCTATAAAATAAAACAATGCGTGCTGCTTAACTTTTAAAAGGAATATTAACATCAGACTCGGAACATTTTAAACAAATCTCCCTCTATCGTTGTGGAAATAGTTTGAGTTTAATTGTATACACTACATTCATTTTTATTTCGTTTTGCGAAGCGTGCCGCCTATTCATTCTTCTCTTGCTACCCACACCTCATTTAAAACTTAAGTGCTAAGTGGCGAAATTCGTAACAATTATAAAAGTAGACTTCTGGTTCTTGTCAAGCGATTGCAACCACTTCTGGATAATATGAGAAGATAAGAGCAAAATTACTTCCCCATGTTAAGATATGGAATATGCTTAATACTACTGGTTGTGGTTGCAGCACTCAGACAACCATAAATGACTCTTTCATTGCTTTTTTAATCTTTGAGAAACACATCTACAATTTCTTGACTTGAAGACCTAAGTTGTTATTTTTCACCCAAACATTTTTAAAGCAGTTCCAGAAGTAAAAATACAAAAATAAATAGGAAAGGAAGGGTTGGTTGAAAGCAGGATATTTAATCTGACGATTGTTAATATCACTTCGCTTTATGTCCATTCACCATTTCTAGCTAGTAATGACTGTGATGTGGAAGACAAATAACTATTGATAGTCAATAGCTTATCCAAATATACAGTATACTTATACTTAGTTTGTGTTTTCTAAAGCTGAATTAATTTATTAATTCTCATTTAATTTGTTCTTCTTTATGTAGATTTTGAACAGTCGTAGACGGAAGTAAAGCAGTAAAGAAAAATGTCTACTAAACTAGTATTCACTATCTTCTTAGTTCTCGCATGCCTTTCCATGGTAAGTTATTAAGCTCCAAGTAATTTTAAAATTAGATAAATGTTTAATCTATATACTCAACGATAAATCATTTAAAGATGAATCTGATTTAAAAATACTTGCTAAGCGATATAATACGTTTATTATGAAAAACATTAACTTGTAACAGTTTCGCCAACTATCCACTTTGGTTTCACACGCTGTTGGCGAAGCTGTTACAAGTTATTGTTTTTCAAAATAAACGTATTATTTCACTTAGCGAGTAGTTTAAATCAGATTGAAGTCTGTTAATACAAAATTAATATATAGATCTTAATTTAAGAATAATCAATTAATAATGTATAATATTAAAATTTTAACATAGTGTAAAATTATATAGCTCGCAAGAATTAAGTGGAATCTATTACTACCAATATATTTGCTATGAATTATTACTGTTGTTGACATCGATTGGCAATAATCTAGTTAATTTAATCCAGTGTTGTGTGGTTGGAAATTTCAGCCATTAATTCCAGTGTTTGTGTAAATAGTTTTACATGGTGGTAAGTGAGTGAGTGAGATTTGTGACGATTTCAATCATTTCATACTTTCTACTTTATAATGTGGCAACGACACATGCTAAATAAGCATACCTTAAGTATGACAAGCAGATCCAGTTCAATATCACTAACTATAGTATTTTCATCTGTATTTCTAAAGACGAATACTATCGTTCAGGAATCTTAACCAATTCCAGGTTGTTTCTCTTTAATAAAAGCAAAGTATCCGAATAAAATTCAAGTTCGATGTTTTAGTCATTCCTTTCATCTCTGTGATACTCCAGTAAAAATTTCCATAACAAAAAGGGGAGCATAATACTTACATTAACTGCGTTTATAAAATTTATTTTCTATTCTCTTCAGTGGTAACAAAACAGATATACTCGTACAGTATTATGCAAAACATTCAAATGCCAAAACGTAATAAAATATGTTTATTTAATGTGATACTCAGCATAACTGAAAAGTTGATTGTCAAACTGGATGTACTCCGTATGAGACCAAAGTTGAGAAAGGAGACAAAGTGGTTTAGTGCCAAAGCACTCATTCTGCTACTAGGGGTGTCAGGTATGATCCGAATCCGAATGAGTTTGAGAATGAGAACATTGTGTCAGTGGGTTTTCTCAAAGTTCTTCCGTTTCCTCCTCCATTCTCATTCAATGTTTTATTTTCACATTCATTCACTTTCAGTAATCACTGGTTTCTCTTAGTCTGAACAGTATAACGTGAAAAATTAACTTATTTATTTAATATTGTTTTCAAACCTCAAGAAATAATAATTTCCTATTCTTGTGACTTAAAGAAGTGCAACGTTAGTTGGAATGCTTTCATTGCTTTTAACGCCTTTTAACCGAGGCTAAGAGAGATAATGCAATGGGAGCTAATGGTGGAATGAAGAAAGTGGGAGGAAACGGGAGAACCCCATGAAAATCCACGCACATGGTGCTTGTCTTCCACAAAGCCAACTTAGCTTCAAACGATTGATATTTAAAATAATAATAACAAATGAATTAGCAATGGGAGATAGGCCTAATGAGAAACGGTTTCGTGATATGAATTCAGAATTCTCAAGAACAGATTTCATCTTCGTCCTTATTGTCAGTGGGGGTTTCAGAAGATTTCTTCCCCAAGAGAACTTTTCAATACACGGCGGATGAAAGTTGGTGTGCGAAAATACTGTTATCCCACGTTGGTCACCATCAGTGATATTTTAGTAGCGGATTTTTCTCCTTGGGTAACGCCCTGAAATCATCACTATATATTCCTATACTAAGACCGGAAGTGGTAGACTTAACTACTTCTGATTTTGATATTCGGTTTTCATAGAACAAAAATGGAGAGGAATAACAAGAAATGATTTCTGATATTAACTCAACTTCTCAGGAATATGTTATCCAACTGTATGGAACTGGAAGTGATTTTAGCTAAATACTGTAAATAAAAATAATAGTAATAATAAATAATAAGAATAAACTCACTTTTTTGATACAACTAATCAATTTGTTTCCAATAAAATACTTTACTAGTTTTTGCATATATAGTCACAAATAGTCCAACGTCCAGAAAGCAATTACTTTCAGTATAAAAAATAGAGTACTGACTGATTTTTCTGTTATCTATTGTGTTTTAATAAATATGTCTATTTATTAAATTTTAATATATCTATTTATAATATGATACAGGTACTTTGCGATGCAGAGTTTTTCCGTTCGCTATCGAAGAGGCAATCTGGAGGTGGAAAGTGTAATCTTATCGAAGTAGAGAAGAAAATTATCCGTTGTGTCAACAAATACTTGGGCCTCAGTGTGTAAAGAAGACAGCAACGTGTTTATCGGATTTGTTCAGAAAACAAATACATAGATTGATTGTTATTGGTTTGATCTGTAAAGTGTTATAAACAGGAGCGGAATAGAAAGAAAATGTTGGAAGTTAACCAAGAATCTTTCGTTTTATTACAATTTCATTCTTTTTTTTTCTGTAACCCTTACGCTAATAGAATCATACTTCATAGGTTCGTGGGCTGCATGAATGGGAATTGGAAAATAAAATTGAAGAATATGTTGGACAGTCAACAATTAGCCGACATTTATCTAAAATCTAGATATCGCACTGCCACCAAATGCAAGTTCGTTTCTTAAGCAATGTTTATGTTAAGGAATACCCGGCAAAGCGGCCAATTGAAACTAGTTTCCCATTGTTGGGCCTAAAGCTTTTGTTGCTAGGATACCCTATATCTATAACTTTAGTATAATAACATTATAGTCGGTCCCATGCCCTATAGGAAAAGGAGGAGAAAAATGTATGCGATGACCACCATATCGTAAGTACTATACGGCGTAATGGTTCAAAGGGCTAAATTTGGAGAATTAAAATCTTCACTGAGCAATGGCATTGCATTCCTCATAGTGTAATGTAGTACAGTAATGGACGTAGGTGGATGTGGTATTGGTGATGTGGAATCCCGTACCGGGGAAGTTGGGGAATGCTAATTATTGTACATCTGCCATGTAAACGGATCATTAATATGGATCATTGAGTCCTGGGTTTTACATAGTATTTCAATATTAAATTTGAACGATTGGTAGTAAATCATTATTGTTATCCGTACCGGAGGAGAGTTCATCCTTTCAAATGACAATGTCTGTTTACCACACAGTCTACATCAGTCATAGCAGTCGGTCATATACAGTATATATCTACCGTCAATAGAGGTAGACTGGGATTATGACTCTGGCATCCCTTTTATGTAAGACAGACTTTGGTTCTCCTTCAATGTGTATGGACCTGGCGAATTCCTGGCGAACGGTATTTAACGTAGTGTATTGTGTCAATAGGGAAATTTGGTGGTGGCAGTGTCATGGTTTGAGTTGGGCCCGTTAGTTTTAATTGACGGGTGCGTGACGTCTAGTGTTTACATAATCATTTTAGACAATAGAATGCTATCGCCACTATGAAACCAGTTTGGGACAGGCCTCTTTCTGTATCAACACGATAGTGCTCATGTTCATACAAAGCTCGCCACTGAGACGTGGTTTGCCCATAATCAGATGAAAGTGTTTGCCTGTCCGACGCAAAACACCGACCTGAATCCCCTATAGAACATCTCTGGGATGAATTTCGGCTTCGGTTGCGTGCCAGATCCACTCGACCAACAACCAAACGTGCACCGTTCACTTTCCTAGAGGGGGGGTGGAGAACAACTCCACCAAGAATGTACCAGAACTTAGTGGCTAGCCTACCTCGAAGGATAAATGCTGTAATTGAAGCAAAAGGAGGCCCGACATCCTATTAGTTGTGGTGCCTTTCTAACAGTAACGGACGAATTGAACACGGATTTAAGAAAAAATATTGAGTTTGCCAAGTGTTAGGCTAATGAATAATGTGTTAATGAAGTGGTGCGCAGTGTTAGTAACAAGGATAAAATATGTGCAAATAAACGGGATTATTCCCTTTTAAGGTAACGGGACTACTCCCTTTGAATTTACCTTTTCTTAATCTGAAACAGAGAAACCCTATGATCGATAAAGAAAATTATATGTATCGGAGAAAGTAGTTGGGCCAGTGTTCAGTTGGCTCAATCATTTTTGCTGTGTCGTAAATACTCAATGAGACCAGCACTAATTCTTGGAAATAGGTAGTAATTAGTACTAGCTGGGCACTACTTTCTGGCGGCAAACTTGGCCTGGACTCGGAGAAAGTGGTTGGATCAACTTCAGACACAATTGCCTGGCTGCTTTCATATTAGGATTATCCTCATGTATGGACAACAAAAAACTTTGAAGGTTAGAGTTATTAATATTCTAGAATGGAGATGAAGATTATATTAGCTACCCATTTTTTTACTTTCAGTTCTGTTATATTATTTTTGAAATTTACTTTTACCACAAATAAGTAAAAAGAATAAATTATCCATTCTATTTTTTTAACTTAAAACGGTGCTATACATTAGTTTAGGAAGTCCTACATTGTCCACAAATCCAGGCAACGGGAACCATTTTCGTGCATATCAGTGTTGCCACAGTCCAAGCTCTGGAGTGGGCTGAAAAATAGTACCAAATTGAAACAAAAAGGGCTAAATTCATTATTCTATATCAGTGTCATAGTACATGGCTCTATAACACGAAACTAAAAGAGGTAAAGTTAAAGAACACTCGCTCCCTGTTCTTTTTAAAAATATCCAAGAGGATCCAGAACAACCGTGAAAGTAAATGAAACTTTTCTCGCACGTACCAAGTTTAACAGAGGCCGCAAATTAAAGGGGAAAACAATTATCATCTTAGGTATGAATTGTAAGGAAATCAAACGCGCCTCTGTTTCAAAGTGACCAATGCACCAAAATCGTGTAATAACCATATATGAAAAAATACATAAAAGTAGGAACAAATCAATCATCTCCGAGTTCGTGTGTAAACAGTACATTATAATAAAATATTAAAAGATAAATTATTGCACTTATTCTCTCTTATTTCGCGACCGAAGGAGGATAGTAGAATGTAAGAAGAATATAAGGTATTCTGACATTTGTAAAAGGTATACTGACATTTGTAAAACATGTAAAACCGGTGCAGGGTACTAAAACCTTCCCTGAAAGATATCACAAGAAAGAGATGTACGAAGAGTCTTACTGACATTTTTAAAAATGTGACAAGTATTTGTTAAATGGTTCTGAACTGGGTAGAATTGTACCAACTTTTTCACAAAAGGGGCTGAAAATGCCAGCGTGGTACCAACAAAAAGGGCTGGTTGAATGACAAAAAGGGCTGAATTTGGTACAATTGTACCAAGTGTGGCGAACAGTGGTGCATATATATTTTAAAACTAGAAGATATAGACTCAATGGTTTGGTCAAGCAAATATTTTGAGAAGAGAACTAGTAGTAAATATTAACATAAAATTTTATTAATTGTTTGAAAGAACGGAAGTGTTTTAAATCTTAAATCCACGTTAGCGATAATTAATTGTGAGGGACAGAAAAAGGAGAATTTATCACAGCAATTCCTGATGTAGTTGTTCAGAATGCGTCAACATTTTTCGGACTGGACAAAAATGACATGTCATTTCCCAGTGTTGTAAGCTGTGAAGGCTACTTTTGTATGTATTCGTTAAAAGCACATTTAAAAGAAAATAACGCATTCTGGTGGAAAATACTATAACATATTCATGTAATAGCTTTATAATAAGTACGTATTTTGAAATCTTTCAGTTTAACGTCTTACAATTATGCCTTACAACTATGCCAAATTAATGATGACAGTAGAATTGGTGAAATAAGGACGTGACAGGAAAGCAGGGGCGGATCCAGGATGAACTTCTGAGGGGGGGCGGTTATAATACTGGTACTTAGAGATACTTTTAAGAGCGTCAAATTCGGGGATGGATTTTATTTATATATAAAATAAAAAAAGTTTCCTCTTCTGGGGGAGAGATCGCCCCGATCGCCCCCTTCCTGGATCCGCCCCTGCAGGAAAGAGGAATACCTTGAGAAAAATCCAGACACGATGTTCACCACGAACTTACTTGACCGAGGGGTCGAACCAGGGACACCATGCACCAGAGGTAAGCGTTTTACCCCTGAACCAATGTGCCACTCTACAGTTATTTGATACGAATAGGGAATAAAAATAATTAATAGTTACTTTGGCAGATAAGTGTATTAGATTTAGGATCTAATAGTTGTCAGTTTAGAGGTGCAGTGAGAGACAAAAAGGTTATATAAACGTCTTATCATCATGATAGATTCTCCGCCATTATTGGTATGCCAGTTCCAGCTTACTAAGAACTTCGCTAAACTACGATCCTTCACTATGCAGTTAAGCACTTATCTGGTTTTATATTGTTCATCAATGATATCTTATTTCCCTCCATTCTAATTCTATTGTATACTCTCCATTGCGTCACTCAGAGTTCTTTTTTTTTCCTTCTGACATTCTCCTATATCTTTTCCTTCATCTTCTCAATTGCACCGTATATCCTTCTTTCTTCCTTAATATTCACAGTACTTTCGTATTACTTTTTCCGTCTCACACAGCTAATTTTCTCCTTTCTTCAATACACCACGATTTCGAAAAACTTTAAACCATTTTTCGTCGTTATTGTGAAGTATCAGTAATCCTGTTTTCTTGAGTACGAAACTCCATGCAATACTTATTAAGTCTTTATAACAACACTAACACTATATACAGTACTTTCTTCCTTCCTAATTTTTTCTACTACCTGGGCCACATTCCGTAACGGTATGCATCAACGCAACGCAAAATGCACGTAGGCCTATCAGTTTGCAATAATCTGTGAATAGGTTATAATTTTACTTGGCTTTCTTTCTCTATTTTCTTATTAAATCTTTTGTGTTGTGTTCAATTCTGCAAATTTTGGGAATGTTGATACAGAATGAAACATCTCCCTTTCACTTCGCGCTGAGACTCATATCTTCATTAACAATCAAAGACGGGTTGTAAGTTAAAAGTGAAATGAAATGAAATCTTTGGCCCATATGCAGAGTAATTTTGAAGCGTGATTAGAATCATACTAAAGAGTTCGACTAACATAAGGTTCCTGTAGTAGTCAGGTCTTTAGTATGACGCTAATCATTTCTCAAAACGACTCTGCATAAGGCGGTTTGAGTTTTACGTCCCACGGTAATGCCGGTTAGGCTAAAGGAGACAGTGATTATGAGAAATAAATGAAATGATGGAATGAAGAAACTGGGAGGAAACGGGAAAACCCCGAGAAACCCACGTACACAGTGTTTGTCCACCACAAAGTTCACTTGGCGGGGCTGGAATCGAACCCGGGACCCCAAGCACCAGAGGTGAACGCTCTATCACTGGGCCACCGTGGCCCCACCGGATTGTAAGTTAAGTCACGTCGTTAAAAATTAATTTTTTTCGCTTGAAACAAAAAAAATTCAATATAATGTTGTAGGGCCTATATCACAATTAATACATTTGATAAACCTTAGGGTTTTTGTAGTAATAAAACTTTTTTTTACCGTTGTAGCTTTCCTCATGACCCGTCTCTGTCAAAACCACTACGTAGATACCGATAACAAGTCACTTGTACTCTTTCCATTTGCCTGGTGTGAATGAGGAAAACCCAGGAAAACGTCATTCAGGGTGGCTGGCCTGAAAAATGTTTCACAGGTTTTCGACCGAGTGCCCCCACCAGGAATTGAATCCGGGACTGTTAATACTGACCCTAGATACTTGAAAGTATTCACTTTATATATAAAAAATATTATTTCATAGTTTGACGTATCCAGAATTTGATGAATTACGATCCCAGTGGACTTCGATGTATTTAGTTTTATTCTGCATTTACTTCTAAACCTGCAAGCACTTAATAATGTCTGTGCATTTCTTTATTGTTCTCCTATCTAGAGATGCAAGGGCTCGAAAAAAAACGGCTTTTTTGAAAAAAATACTCGGATTTTTCTTCTCCGCTTTTTTGTTTGGGACATTTTGGGCTTTTTTTGAAGATTTTGCTTTAAACTGTTAAAGCAGACTTTATTTCGCTTCTCTACAACAAAATAATAATAATAATAATAATAATAATAATAATAATAATAATAATAATTTAATTAGTGGTTGATTCATATAATAATATGAAACCTCGAAAATAAGCCATGAATTTCAAAAAACATTTTTTTTAATTCCTAACATATTTACATTATGAATTCAAAAGGATTAACTAATATATGTAATAACACAAATAACTAGCCAAATTGTATGTAGTATTTTTACGTCAAAATATCACAGTCCTCTTTTTCAAGCAAAATAAAGAAAAACATGAGAGACATCTGCACATCAAGAGGTTCGTTTCGAGTGGTTCTGTGCATTCTTGAAATTTTTCTGTTAAGCTTTAACTTGGATATACATTGTATGGATATTTCGAACAAATTTTTCACTGATTGACCACATACGTAATAATCTGTTACCATCTATCAGGTGCTTCAGATCTGCAAAATCGGTAAAGCTCCAAATTCTGTAATGCACTGCCTGTTCCTTAAGCTTGTTCAGAATCGGGAAAGTATCGAATTTTCTGTTCATGGATCATATACGTAATAGATGGTTCATCTGAGCCTGTAGAATATAAAACCACCCTCACGGTTTACACAGTTCTGAAGGTTTCTGAATTTTTAACAAGAAAATTAAATATATCATCACGAAACTTTTTAAAATTTTTTTTATAAAAGAAAAAACTATGGAATACATTTGAAAAGAGTGGAAAAATCAATCACTGTTCCAATTCACAAGAAAGACGAAAAATTGATTGTAATAATTATCGAGACATTTCTCTTAACATTCGATTAATAAGATTGTCCCCATACGTAGATAAAATTATGGAGATTATCAGTGTAGATTTAGTCGAAATCGACCAGATATTTACCATTCGACAAATACTCGAAAATAAATGGGAATATGTTACCCAGTACATCAACTGTTTATTGATTTTAGAAAGGCTTACAACTCGGTTAGGAGGGAAACATTGTACAACATTCTTACAGAATTTGGAATACCGAAAAAGCTAGATTTATTAAGTGTTTAAATGAATCCCAGAGTAGAAAAATGCGAGCTTCCACGTCGAGATTGGCCTGAAACAAGGATATGCGTTATCGCCGTCATTATTCAGCTTCGTTCCGGAGTACGCTATAAGAAAAATCAAAGATAGGAACGAGGGCCCAGAGTTGAATGATATTCACCAGGTTATGGTGTATGCTGATGATGTAAATCTGATAGGAGAACAATCGAAAGAAATGCAGATGCCTTATTAAACGCTTACAGGGACATGAGTAAATGCAGAGAAATCTAAATACAAGGAAGTTCGCAAGGATCGTAATACGGCAAATTATGAATGCGTTAAAGCATCAATTAATACTTTCGACACAGTGGATAATTTCAAATATCTTGGATCAGTATTACCAGACCAAAATCATACCCACAAAGAAATTAAATGTCGACTGAAATCAGGAAATTCTTGCTATTATTCAGTTCAAATTATTTAGTCGTCGCGAATTCTGTCAAGGAATTTAGAGCTTAAAATATATAGAATGATAATCATACCCGTTATGCTTTATGGTTGTGAAACATGGTCCCTTACGCTGAGGGAAGAACGCAGACTGAAATTATTTGAGAATAAAATTCTGAGACGAATATTTGGACCCAAGAGGAACGGGAATGGGGAATGCCGGAAACTTCATAAGGAAGAACTACATAATTTATACGTTTTACCGAACATTGTTAGGGTCGTCAAGTCTAGGAGGCTCAGGTGGGCAGGCCATGTAGCCAGAATGAAAGAAAGTAGGGACGCTTTCAAAGTTTTAACTAGAAATCCAATCGGAAAACGTCCATTAGGGAAACCTAGGCCCACATGGGAGGGTAATATTAAGATGGATCTCGAAGAAATAGGAATACAGAGTAGAAACTGGATTGAATTGGATAAGGATAGAAGTCAATGGAGAGCTTTTATGGCCGTAGAGAAAGAGAGAGAGATAATACATTTAAATTAGGCCCAACTGCACAACAAACATGAGTGAGTGGTTAGCTTATGAATGTAGAGATAGTGCGTGTACTGTGAGTCCTGGCTGACTTCCTTTCTAATCGTTTTTAAATCTTTGTTATTACTAATTACCAGCAGTGATGGATTTGCGAGAGTGGGGATGTCTTTCGGATTGAAGCCTCTACGCCGAAATTACGGAATTTCTAAAACAAACTAAATATTAATTTTGTCTTTACTCATAAACTTCAAGCTGACTTCAAATAAAAAACAAATAGGAACTTTTAGAAAACTAAGCATTAATAAGAAAAGCTCCTCCCAAAATACTTTTCTAAATCCGCCATTGATTATCGGTATAAAATGGTCTTCAATGTTGTATCTGGAAGATTATAGCTGAATATACAAACGAAACGAAATATTTGTTATGCCTGTATTCATAAACTTAAGCTCCTCTTAAATAAAAGTTAGCAATTTTTAGAAAAAACAAGCATTATTCAGAAAAACGCCTCCCAAATATTTTTCTAAATCCGGTACTGATTATTTCTATCAAATGGTATTCAAGGTTGTGTCCGGAAGATTATTGTTAAATCATTGCACAGCTACAGTACAACGGAAATGTGCAAGTACGCTCTACAAATACTGTATATTGAAAAACGTACGCTCTGATGGATATATTGAAAAACATAAGTTTAATTATGTGCTAGAAGCTAGAGTACTAAGCTCTAAGAAGTGAAACACGGATGGCTATAAAGAAATTATCTAGAGAAGAAAGAAATGTAGATAATTCAGAAGTTAAAATAAAGTTAAATAGCTTCTAAAATTGCCCTCAACCACTACGTACTTTATGTTTACTTAAATTCATTAACCATGTGCTCCATCCATCATGATGGGGAATTCCAGAGCGAAATATGGCATTTCGGTCATGGAATCTTATTTAACTTTAGATTATACTATAAGAAAGCTATTTAAACAGAAAAATCATGAAAATGAAAAAAGCCAAAATTTCCAAAATTCTTGTTTTTTTTCCCAAAAACGGCTTTTTATGTGCAAAAAAGTATCGATTCAAAAAAGCCGGCTTTTTTGCATCTCTACTCCTATCATCTCCTAGCAGAATTACATCATCAGCATACGCCATAACCAGGTGAATACCATTCAGTTCTAGGCCCTGGCTGCTATCTTTTATTTTTCTTATAGCGTATGCCAGAATAAAGTTGAATAATAATGTTTATATTTTTTTAACGTTGACAGCTCATCTCCTTGTTTCAGACCATTCTCGACGATGAAGCTGGTGGACAATAATTTTCGTACTCAGAGTTTACCTTGGAATTCATTTAAATACATATTAATTAATCTAACTAGCTCTTCTGGTATTCCAAATTCCTCAATAATGTTGTATATTATTTATATCCTAATAGAATCGTAAGCCTTTTTGCAATTTATTTATCTAACAATCACGAGATACAGCTCAGAGGCCATTTTATGCTGGATATCTAACAACAACAACAATCGAAAGGATTTGTGAAGGTATCGTCCAGGGCCTGTTTAGTAGGTACCATCCCAGCATGTGCCTGGTAGAACTGAGGAAAACCTTAGAAAACCCCAGTCAGGATGGTCGGCAGCGGGAATCGAACCCACGATCTCCCGAATGAGAAGCCAACTCTCTACCACTTGAGCTAATTCGCTCGGTTAGCGAAATCAATATATAATTGATGTATCGAGGTATTGTATTACCATTTCTTTCCGAGTATTTGTTGAATGGTAAATATCTGTTCCATAGTCGAAATAAGCACTGATAATCTCCAATAATTTTATCCGCGTATGGAATCAATCTTCCAAATAAAATGTTTGAACGGATTTTATAGGATGATGAAACAAGAGAAATGCCTTTATAATTATTACAATCGTCGCCTTTCTTGTGAATTGGAACAATGATTCATTCTTTATACTCTTGTGGTAATTCCTCCTTGTTCAAGGTAAAGAGAATGAGTTTGTGTATCTTGTTCCACTATTTTCCCCTCTAGCTATTAACTTAGCCGGAATTTCGGCTACACCTGGAGATTCGTGTTTCTTTAATTTCTTTATGGTAATTTCTATTTCTGTTCGACTAGCCTCTGAAGTTTATGGTTCTGCTGTGCATTTCACTCTTGGCTGCGTCTTAAGTAAATCACCAAAAATATCTTTCCATCTATTCAAGATGGTATCTGTGTCAGTAAGAATGGTTCCGTCGTGTCTCTTTAATATATACGCGCGAAGCTGATACCCTTTCTTAAATTCTTTGATGTCCTTGAACATGTCTCGAATTTTCTTTTACTATCTATATTATCTTCAAGTTCATTAATTTAAGCTTTCAAAAAATCGCGTTATTCTCTTCTAAACATTTTGGAAGTTTCGAAACATTGTGATCTTAACGAAATTTAGTGTAGTTATATCGTTCGTATCTTGTAGCAAACGTAGTTTTTCCTATTTTCACTCCTCCGTTAATTTGGTGCATTCCCGGTCGAACCATGATTTGTTTCTACGTATTTCGGCGTCCCCCATTTTTTTTCTCTTGCTGAAATTTTAATGTTATCTCTAATTTAAACCCAAGTATTCTAAAAACGAGAATCTATTACACATCAATCTGGTACTCCCCTCTCACCTGGGTCTCCTCTAATTTCTTTAAATTAAACCTCTCCGTTTTCAGACATAGAATATTTTCTTTATTTATCGATAATCTTTCTCTCTTTTATGGCTATTACCAGATAATGATCAGTGTCACAATCGGGTCCTCTGAACAAGCCAACATCAAAGATTTCATTTCATTTTTTTCAATTTGATTGTGCGTTCTTCCATCTGACGAGGTCCATTTCTATTTATCAACGTCGCGATGTGGGAATTTTGTACTGTATACGATAAGGCTTTTGGATGTTCCAAAGTTCACGAAACCTTTGTCTTTACTTTCCTTTCCCTATAACCGGTTTGAAAATATCCTGTCGCCCTACCTTCGTACTGAAATCCTCTAATAGAATTTTTCATATGGTATCGCGGGACTTGGTCGAATACCCGTGATACTTCTTGAAAAGTATCTTTTACATCGTCATCCTTATCTTCTGTTAGGGCATATACATTTAAAACAATAATACCTTACCACCTGCCCTTAAGAGTAATAAGAGAAAGTATATCATTAACAAATTTAACCCATTTAATCGCTGACAATAAAAGAATGGAACTTAAAATGCTATTTGTGTGGTCACATACAGAATAAAATTACGAAAGTTTAGAATTCTTACTAGAAATTAATGCTGTCACCCATTTCGAACATTATGAAAGCACATAGTTTCTAATATGTTGAAATTTCACTTCTTATCGATAGTATAAAACGTTACAAATAGTTGTACTGTAAATTTCCATAACTGATCTCTAGGGCAACCGTAAAGCATAAAAAGCAGTAGAAGCATAATGGAATTTTTTACCTATGGTTGGTACTATACCTGTGATTTCAACCACTTTACATATCCAAATTTGCTAATCTTATAAGCATAGACCTAATAAGCATAATTTACAGAAATAAAGCATAAAGCATAATGCTTAACGCTTTTTATTCCAGAACCCTGTGTATGTGGATAACAAAGAATATGTTTTGTGCCAAAGAAAAAGTGATCAGCAAAGGCTGTTATCAATGCCGGAAACATTGGAAATCTAATTGAGAATGAAGAACAATGTCTTACGTTCCAGCTTAATACCATAGGTGAAATGACAGATGCCGTCTATAAACAGGTAAAAGTTTTAGAAGCAAGTAGTGTGGATGCAAGTCAAGTTTGGCTTATTCTTCCATCAGTTCAAAAAATTCTTGAATCTTCTGGCGAGAAGTGAAAAAACTTACAGGTTTTATGAGTAGACATGGCGTTGCTACCAAATTTTGGAAACACATTCAGGGTTTGGATTCCATCCGTGCAAATCCAAATATGTTTGCAGTAGGTCTACCGACAGAGTTGAAGCGTTTCTCTCAGGCGAATACACCTTTGGAAGAATTGTTAAAGTATAAGTGATAATGCTAAAGAGGAAATCTAATTCTTAGAAAATTATCTTTCCGATCTCCTTCCGTAAGGGATGAAGCGGAAATGAATGGTAAAATTCCAAATAAGAATCCCCACATTTACTTGCAATAGGTATGGTTTGTCTGAAACACTTGGTTGAGTTGAGTTGATTTTCGTTGAGTTGAGTTGAGTTGAGTTTTGAAGGAAACATCTGGATAAGATGCCAAATTTGAGTACCTTGGCTATGAAAGCATTAACCGTGCCTCCTTTTAGTGTTTCAGTTGAGAGGAACTTCTCCATTTTAGCTGGATGTTTAACCCACTCAGATCTTTGTTTACGGAAGAAAATCTTGAAGCTCACTTGCAGCTTTTAATAGCGCACTAACATCATCAGGGACAGCAAGGATGAAGAAGATTGAACACAAAAAATATAACTTTTGTTTTCAAATATTTGTAATCTCTATTTATTCTATGTCGACATTTTAAGTGCAATTTGTTTGAATTCTGAAATATGTTGTATTTTAGTTTTTATTGGGAAAAATTAAGAGTTTCATATACATTTTCAATGCTTGTAATAAAAACATAAAATGAAACTAAAATGAAATGGGTAAAAATAAAGTATAATTTAAGGAACAGTACATTAAGACATAATTTAGGAAAAAGCATAATAAAGCATAATGGAAGGAAAAATAAAGCATAATATAAAGCTCTATAAAACATACAGTTGGTTTCCTACTGATCTCCAAGTGGATCTGCATACCAACCAAAAGTAGTTTTGTGAAGTTTAACAAAAAGTCCAAAATAAGTCTCTTGAAAACAGCTCTTAATTGTAAAAGAATACATGATGATCGCTTTTGGTTGTTGCAACGATCTGCCCAACCAGCTTGATAAAAAAATCAGCATAGCGTAGCAACAAAGCGTGAGTGTAGGGGGGCGCCGAAATCTCTAGCTACGGTTCTGACTTTTTCCTCCTCGTTTCAAACGCCACTTCGCTTTTATATTTTAACGTTTATTTTCATCCCATACCATTCGCAAGTTTACCTCAAGTTTTCTGATTTTGGTGGTAATTTTCTGTTCATAGATTTCGCAAAAAAAAAAAAAAAAAAAAAGTCAGAACCGTATCTGCCTAATATTTTCATCTCCTGCAAAAGTAATGTGTTCGCAATCTCTCCTTCACGGTAGTTAGATACGACATCTGTGTTTATTTCCGACATACATATTCCCTAGCAGCATATACGGTAGACTCAATGTAGCCAAATGTTCGACATAGTTAAGAATTAGTAATTGCGATAATAAACTTAAGAAATTCGTCGGCCTTACGATACGACATATTGGTCGAGTAACAATTTAATGTCATTTATCCAATAGTTTCAACCTATGTTGAGAAGGTTAATTAACATAACCATCATAATATTAATTAATTAGAATATTACGTTGATAACAGGTCTATGCGTCAGTGCTCAAGGGAAGCATCAGTGGAATATTATCCAGCCATACCATTCATTTCTACATCCTTATAATTAATTACACCATAATGTGCAACCATAGAATTACAGTCGGACGCCCAAGTAGTCTAGCAATTAAATGAAGGAATATGAACAAATAAGCAAGGGAATTCGTTTTTATATTTGATCTTTTTACAGTGTGTGCAAAAGTTTAACCAACTTATTTGAGCAAATTAAATCAAATAAAATGTTGGTGCAACATTTGATGGAAAACTACTATGATGTATTTTGAATCTACCGTAGTCGGCTTAAGACTTCACTTAGGAACTAGAATGTGCCCTCCCCAAAAATCCATGTTTCAGAATCCTAAGATACTCATGCAACAATTTTTATAGAGGGAGTTTGGCTACGGGTATATATTTTGAAGTACTCGTCAACTACCTCTATAAAACTTCTTGCGCAAGTGCCGCAGAATTCTGAAACATGGATATTTGGATTAGGTACACACTAGTGCCTAAGTGAAGTCTTGACCCGACTACGGTAGATCCCACAGTTTTGGAGGTATGGACCTTTAAAGTTCATTTCCTCAAGTTTTCGGCTGCCTACAACTCTGAAAGAAAGCATTTTTGCGCCCAGGTTTGTCTTATCTTGGTGTGAGGAATTATCTCCCAACGTTGTCGGCGTTGTTCTGAAACATTATATATATATCACGGCGCAAAATTTCCGATCGGCAGGTCGCTATTGGCGACTAGAAATTAAGAGCTGGCGACCAGTGTTCAGTAGGAATGATTTCTGTCTAAACTCACAGTGCTGCACCGTTTATGTTTGGCACGAAAATAATTGCCACTGAGCGAGAGAAAACACGGAATGTGAAATCTTTCTTTGTCAACCAAAGGCCGTGGCAGGGGGACCTCTCACAATTTGTACACGAGATATGCTGACGACCATTATTTTTGAATTGGCGAGTGCGTTTGACTTTGAAATTTTGCGCCCTGATATATATATATATATATATATATATATATATATATATATATATATATATATATATATATATATATATATATATATATAGCGAGTTTGTCACTAGTGGGCAAAGGCGTATCTTGTCCACTGCATAACGAGCCTATGCCCTCCAGGTTTTTGAGTGACAAAAATTATTGAAGCTTTCAAGTGTATAGTAAATTTATGATATACGTATTATAGTCTGGGTTCTGGTTGACAACTCTCCAGTTTTTACCTCCAAAATCCTCATCTTCTGGTGGAACACTGCGACGACACGAGCTTTATCTTTGGGGCGCAAGCGGAGGGAGAGAGATATTTTTGGAGGCAGCTATCTTTTGCCTACCGAACAGGATGGTTTTACATTACCTAGTTACTTGATTTACATTAATATACATCATGTGTGAAGGGGCGATCCTAAGGCAGGGGATTGCTTCTGTAGGTACCCGCTTCTTCAAGTCTCTATAGTTTCTTCACTTGTGGGGCAGTGACCTTGGGTTTGGTATCTTTCTTTCTGATAGCTTCTATGATGCAGAAATTGGTCACAAGCAAGAAAAGAAATGTTGTACACAACAAATCAAGTTTGTTTATTTATCTCAAAATCCGGTTAGAATAATGGTCGTATACAGTTAAAACAAGTTTTCCTTTTATATTGTTCATAACTGGTAAATATCATCTAGAGTAGATAAATAAAAATACTTGCTTGTATATGACATATTTAAGACAAAAAGCTAGAGACATGAACCACTAAGCAATAATATATATACATGCAATATTCTGTAATCAGTAAAACGGATTTTCAATGAGGGCACCTGTGATATAAGTTTATTAAGTCCTGATTGTTAAGAATAAGTCAATTTCGCCAACCTCTGAATTAGTTTCCATTTCATTTCTGCTGAAGTACAACACATAAAAATGCTATCTAAAAGTCAGTTGAAAATTAGAAACAAATTATAGATTTTCATACATTGTGTAGCTTTGTACATTGGTAAGTTGAAATATTATGCATACTTTTAAACTGAAGTGCAGAATGTACTAATTTTAGTTTAAACTTCATAAGATTTCATTAAAGTGGTATTATAGGTAATACAATTTAACAATAAATCAAGCTAAATATTGCCTAACGTTAATATACTCGTTGAGTTGGTTATCAATTTAGTGTCCCTTTTAGCAGCAAGGCTGTATGAGACGTGGGAATACAGGTTAACGGAGGATCTGAACTACATGAGCTCTCGACGGGAAATGAAGTCGGGTCTCCCATTCCAAAGACGCGTACGCTAATCGTTTAGACACGATCCAATGCTAGTCACACCTTTTTCAAATCATGGCATCCTTAGCGTTTTACGATATTTTCATGGCACCCATTATTCAGAACTTTAGGCTGTCCAGGATATACATACTACATAAAAACATAGAGCTGTCTCGTGGTTACATGGTATGTGTGAGCGTCTTCTTCGCGAGAGATCAAGATCCGATTCTCTTCAAGAGCTCATGTGATGTGAATTTCACACTATACTTAGGCACTTGTCTCATATAGTCTCGCTGCTGTAAAGGGCATTAAACTCTAACAAATTAAAATCAAATTACATAAATATATACAATGAATCGTACATACAGCCGTGTAAGCAGCAAGTTGTTCTGGGGCGAAAGGGTTTGATTCCCACACACTACCAGCAACCTAGAAGACACCTTTCAGAATATGAAAGCATTAATAAAGGCACCGTACATATAAACACTAATGTCCAAAATTATTGTTGCATGTCTATACATATGTTTTTCTAGGAATATAATTTGATAACGAATTCGTCCGGTATTTCTTATCATGTTAGTATGTGTATAATCGTCAAAGACATGTATGTGGCAAATTTCATGTTAAAAGAGCAGTAAATAAGAACAATAAAACGAAAATAAAACTTTCTTCCTCATTTAGCAAGATTTTGTTTTACTCGTTCTAATTTTCGTATTTATAATTCATTCCCTATGAAATTTACCACAAATATCCATTTCCAGATTATACACATAGTATCAGTATTAAAAGTACCCTGCATAATCATTATCAAATTATATTCTTACAAGAAGACAGTTATAGATATGCGACAATCATTTTGGACATGAGTGTACGTATTTCAAAATACACACATATTGTTATTATTGTATTTTTGCTATGTTATCTTATTTAGCATGTGCCTTGACAGTGTATGAAGTTAGAATCACATATTGTTTAACAATTTTGTTTTTTTTTTTAAAAAAATTGGCTGTTTATATGAGTATAAATGAGTAACAAAAAATAAGATTAAACTCGAACAGTGCTAAGCAATAATAATATTAATACATTCGTACCAGTATACCCAACATCCTGCTAGGCAGATAAGGTTAACAAATGATATGTTAGAAATAGAAAAATCACAGTAAATGTTTAATTATTTTAAACATTATTATGATTAAATTATTCTAAAATGCTGATATGGTTTGAAATTCTTTTCGAAACTATACTCATTTTTATTTTGTAGAGAGTTCACTTCTCGGGCATGGGGGTCATTGGTTTGATCCCAGCTCACGCCGAGTAAGCATTGTGGTGGTCAAACATCATGTGCGTGGTTTTCTCGGGATTCTCCCAGGAGACACGGTGGTTCAGTGGTAGAACGCTTACCTCCTATACGTGGAATCTCTAGTTCGATACCCAATCAAGTAAGTTTGTGGTGGAAATGCAAAACGTCCGTTTCGTTACACTTTTTCACCCCCACCATCATTCACTTGTCATAGGCTAAAGGACATAATCGTGGAATGGTAAACTGAAATATTTCACTTCATTTTCGTTTCGGGGTTATTTCGTTACCTTCCAACTGTCTCTATTAGCCTAGTCGGCATAACAATAGGATGTAAAATTCTTCATTTGCGTTTTCTGTAAGCATTAAATAACTTTAATAACCATGAACAGGGAAATCTTATTTTCAGGGTAGGTTATTATGTGAAGGACCCCAATTTGTTCTACGTGACTACAGCCTGGGTATACATGTATATACAGCAAAATATACTTTAGATTCACGAACAAATTATGATAATACTTATTCTCTATCAGTAAAGACTGGTCACGCTGGAACCGAACGTATGCTGAAAAGTATTATATCAGCCAAGGCGCACAAGGGCCTCACGAAGCACCCTTTCAGAAAGTCTGATGTACTTACTTATAGCATGCTGTCCTAATTTTCTTGATATTTTCACATCAAATATTTCACTCTTACTTGCTTCAAATATTTACAGTGCGTTTTCCTCGCGTTTGTATGAATTGTCTTCCTTGTTTCTAACTCTTGCAGTAATTAAGACTATATTTTGGCAGAATTATTGACCTGAAAAGCAACATCAAAACAATAAACCAAACCGTAAATACACTCAAAATGGGCGTATAGGGTTAAAAATTAAGGAGGAACGTCTGGAAATCTGACTGATGATGAGACCGTGTCGCATGAAAAAATGAAATGAAATCTTTGAGTTTTACGTCCCACGATTATGTCGGATAGGCTAAAGGAGATGGTGAAGATGAAATAATGAATGAAATGGTGGAATGAAGAAAGTGGGAGGAAATGAGAGAAACCCCGAGAAAACCCGGTGTTTGTCCACCACAAAGTTAACTTGGAGCGAGCTGGGATCGAACCAGAAACCCCAACCACCAGAGATGAACGCTCTACTACTGAGTCAACGCTACCCCTAAGATACCGTGTCGCGTATTTGCGAACAACAAATAAAATATATATTGTATTAGAGTATTTTAAAAGCTGGAGTTAATAAAAGCAATGAATGAAAGTCAGTCTACTATATTTGGTTTCAGTTTATATTTTGTTTAAATATAATAGACAGGAGAATATACTGTATATTCAATAAGTGGTAAGAAGTTATAATAATGAATGAAGAACTTCAAATGTAGTCAAATTCTAATTAACTAGTAAGGATGTAACTTGGCTATTGGTTGTAATTTTATTGACATAAAAGAACTACGTTTGGAACACTAGATATAGGTAATTCTACTTTCAAATTTTCAGTAATATTTACACCAGATCCTGTTATCACATTTTGTAAACTCGAACTACCAGGAGACCACTTCAGATGTGACCTCAATCAGTTGAACAAAATCCGAGGAAACACATGTGGCTATTAGGTGTGTGAATATGTTTTAGCGTTTTTTTTTATTATGAATAAAATTCTATTTTTAAACAACCATATATATTCGTAATTACTAAAGTATCGTTCTTGACTCTGTAGCACTTTAACTGGTAAATCAAGTGGCTTGCGTATTCCCTGGTCAAAGAAGAACTTGGCTCTGAGGCGATGAAGTTGTTGATGTAATTGTTGATATCGGTTTTTGCAAAGCGCTTGCGAGAAAGCGTATGCTGTAGGAGTGTAAATATAATAATCTTAAGGAGTGTAAATATAATATTCATATATATCATGTGAATATACCGAATGTGGAAAAAAAATTCCCAATCCAGGATGATGATTGTTTCTTTTGTCGGCAAAGGAACATATAGACAAGCATTGAACGAACATGCGACTTCTCCAACTGTATGGGGAAAACCAAGAAATTGTTAGGGCAATACCGACATCAGCATTTAAACGTTACGTACTGTGACAGTGTCGCTAATAATTCCACGACACACATTACTGTTCGTAAAGTAGTTCATGTCCTTTAAACAAACACGGAAATCTATAAGTTTAGGAATGTAGAATATACCTCTATTTACAGTTGCAAAAAATGTTTTAAAATGTTACTGAGCTGCAAATAAGGGAAACACAAAAATGTGTTTAGTTACAAGATATATGTGAAACAAGAAGTTCATTAAAAATATAATATGCTAAACGTGAGTCAGTGCAGAGAGCACAAAAATTTCGTACATCATTAAAAAAAAGTATTTTTTTTTTAATTTATGTTAATCATATGTTATTAAAAGTATGGTTTTAGATTGACATATTAGTGTTAGCTTCATATACAAGAAAGGGCACTCATATTTGTCTGAGATTTCACATTGTTGACACACAAATAATGGGTCATCTGATTGAAGAACACAGTCCTAGTGAAACGAAACCATTCAAATATTTTGTATATTGCACCCCATCAGCGGAACTGCATTTGCCGTAAAAGCAATTTCGACAGATAACACAATTTTCTTTTTAAGTTTTCTCATTTTTGTTACTGTGTTTTGCAACATTTTTATGTACCTGCACATTTTTCTGTGTTTCACTACCTTTTGATTTTTCTTTTTTCTATTTTTCTTTGTTGATGTTAAAAGTTTGGCACTATTGTCCTCCGCTTTACATTATCACATCTTATTTTCTTGGGTGAACCCATACACGTCTAATAGAAATAACTATTCTTCTATTGTGTGTTCGTTTTCCTCAGTAAATGTTGTATGTTCACCAAAATGATTCTTGCAGGTAACTTTGAATAACCTGTCACGTAAGGTAACCGAGGGACTTGAAAAACTCTTGCAGCAAGTATTTCATTCTTAGCGCTCTCTATGGCTACTGACATTTTGTTCAAATTACAGGAGCATCTCATGCCTTTCCGTGTGTAATTTCGAATCGTGATGCTATGAAAAAATGATGCAGACCTTCTATTATCTATACGTTAATATTAATTTAGTATTTTTGATATTTACGTTATTAAAAATCACAACAAAAGGGAAAAAATGCATTTGTAGAAAGTGACCCAAATCTGAGTGTCGAAAGTACCTCGAGTGTATTTGTTGCACTTAACTATATTTTATGCAAGATAGAAATACTGAACACTGATGAACCAACTACCTGTTACTGCACAAGTTTCAGCTGTGTGCTATCCACCATGAGTACCGAAAAATACAACTTTCACTAAAAAAAAAAAGTTAACAAAACACACTCAAATTTTACAATGACTTTTGCCTTCTCATATCTGTGACACCTTACTTCATAAATTTAGACCTTTCTTGTCAAATTATTCTACTTATTCTTAAACGTTTACAGATACGCATTTCATACACCCAACAGTTTCAATTAGTACTAACTGCGTTTGGAGTTTAACTAATTGTATTTGGACTCACAGTGATAATAAAGAAATATTTTTATAACACTCAGTCAGTTTGCATTTACAAAACAACGTCATTCTCCTAATTCATAAGTCTTTCAATACAGGTGCCCGTTTGGGATACTCTGCGTTTCAGTAGGATCAAGTGGGAATGGCTCGGCTTTAATTGTACAATTGGAGTCACCCAATACATACAATATTCTTAGACTAAAATGATCTAGCATATATACCTCCATCTGATGGATTACAAGATTAAAAAGAGTGCTGGTTCGTATGGCAAGAATGGGCCCTACTATAAGCAAGAAACCGTTTACTTTCGTACGCAGAATCATTCATTATTTACAATTGGGATTTCATGTTATTGTTTTATATTGATACATTTTTATTTTCATGCTATTGATGAATGCATTAGATTTTATATGTAGGCTATACAATAAACTTTAAAACCATTATGTTCTCATGTATTTCTATCTTATTATTTTCAGAACTACAGAATCGTTTATATTATACAATGGCTTCAGAACCACAAAAACTGTTAGTGATATTCTTTGCTCTCCAGCAGGTACGTAACCAACATACTTTGTGTACTACTTAAGAAATTAATAGGACTACTTTATTTTCTAAAGATGTAATAGTGATTGAGTAGTAGAAAAAGATGAATAGCATTTTCGTCCTTTATTAAATAAATAAACCCCAAAGGTACTAAATCTTACGTCATGTAAACTCGACCGATCATTATCAAACTTGGAATGGTGATGATGACCTTGCTGAGTTTAGGATGCATATGAAATAGTATACTGTACGGTAAAAATACTTTGTTCCAAGATATGAGACATCTAAACTGGAGTTTATATCTAGTCCATTTTTCCTCAGGAAATTAGTTGTTATTGAAGCGAGAATTAGGAAAGCTTCTACTATTCGACTCCATTGGAATTAGTGTATCTGTCCGATTGTTCCATGATAACTCTCCTAAAACTCGTCAGATTTCAATGAAACTTGGTACGTGCCTTCCCTCCACCAGCAAAAATAACCTTATTGATTGGAGCTCCAAATCAATAAGTGCAAGTGAAGTAAAAAGGAATAAAACGCACCCCATGTGTCAAGGTTACACATGGATATGCAAGACAATTTTCCAGTATAAGCCAAGTAAAAAAAATCGATTAATGACAAAACATAATGTATATTTTATTTGTGACATTGAAAATGTGCTTACAGCTTGAGGTTAGAATCTGACAAGAATGCAAAGAGATATTTATAACTTCCCATCCGATTTGAAAAATACGTTCGAGGATAACTTTCGTAAATATTATCCAATTTTAAAACGGAACTTATGTTGAGGTTTACATATAATCCCCACTCTCGCTGGCGGATTATATGACTATGCTGTATTATTTAATTACTTAAATTATTTATTTGTTTGTTCAGAATTTCTGAATTGCCTCAATTGCTTGCATTTGAAATGCTCCAATAATAAAAGAGGTGCGTTCTCACAAATTTATTAAACATACTTAGATTTTTAATGAGCATTGTGCTTGTTTTCGGACTTTAGAGACTTATTCCAATAGTTTAAGACTGAAGTTAGTAAGAGGGAGTATCACACACTTCAACAACGTACAGGACCACTAGTTTGAAACAAAAATATATAAACCAGAATTAAATACAGAGAGATTTTTTTCCTAAAGGATTTCATTTACGACTACAATTTGTAACTGAAGTCCTATTTTCATACGCTTTGTGGCAAATTATCAAAGAAGGATGGGAAATTTATGGGACTATATTTACTGATTTAAATTCATCCGGGGTAATATCAGCCACGCCTCAAGAAACACTGCAAATATTCCCCAATGTACCTTACAATTGGAAGAGGTGCGGTGCGATGTGGTGATTTGAGTTTTCTTCGTTAGTTGGTAACCTCGCCAAGGTCTGTAAGAAACAGGAAACTGGGCCGTTGTATTAGTAATTGTGTTGTACAGTTCTGCGCTACTGTGTGAGTATGATCAGAACACAGTGAGAATAGTGTATTCTTTGGACCAACATGAGTTTATCGTTAAAAGTTTTTGGAAAACGGAACCTGTTGTTGTTACGAAAAGGACATTTAGAAACAAATTTGTCGCACATTCAGACCCAGACAGGAACATAATGTGGTCGCTAGTTAATAAATTGGAAGAAACAGTATCGCTTCTGAATGACACAGAAACATCGGACCCCGCAGGTGGGTGTTGTGGAAGATATCAGTTATCGACTCCTTAGGTCCCCCAAGAAATCTCTCGGTCGTTTGTCGCAAGAAATCGCTCTTCAGGAGGCCATTAAACAGAAACGAACTGCAATGATAACGTCCTATACTTTCGTTGCCGGACAGGTGTAATATTTATTTCGACTGTTCGAATGGGAAATGTTGCGTTACCTAGCGCACAGTCCAGATCTGTCACCTTGCGATTTTCATATGTTCGGTCCATTGAAAAAGGCACTGAAGGGTTGTCGGTTCTCGGAATTTGTCGGCACGTGGTGCTGTGGAATAGGTTTTCTGAAAACATACGGGAAATTCTTCTGAGCTGAAAATACCATGACACAGTCACCATAGATGCGCATTTTGTAACAATTCACCTACTGACAGTACATATAATATGTGCTCCGAATGGACTTAATTTGATTCACCCTTATATATAAAGAAGGTTGGGTAACTCAATCTCCTTAAAATTTATAGATTACAATTTTTGTTTCCACTTTATGCACTGAGGCTAAGGAAAATGATAATAATAATGTTTGATCATCAAGAATGAAGAAACTGGGAGAAAATAGGTAGAAAACATGTTCACACGGTGTTTGACCACCACAATTATTACTTCTACTGAAAACAATGTTATTTTCTAAGCACAATATATCTGCAAATTAATTTTATCTTCGTTTATTAGTGATTTTGTTATCGTGCGAGTAGCATCATTTGACGGATCCAACACTTCGAATGTGACAAAAACAATTCCCTACCTTATGTTCCAAAATCACATCAATATTTTAAAAGAATCTTTTAGAGGTATATTTAGTATATTGTAGAATTACTTATTATTATTGATATAATTCAGTGGCGGACCTTATGTAAGTTTACAGGTTTGTGTTATTACCTTTTTATATGATATTATTTTTCAGAGGCTTGTACGAAATATTCATCTTCATATTCCTAATTAAACACGTTCATGACTCTGGTATGCCAGCCACATCTATGTTTGTGCATTCCAAAATTAAATTTCAAAGCAAATATTTAATTGCATAATTTGGATTTTCTTAACCACTTACTTTACAGTAATCAAATTTATTGTATAGGCATGTGAGGAAATGCCGATTAACTTAAATGAAGAAGTTTACACAATACAATCAATATGTTCAGTATAATATAGATTTGGAATTGTAAAGCAATATATTTTTAACATGTGTGCTTCCATTAACTATTATTGATGTACGTAAAAACCTAGTAATATTAATTCTTTTTTGCAGGTATTAAATCCTACAATGGCAGGTTGGTTCTTTGGTTCTGACTCTTCGATGCTGAACCCAATGCTGTATGTGATGTTCAGAATAGTTAGTGATTATTTCGACTCATCCATGATGAATAGTCTTTTGGGTCAACGTGAACTTAATCCCAACGATGATGAAACGCAGGCATTAGCAAGAAGCCTGACTGGTGAAGATACATTTAGTGGGCTGAAGTACGCTCCAAAATCCAACGCCTGGGAACAGCTTGAATACCTCGTTTCTAGGGTTCTACAAAGAAATGAAGCACCTAGATCTCTTTTGAATCCATTATCAGCCCTAAAAGACAAGTTAGAAGATCCAGACAGTACAATTACTAAAGTTCTTAAACGAAAACCCGCTGTTGAAGTGTAGGATAGATTTAGCCATTGAAATATGTGTAAGGTTTTGTTCTTCGCCACACAAACGTGATAATTTGTAGAATGCATTATTGTAGAATAGAAGTTTCTGTCAATGGTCTTGTCCAGCGGTTATCAACCGTTGTGTCGCGACATTTCGGTGTGTCAGGCAGTTCCCTAGGGTATATCACGAATTCAAAAATCATGAAGAATTCAATAATATTTTTTTAAAATCAACTATGAGACAGACTGTTCCAGTCAACGCCTCCAGGGGCAGCAATAATGCTCAGTATTACAAACAGTCATTACATTATAAAATTTTACAAGGTTATACTATTATAATTTATATTGTTGTTATTATTATAATGATTATTACTAATTAAAATACCAGACAAGTGTGTCTGATTTCCTGGACGCTCTGTAAAGTTCTGTAAAAAGTTGAGATACACTGGTCTTGTCTATGTTCCCCATCTTTACTAGATTCTAGTGAATGGCTTAAAAGCAACGAAAAAGCAAATATAATTTAAAAAGTGAGGCAGATAGTATCTACAAAATGCTATTAAATAAACTGATTATAGTTCATTATTATAGGCCAGAGATTTAGGTGTGCAGGGTTTATGACTTCAAACAGTCTAGCATTTAAATTTCTGCACTTATCTGAAAGGTGTTGAAAATAATGTCTTCGTGCGGTTCGATTAGCGGTGGGAAGTCATTTTGGTTTGATTCCCATGTTAAGCTAGATATTCAAGTCTGATATAGCTTCGGTACTTCAAATGGATTATTAAAGAAGAAGGAAAACAAGTAACTGTCAATCAGGGTCGGGAAGTGACGAGAGAAAGTAGCGCTGCCATCATTATGATATTTCTTTCGACTTCATATTAGAGAAAAGAGAAAACTGTTTGCTCATCAGACTTAAGAGCTTTAAAGCGGGAAAATAAATAAAAGATAAACAGAATAATTTATTAAACATATTAGGTTAATAACTCGCAATAACTTTAGAGGGAAAATAAACAAGAAGATAATAAAAATTAATAACTTATAGGAGCTTGTGAGGGAAAAATAAAGAACATAACAAAATTAAAAACTTGTGAAAGTTTCAGAGTGAAAAAAAGAAGAAGGTAACAGAAATAAACAACTTATATTAGCTTTAGACAGAAAAATAAAGAAGATAACAAAAATTAAAAGCTATAGGAACTTTAGAGGAAAAGAAAGAAGAAAATAACAAAAATTAACAGCTTATAGGAGCTTTAGACACAACTATAAAGAAGAAGACAACAGAAATTAAAACCTATAGGCGCTTTAGAGGGGAAAAATAAAAAGATTACAAAAATTAAGACTTATAGGAGCTTTAGAGGGAAAAATAAAGAAGAAAACAACAAAAATTAACAACTTATAGGAACTTAAGAGGGAAGAAATAAAGGTGAAACATAAGAATGTCATATATTAAGTTAATTACCCATAACTGCTTTAGAAAAATAAAGGAGAAACAAAAAAACATAATAAACATACTAAGTTATTAACCTATAGTAGTATCAGAGTTAAAAAAATAAAGACGAAACTTCAGTTGTTCATAGAGTGAAGAATATAATAAGTATATTCTGTGCCAAAAAAATGCAATATTACAACTGAAGTCTCCAATCTAAATCAAAAGTGTAATGGAAGACATTCCCTTTTGCAGCACATACGTGATCTTTCTATACATGTATGAAGATTCTTTTATAGCCAACAGTGTACAACATCTTCCTCTGCCTCAGAAAACTCCCATTTGTCCCGTTTCATGAATTCAAGTTATTATTATTATATTGTCAGCGTTTATTTGGCTGTCTTGCACTACTAGTGGCGTACACAAGATGTAATTTTGGGTTTTAAAAATCAGACTTGTCTTGAAAGTATTGAGTCTTCGAACGCTTTCCGTTAATGAAAGAGTGTGTACAACATCTTATTTTCTTGTTGCTTATGTAGTGTATAGTTGGCTCTTTCTTGTAAAACATGATCTTTTAAGTGTAATTCAAACTCGTTAGTCCGTGATCTTCGCTTTACGTTTGTAATGACTTAAAAAATACTTCACCGCTTTTCGTTGTTCAAATGACAATCTTGATTTAGTGACGTTGCTTCACTATCCGACATCTGACAGCCCATCTTCACTATGTCGTATTGATCAACATTGTTGCCTGTGTTGAAAGAACATAAAGTTGAACCTAAAATTAGCAATTTAATTTCAATATATTCGAAAGTTATTGACGAATAAACATTGTATTCATGTTTTAATCCACTTCATTAAACATAATGAATATAAATATCTACTGTCAGGAGATAGTGAATTATTAACTTTTGCCAAATAATTTCCTACAAATTAAACATCATGAGTTGACACTTTATAGCGTCTTTATCTGTCCAGCTCTCAAGTTCTGCACAATAAGAGAGGTCTTTTAAACAACGTTTAGTGTATCTTTTAATACACAATAATTTCTACAGTTATCGGAGCATAGTTAACGTGTGACGTAAAGTTATGAGTTTGCGATGCGCTATTCGCAAAATTTTGATAGATGGTAAATTTACTTTCACGGGCGAATATTGCAAACACGTACATGATGTTAAGTTTCTCGTCCCTCTAAGAATATACAGCATATAGATCAAATCTTATTCCTATTTCACATTGTTGAGAACGTCAATATTAAGTAGATTGGCCGACGTGAAACTAGTGCCAAATCAAACAGTAGTTTGTTTGATAGCATTTTGTAGAAATTAAATTGGGTGTTTTATAAATACTAATAATTGTTAGTGAGTATATGATAGGAAGAGAACAGGGATACACGTAGAATGGAGATTCTTGATATAGAAGTGCCAAACCTTGAACTTCTACTCTCTGTACCCATACTATCACCCTCCTCCATAGTGTTTATTCTAAAATGGCCTAAGTCACTAAGAAGGTAAGTGTAATGAGTTCCAATCAATATCAGCAACATTAAAACTAGCATGATTTTCATTACCAGTAGTTATTGTATTATAAATAACGAAGTGTTATTTGTTGATTTTCTAAATTTGGACAAATATATGTTATCAATAAATGCGATACATTCGTCGAAGACTAGTTATATGTAATTATATTAGATATTAATAAATACTTATTAATGTTTCAAGGCCCATGGTGTGAGGCATTAATATATAAACTACACTAATCATTTCAGACTTTTATTCAGATTATTTGACCTATTCCTAAAATAATTGCTCAAGATTGAGATTACAATACTACAGGTAGATCACTATTAGAACAAATTCATAACCGATGCCGTTTCAACTTTAATAATACTGTAATAGTAATTAGTAATAAGACTTGAATATTCTGGTACACAAAAATCTTTCTTTATTAAGTACAATGAAAGCAGGTATAGCCTCTTAACATTCAAGTATAGCCCCTCGTGCTAGACTGCAGCAACCATCCTGCCAATTTCGTGATTTCACATCGAAACCAGTCTTGCCATGAAGAGGAAAAAAGTCAGTGACTGGTTGGTTGATGAAGCGTCATGATTTCAGAACGCCTGCCACGGACCGAAACAGGTAGTAATCCGAACGGGTAAGACAGGATTATATGCTGGTTGTGGCCTTAGTTCGACGCCACCAAGTTCCTGAATTTTAGTTACCCCGATTTCAGTTGCCTCGATCCTGTTTTTCATTCCGAGTGTGATCTTGCGTTGTGCTGTTGCCGCAAGGTGTGCTTCCAGTCAGTGTGCGAATTGAAAAATTTTCCCAGGGGGGGATGAATTTCACCCATATGCGCACCCAGTCCTCCCCCATATATATATATATATATATATATATATATATATATATATATATATATATATATATATATATATATATATATATATATATATACACTAACAAGTACAAAACAGTTGAGATGTGAGATCTTTCATAAATTTTCACTCAAGTAATATTTAGGTTAGCTACGCAAAGTAGACCTACTTATCTTTATGTCCACTTAAAAATACTCCAGAGGGGGAAAAAGTTATCCCTGCCAGGGATAAAATTTTCCTTCTCCAGGGTGGGAAAGATTTTTGTCAGGGGGGGAAATCCCTGGCATCCCCCCCCCCGCCAATTCGCACCCTGCTTCTAGTTTCCCAGTGCATGATATTTGTGGAGCAGTGCAGCATATATATATTTCAACTCTTCCGAATAAAGGTCGGCATTGATGATACGACCATTATAAATGAACACGAAGAGAATTATCATCTCGTAGTTCTACCACACACGAAACAGGACTTCATCCTCTAAATGACCCATTTTGACGATCGTGTTTGGAAATTTCTATTTACTCAATGAGTGTTTTCCACAGTTTAATTTCGGGAAAACCCCACGTTTCGTCGGATATGACAATTCGTTTCAGGAAATGCAAATCACGTTGATGTTTAGCAGTTGTCGATATACATCCAGTCTCCTCTGAGCCTGAGCTAGGATCGACTCATGTAGCACAATGGGCCAACTGCTGAAGTTTTTCCAGGTTTCGCCAAGACAACGTACTACAGTGAAGGCCGGGGCAAGCCGATTTAGTTTCAAATCGTCGTGTGGTGAGGGGTGATTCAGATACATATGTAACTTAGCGGTATTCAAGAAAGCTTTATATTATTACTCTAATATAACATATTTTTTCTCGTGTATCGTCTTTCATTTTTCTGTAGATTGTTTCTATATCTACTTTACATACACATTACACGATTCCATATATTCTTCCCAGAAGATTGGTTTTCCACATCTCTTGATGCTTAGCATTTCCGTTTGATGAAGTTCTATTCAGACATCAAACAATTCTAGCCACACGAATTTGTTAAGAAAATGATACTCAGAATTGAAATAGATTAAACTATATTTTTACTTTCTTTTATTTTTGTTTATATTGTTAGCGGCCAACAGTTTCCCTGAGTACGAAGTCTGCTCAGCAGGTTGTCAACAAACTTTGCGCTTTGTAACTCATGCGTATTTGGTCTGAAAGACCCAGATTCAATTCCTGGTCGGAGCTCATGTGGTTGAGATTTCAGTTTAAGCTACAGGTCTTCGTCTACGTAGAGAGCCTCGGTGCTGATAAGAGACGTTGAACTCCACAACAACCAACTTACTTACCAACCAAATTTAGTTTTGATGTCAAATTGATTTGTATTATTATTATTATTATTATTATTATTATTATTATTATAACAGCATAAACATAAAGATAACAGTGTACATTGTAACTTGTTTTTGGTTTACATTCTTCATTATTGCAGTCCCACTTTCCATCTCTTCACGTATACAGTGATGTCAAATAATTGTCTGGAAATATTTACAGCCTTTTAAGTGAAAAAGAGGTTACGATCTTGCACGAAAACATCAGACGCCAAGATTAACCCGTAGAAATACTGGGAGATCACAATATTTTTGTTTCCTTTGTGTAGTTTAACAAAACATTATTCATGGGAATATAGCATAATTCATAATATTGAAATGAGGGAGGTGCCAAAACGGCATCATACTAACATGGTAATATATGTTAACAAGCATCTATTTTCATGGAACTCACATCCATTTATTTCCAAAAATTATAACTATTAAACACTATACACATGAAGTAGAAATACATTACTTGCAGAAAACGCAGAACTTACAATACACAACATCTCTCACTTGTTTACAAAAATAGGTTAAGAAAAAACAGAGAAATCCTTGTTACTGATTTTCATGTATCGTGCAATGCGACAGTATAATTGTGTTTGTTTCCACTTAATTGTTGATGCAACGTCCTGTTCAAACGATTCGCTGTTAATTTCGGATGTTTCGCAACAATGAGATAATTATTGATTATATTCACATTTTTATGCTCAACCTTCTTTGGTGTTACGTCGAAGCCTGTCAATTTTTGTAACAATGAACCTAATATTCTGGGCTCAGGAGACTTCGTAGAAACACAGGCATTTATTAGTAGTACAGCCTGTAAGTCAAAGAAACAAACAGTTAATAAAAGGCAATTATTTCAACAATTTTTTTAAACTTTTGTGTCCAAAATTTGCATACATAAAAGATGTCAGCGGAAATTAAAACCAGAAAGCGATCATTGTCAAGGAGTATTTATAATGCAAGCATACAGTGTGACTGGAAACGAGACTTTTGTTGTTATTGCGAAGCTAGCTTTGGCACAAAAGTTTTTTCATAATGGTGAATCTTACATGTGACCACTAGAACATGTGCACGTATCTCCAGCTTGTTCAGCCACCAATGTGACGCGTGATGTACCTAAGAATAGACTGATTTAGTTCTAACCTCGTACACCATCTCAACTTAACCAAAAGTGATTACCAAGCTCTGTGCACCATTAATAGAAACTTGTCCGCCAACGCCAGCTGAGGATTTGACCAGACTTGGACACAGTTTAAAGCATGTCAACTATGTTTAAATACATTTCATACTGGGAGAGATATTATGAGAGTTTGAAATCTAGCATTGAAACACAATTAGAAGCATAATTTGATGTACGTGCTCAATGTTACTCGATCAGTAACAACTGCTACATAGCTGACCACTACTGGTCGGAGCTGACTACCTCAAACAGATAACACATAGAGTACAAGGCACTATCTTCATATCCGTATTATAGCTTGATTAACACCGACTTTAACGTTATCTTGACATTTTAACTATTGAGTTCCGGACTGAGAAGCCCCTGCCTCACACGGAAGGTTCAGTACATTTTACTTGAGAACATGTGGAGCTTATTATAAAACCTGCAGGTATCACTGGTTTCTGAAGATTTTCTTAAAACTTGATTTTTTGGCAGGCAGCAGTAGACATTTATTGCTGGAGACGACATGACGTTGATGTTGATTCCTTTAGATGTTAGATGGTGTTAGATTTATGGTGGACGTGAGTAGGCATAAATGTGGACATGTTCCAATTATGTGGACAATATTTTGATTAGAATTGCGTATGGTCTTTAAAATGTGTTATTGGTGTAATTGACGACTTCTTGCAAATAGGAACATTTTCGTGCAGTTGTTCTATGTGTGCGTCTATCGTTTGGGCGGTTATTTCTCGTGCCACATGGTTTTGTACACTCTGTAGTTAGTGTCGACATGTTCTTCCAGTGTTTCTTTATGCCAATGCTGCGTAAAGTAGTATACACCGGATCATGATATTATCAAGGAGGGCTTTAGTTTCAAATAACATTGCCGATTTACTATAATTACTTGGCTGCCATTAGTAATTTGCAAATAGTTTATCACACTTAATTGATTTCAATTCGTTGGGTGATCATAATTGGTTATTCGCGATTATTTGATTGGAATTAGATGTTTGCCATAAATGGATTGCAATTAGTGGATCACCATTAAGTGATTGTAATGTTAATTGGATCATCAGTACTTGAAGTGAGAGTTCCTTCTGTTTATCAGTATGGGAATATAGGTTGAGTTGTGGTGAATTAGGAGCTTTATTTTTATTTTAATTAATGAATATAATATATTTATTTAATTTATTGTCAGTGTGTTATCAACCATGGAGGCAGACAGTTGGATGTGTGAACTTTCTGACAAGCAAGAGCATAAACACAATGATTAAATATCTTTGAAAAAATAACCATGACTACTATTCATGTATAAGACCTTCTAAATTCGAATAAATGTTTCCACTGTTTTTTTTATTGTCGTTATAATTTAAGAAAAAATGGCTTATCTTGCCTCCTGGGCTGCATTCTTGCTCAACATTTACACAGGGTGGTAGTTCCTTGTCGCCTATAAATTGTTTGTCCCAACTGATCATCTGCGCTGCAGTTGTTGCTGACCAGACAAGGCTGCGTGAGCACACTAAAGCCTGTTTCTCATTGACTTTCAATGCTAAACTTCAACCGTCAATAATTTCTTTCCGGGCTTGCACATCAACCTGAAATTTTTAAAGTTAGGTATAGTTGACCATCCTCTAAATTGTATTCAAACTTGATCGTACTTCCAGTGGGTGTCTATTGACCAGTTTTTAGTTATGAAAAACTATAACAAAAACATGTGAGAAAATGAAAAAATCTATAAAACCTTTCTGATTGCCATGTTTTTTGTTGACATAACAAGGTCAATACTGTAAAGACGACGAGCTCCCAGATCCAAACGAATCTATCAGAACAACTGAAATATTTTAGAAAGTTGAGAATACCATATTCAATGACCGAAATACAAATCTTAGGGTAACATCAGATCTTGTGAGATGAATAAGGAGACGGTTAGACAAATCTTGACAGTAGATTTAGGCCTTAAAAGAAACCTAAGCTGTGAGCACGTATTGTGCCGCATTACACATTAACGGAAAATTAGATAATGCGGTGTAGGGATGCATTCGAGTCGAGTCGAGTCGAGATTTAAGCCTGTCTCCACTCGTCTCGAGAAAATGTTGTCTCGACTCGTGTCTCGACTCGAAAATATGTTTCTGTCTCGACTCGTGTCTCGACTCGACAGTCTCTGTCTCGACTCGACTCGAATTCGAGTCGAGACGTCTCGAAATTCGAGTCGAGACAAAATGTACGAGTTAAAATATACGCACACATCAGCCAGACCATTATGACTACCTACCTAATTGTCAGTATGTCGACTTTTGGCATGGATAAAAACGGCGACACGTCTTGGCATACACGCAATGATCCTTGATAGGTCGCTGGAGAGAGCTGGCACCACATGTGCTCACTCAGCTCACCTAATTCCCGTAATTTCCGGGAAGGGGGCAATGTGCTCTGACGTCACGTTCATTCACATCCCACAAGGGACATCACTCAAATGTCCGGCTCCAATTTCAATGAAACTTTTTTTTGCTGATAGAAGGCATGTATGCATCATTACTTGTGATGACAAATTTTTGCCATGGTGCATGTTTTCTATTTTTTTAATAACTTTTAAGAGTTGTGATGTGGTTATTAGAGATTACTACAGAAGTCCCTTACTACCCTTTGTAAACGGAGCGTTAATGATGAAAAATGAAGGAAAAACATGTGGATACATATAAATCCTGGGGGGAAGTCGTATGGTAGATATGACCTTGATGGCAGCCATCTTGAAATCCACCATTTTGAATTAAGGTCAAGTTTTCAAAGTGGAAATAGGGTAATATGGTACATAATTTCGAGCTAGAATTTAATTAGAAAAATAATGGTGAGGTTAGTTTTAAGATACACCCATTTGGGGGAAGGTTACAGGCATATTAATTGTTTTTACTTACTGTGTGCGTAAGTCAATTCTTACTTTCGTCTCAAGACCTGTAAATCGATCGCAACGGCAGAGTCCGGTTTCGCACTAATGTTTAGAAATCTTTAAACTCACTTGAGGCAATATTTGTGGATTATTGTATTGTATTTTGCCTTTAATTAAATTTGAACCCACTTCATGATCTTGTGTAAAGTATCACTAAAAGAGAATTTCTGTTTTTATGGAGAACGTAAGCATGGCAATTATAAAAGGTGAGTAAGGCGCGTATGTATTTATAAGAAAGTCTTTTGTGGTTCCGCCAACCTATTCTTTAGTTGTTTTTTTTTTCAAAATACTCATATCTCATAAATAAAAGAGCTATTATAAAATCTCTTACCACTATTCTTTAATACTTATAAAATTTTATTTATTGTAAAAGCACTGGCGAGATATTTCTTAACGCCCACTAAAATTATGGTGGAGCTCCTTCGTGGCTAACGGTTAGCATACTTGCCTTTGGCGTGGGAAACTTGGGCTTGATTCCCGGTGGGAGTTCATGTGGTTCGGATTCCACGTTAATCAGTAGGTCCACGTCTCACATAGCCTCGCTGCTGAACGGGACGTTAAACTCAGAATCAATTCAACTCAAAATTATGGTTTTGACTTTATTATGATGTTATTAGTTTAAACGCCCAACTGCCCAGTAATTATAAACATTGACTACATTATAAAATTGTAATTTGTGACGACTAAAATATCAGAAATTAAAGATTATTCTTTGGGTTTTGGAACATTTTCAAAAACGTGAAAAACTGGTACTGCACCGATACAACACACCTTTTGGATTTGCCATAACATGTCTTACATAGCTTTGGTTCGATTCTCAACACAGACTGCAACTACCCGTTAAATTGTGCATCCGAAAGGCACTCTTTGTTAAATCTCGCTTATCACCGCTCATCTTAATAATATATATAACTTCACCGCGAAGCAAATGTTGCATTTCTCTCATTCATCCTAACACAAAGCAAAACTAACCACAGCTGTGACACGAAGGAGCTATTTCGAAAAGAAACAAGCTGTGCTTCATAGAGATGTGTACCAAATGATAGAAGTATAAAGTATTGTTTTCTTTCCTGTTTATTGATATCAGTTGGTGTTCTTAATGAGTTTACTCATTAGTTTAGAAAGAGTATATATGGAATTTGGACATATGTTGTACGTATTCTCCTGAGAAATTGATGAGACCAGAAAAGTTATAAGGACAGATGGAATAGGTTTAAGCGCATCTACGTGACTTTATCAAATATTTATTCTCCATAATGGTACCACGCGGAAAACTTGGTATAGGCCTACTTTTATCTTTGCCTCCCTCTGTTAGCTGTTTCGTATCATATATATCGGATGGTTTTGATATTTCTTCTGATCATTAAAACAACAATAGTACCTTTGTGCGTGCAGAAATGCAAAAGCACAAGGTAACTTCCTATTTGTTTTGGAAACAACAAACCCATTTCACGTGTGCGAGAGAAATTGAGCACAGCGAAATCGGGTGTTTACTCACGGTCAGTTTGCAGCAGGAATCTATGGTAAAAGATTTGGCTATCTCGAAAACACTCGCAAAACCTTACAAATACAAAAGACTGCGCTTCGAAGAAAGTTTAGACACAGATGTTTCAATTTTCTTTTAGCATCTTTCTTCAGCAAAAGAGTCGGTTCATTGTATTCGAAAAAGGGAAGGGAGAGAGGGTGAATTTATATTTTATGTGGGGGGTAACGTTGTAAGTAGTATAAACAATACATACCGCTTCCGACTCTGTACTGAAGCACTTCCTTTAGCGGTATATCACTAGATCTGTCCTGACCCTCATCCCACCTCAAGTTGTAAAGTAGAAAGGGACAGAAGTATTCAACATGACTGCGCACTTGAGTTTCAGTTCACAATACGAAAACCAGTGAGCAAGTAAACAGTCTTTTGTAGGATCGTGTTTTACTTCTTGAATTTGTTTTTGAACATTTCTGTGAATTCAACAACAGAACGCAGTAGAAATACGGACTAGTTTTTACTCCAACCATTACTTTCGCTCCAACCCAGGGATGCCTCATTTATGATTTCGTACTAGATTTAGTGATTTTACTATTGAACTAGTGATCTAGTACGTAATTTGGGTAAATAGGCACATTCTAGTGATTTTTTTGCATTTTGTTTCTGATGCAGACAAATGAGAAGGAAATGGTTCTTAAAATAAAAGGAAGAAGTATATTGCAGTTCAAAACAAATGTAGAAACCTTAAATTATTTTTTCTTTTCCCTCTGACTGAATGAAACCCCTGTTGTGTAACGACCTTAGGTAAACAACGGCTATCTTTGGTCCGCTACCTTCTTTTATTAGCCGACATGAGATGGGTTACTTTTTTTTTCTGGAAGAAAGTGAAGAAATAATTATCCAGTACATTTACGTTTTGTCAGGCACACATGCGCAGTCTGTACTTGTTTCCTAACGAATTTTAGCAACATAACATAAATGAAACATATGTACCAGAAAATAGAGGCAGTACAAACGGAAATTTTCATCTGTGACACATTTGATGAGAAATATAGTTAGATGTCACGTGCAAGCAATCTAAACATGTCCTATCCTGTAATTCTATTCGTATGTTTATGCACGTGAGACTGAGAAATCAAGAAACAATAATAACTGGTTTTCTTCCAGGGCAAAAATCTAAATGTGAAGGGGTGTTACACTGGGACTTTAATTGCATCCTTTGTACAAGATTAACAAGTAATAGCAATTTTTTAATTTATTTTAGTTCTTGGGGAGAGGAAGATAGAAGCGAACCCTCGTAAGGACCTCTGCAAGGAAACATGAATACTATCCGCCACTGTTTGTTACATTACACAAAATAGTTATATATATATATATATATATATATATATATATATATATATATATATATAGATAGATAGATAGATAGAGAGAGAGAGAGAGAGAGAGAGAGAGTTTTAATCAGGGTTTTCATTCTGCAGGAGAGGGGGGATAGTAATACCTGACGAACATTTTATATTCTCAGAGTGTTGCAATGATAGCATTTCCTCCATTATAACTAGGCCAAGCTAGTTGCATTATATGTAAGGATTAAGTTAGCCTAAAAAGCTTAAATTTCTATGGCTGTTTTACTCTGTACCCATGTTTCTCATTTTCGGTCTACAGGACTTTGTGTCCGGAAATTTTCGATGGCTTCCAAGTCGGAAAATAAGTGTATCAAAGGCATATATATTATATCTATGGTTATATGAGGCATGGATCTACAGTTTAAAGTGGGATACCGGTAACAACTTCATAAGCTTCCACCGTAAATCGAACCAGAGTCTCCTGCGATCAAGGCGTATGTGTTAACCATACATCCACGAGGAAATTCACATAAGCCCACACACATATATATTGTTGAGTTGATTTTGACTTTACCGTTTCTTTCAGCAGCGAGGATATATGAAATGTAGACTTACTGATTAACGTGGAATCCGAACTACATGAGCTAGCGCCGGGAATTGAACCCGAGTCTTCCACGGCAAAGACGCGTACACTAGCCGCGGAGTTCACACACACACACAGAATCAGAGTCCTCACACACCAAGGGTGAGAGCTATGCCACTGAGTCACAGCGGCCACGGGGCTAGGTCGAGTCCACTTTACGTTCATAGTTTCTTAGTACATAAATGTTACGATTATGAAATAGATTTTCCTTAATGAGCTGCATAAAAACAAAAGTTTTCGAAATGCATTAAACAATTAGCTCGATTTGAGTGTGAACTTAAAGTTATATCAGAGTGTAAATACGGATACGCACCAAAGCTCGAAAACTTAATACACTATTTCTCCTATATAGTCAGCATGTATCAAGCAATCGTTCAGCTTTCATTTGAGAGGATGGAAATCGAAGGCCCCTGAACAACTATGTTACTAATGTGCGGAATGTATTTATCTTACAGTGAACTGCTTTGATGCCAAGTGGCCTAACTCCAAAATTGAAATTTTCCAGGAGTGAAAGTTAAAGTTCAATATCTCATGAACAATCCATATTTCTTTTATGTTGGGAACCAAAACCATAACTACTGTATGTAGTTCATTGTTTTATAACTTAGTGTTTACAAAAATCCTTTTAAAAAATACCTATTCATAGAAATGAATGATACTTATCTGTACTAGTTCTTGGCATCCAAGCAGACCATTTATTGTAATACTAGCTTAATATACCCATTCTTCGCATGGGGGCTGTATTTGGAAGTCAACACCTGTGGAAGTATCACCATTCATTTCAGTGACCGCGAAAACTATGGATTTGACACTAGTATCAATCAATATGGGCTATTTATACATGTCTCGGTATTCTTCACCCGCTGACACCCGGCCCGCATACAGTAGTAGCTGAATTTGCAAGTCATCGCTGATGGAAGTGTCACCATTGATCTCAGCGACCGTGAAAACTATGGATTTGACACTAATGTCGATCAATTTGGATTACTTTTACTACATGTCTCGCTAAACGCTCCCCTGAGAACCCCTGGTTCCAATTTTGACAAAAACACTTCGCCTTAGACTGGGACCTGGACCAAGGTATCCGTGACCAAAATTTGGTAACTCTCGGTCAACTTGTCTGGTCCCCAGGTCGGTCCCAGTAAACGTCCCCCCCGAGACCCCCTGGTTCGAAATTTAAAAAAACGCTTCGTCTTGATCTGGGGCCTGGACTAAGGTACCCGTGACCAAATTTTGGGAACTCTCGGTCCACTCGTCTGGTCCCCAGGTCGCACACAGACAGAGAGACAAACACACAAACAAACTATTTATTTTATTTATATTAGATAAGATATACTATGTAAAATAGTCTCGTATCATAATATGTGATTTATAACAAATGTTACATTATATATTATCCGTAGCTCGTGATATGCTGCAACATATTAAAGCCTCAGAATAGTTGGGCAAGCGAATAATCCAGAAGTTACGTAACCCTATTGCGTTCATGGGAACGAAAACACAATAATTATAACTATGCTAAATTACTATAGACTACCAACTGCTCATTCAGAGAATTTATGAAGTTCACTTTATCGCAATAGTTTTATACAAACTAGATTTAGACTACGGATAATAGTTTTATACAAACTAGATAATCAATTATTATTATTATTATCATTATATTTGCGGTACAACCAAATACAACGACATTAACTATTAGTTCTAATTAACTGAATTGAGCTGAAAATTAAACCTTGATCTTTAAAGATTAACTATTAATTTTATGCGTTCTGTACCTTTCTGAAGGAATAAAAGCTGGAATTGGTTTCAAGGCTGTTTCTGAGTGAATACTTTCTTCAAAATAATATTAAAAATTATAGAAAGATTTTCGAGACATTCGAGTCGAGTCGAGATTTTTAAGAGCCGTCTCGACTCGACTCGTGTCTCGACTCGAAAATTCGAGTCGAGAAATACGTTTGTCTCGACTCGTCTCGAATTTTACAAAGTGTGTCTCGACTCGAATCTCGACTCGAATTCGAGTCTAGTTGAGTCGAGATTCGAGACATGTCTCGACTCGAGCGCATCCCTAATGCGGTGATAGATCGTGAAATTTAAAAAGTGTTTATGTGTTACTACAATACCACAAATTCACCAGGGTTTACCATATGATTAGTTTCTTTGTCCCAAATTAAAATCTCACTGAATGTTTGATATTTGACGCTATTTCCATTATACAGAGGGTAGAAAGAAGGTCCATGCACTGTATTAGAGACCAGGACTTCAAGGAACCATTGAATGATTTACTGGATCATACAAACCTGTATGGGCAAAGTAGATCTCTACTTCGTATAAACTGAGTTAAGTTGAGTCGACTTGTTATGCACTTGGTTTCTGCGTTTCCTAATCGCCACACTCTATGTATTTACTTGAGAAATTCAACATCTTCTGCTCCCAGACTAAGCTTTCAGAGCATGGATTTTGATTGCAAAATGCGCATATCTTTCGATTCTTGATTTACGTATTTTACTCATAAGTAATTATTCTGTACATTAAAAATCTATTAATTAATACTCCATAGCATTCCACACATACAACACAGTAATCTCAGCATATAGTTCTCCTTGTTGAATTGGGTCTACTTGATCGACTAAGTACCTATTTCATACAAGTTAATAATTTTAGGTTCAAACAAATATTAAAAGTTCAGTTATTTTCTCTTGTATCTATTTCAACAATAAAATTTAACACTAATATATGTGAAGAATAAAAATAGCCCATAACATATTATGGCAACAAAATGGCGCTTCACTGGTAACATTATTCCATTAATATGTTAACAATACTTCTTTTGTTAGTGCAAATGTCATTTTGTGGTTCTCTTATGCAGTACTATATATGACAATTACTCTCACACTAACTGTTATTGCAACCTCACTACTACAGTTACAGTTCTTTGAACCTTATTGCTACATTTTGCCACTTGAATAAATAAGTTGCTTTGATATTACTTTTCCTAATAAGTAACATAATTTACAATACAAATTCCATTTTCTGTTCTGGGCTATTCTGAATCTGCACCACGATGTCACTAAGATAGCTTATTTGCCATATGGTTTTAAGGCAAATAACGGTTAAGTACTCCTAAATTCATGATTACAATTTTGAATTCATGATGCAAACTCTTGTGGTTCAAATTCCACGTGAAGCTTAAGAAGCATATTGTATGAGCCTTGGCGCTAAGTAGGACGTTAAACTCCTAAAAATACAAATGTAGGTTTGCAATTATTTTATTGCGAATTATATTCCTGGTTATTACTGTCATCTATGAACTATCTAAGCCTGTCGTGTATAAAGGATAGCATTTTTCCGCAATCGCATTACCTGGGAAGATGGGAAAGAAAGAAATCGGCCTGGGATATATTACCTTAGGTATCATCCCTACGTTTTATCTGGTGAAAGAGGGAAATACTGAGAAAACTTCACGCAGAATGGCTGGTCGGAAAAAGCTTTTTGCTAGCTTCCTCTATATTGCTTCCAGCAAAGACGAAATCATAATATTATTTAATATACTAGGTAGGTGCAAATGCAATGTCTACCCCATATGGGTCATTTCCGAACTTCGAAGAAATGTTAATTGCAATTCCTGGTTATCAAAATAGTCTCTGTTTACAACGAAATTTGCATTCACACCGATGCTTTGACCTCAATTTGAATTTTAAACAATTGTTGAGAAGCAAAATGCGTGCATTTTAAGAAAATATTCCTACTTCGGAATGAAAAACACTAAATGCTATTGAAACAGCAGCTTTGATTTTCAATAGATTTTTTCTTTTCTAACGAAACAAAGTACCAACTTACCCATAACATTATTTCGATATAGCAAAAGGTCATAAACTTCCATGGCAAGAGTCGCATGCTAATGTCGATATAAAAGTATCTATATTCCGCTAGCAAGCACCTCTTATCTAATTTAACGGCAAAGACACAATCACAAGTTCGAAAAATAATATACGTATTCAATACTAGTAGAGTTTGCGTAATTACTAAAGGCTATGACGCATTTATTAATTACTTCCTGGAATATTTTAACTTCCTTCTTCCGTTAACAAAAACCAGTCAAACTAACTTTGAACTTTTGGCATCGTAGTCATAATTATGATAATAACATAGTAGATTTCCAATTATTCGTGGATGGCATGGATAATCCGCAAAAAGGCCAAAAGGGACAGAAATCAACATAAAAATACTTTAGAATAACTTTTATTCATAGTAGTGGTTCTACAGATACAGTTATGATTTAAAAGAAAACAGTAGTTTTCTGTACTTACAAATTTGTTGGTTTATTTTTCACAAACAAAACTTTTTTGTATTGGTGGTTGAAGTTTTTTTTTAAAAAAATAACAACTTTTTACCAAGAAACGAATCAAGAAACAAAAAAGAAAAAAGAATTAAAGAAAAAGAAACAGAACATGGCGGATATCCGCAAAACGGACATTACTTTCACGAATATTCGAGAGTTTACTGTAATAATAATAATAATAATAATAATAATAATAATAATAATAATAATAATAATAATAATAATAATAATAATAAGAAGAAGAAGAAGAAGAAGAATACATACTACAAATACAGTACTTGAAAATCATAAATACAAATTCTAGTGGGATCGAGAAATCACAACAGATATAATGGAACCTGCAAATAAAGAATAATTGATAAACTTACGTAAAATTTGTGAAATTGTGTTTAATAGGTTCGTTTCAAATTTGTTGGTTTATTTTTCACAAACAAAACTTTTTTGTATTGGTGGTTGAAGTTTTTTTAAAAAAAATAACAACTTTTTACCAAGAAACGAATCAAGAAACAAAAAAGAAAAAAGAATTAAAGAAAAAGAAACAGAACATGGCGGATATCCGCAAAACGGACATTACTTTCACGAATATTCGAGAGTTTACTGTAATAATAATAATAATAATAATAATAATAATAATAATAATAATAATAATAATAATAAGAAGAAGAAGAAGAAGAAGAAGAAGAAGAAGAAGAAGAAGAATACATACTACAAATACAGTACTTGAAAATCATAAATACAAATTCTAGTGGGATCGAGAAATCACAACAGATATAATGGAACCTGCAAATAAAGAATAATTGATAAACTTACGTAAAATTTGTGAAATTGTGTTTAATAGGTTCGTTTCAAATACCATATATATATACGCAATAAGTATGTGGAAGCTTCAAATTATTAGAAGAAACGTAATTACCCTTCGTACTTGAAATATTAGAGAATGCACACATTGTTAACTATCATACCATTCTTACATTACTTACGACGTTCATGAAAGAAATTGAAAATAAGTGCACAGATCGATTCAATCAAAGTAAGCAATGAATGTCAATAAAATGAACCAAGAAACATCTGTGAATTCGTTCACGCTTACTTACGCGTTATTTCAGAGCAACATCTGTAAATTAACCTTGAAGCAACATTTGTATACACGATTCCAAAAGTATTACCACCTGCAATTCTCCCTTTCCTGCAATAGTAGGTAACACAAAAACAGGCTCGTTGCAGTGGTTGAAAATAAGAAAGGCGTTGGTTCAAACCTGAATTTCGTTACAAATGTATCAGTGTGGCAAACTGCAAATAAGAGAATAATATAAATTGTTAAGAATGACGATATATTATCGTGAGAGTAACGAATGACATAAAAAGTTACACAATAATCTTACTTAAGCCGTTCAGACGAGATGAATGGTAACAAATAGATATCAAAGGAAAGCAGTTTCTCTACTTTTTCCAAAAAAAAAAAACTTTTAAAAGAAAAAAATACATAATGTTAATGTTTAATATAAAAGTCTGACAGCACAAAAACAAACATCGACTCGAAACAAAAAGAGACACAAACACAGAATAAGGAACACAAGTAGATTAGCAAACTTGCGGGCCTTCCATGCAAGATAAAGAGATGAGATCCTAGTTGTAAACAAAATTGTTATAATAATAATAATAATAATAATAATAATAATAATAATAATAATTATTATTATTATTATTATTATTATTATTATTATGAGTTTGTGTCTCTTTCCGTGTCGTGTGGATGTTTGTTTTTGTGCAGTTAGGCGTTAATATTAAACCTTTACACTATGTAACATTTTAATTTCTTAGAAGACATTTTAGGAAAAAGTAAAGAAATTGCTTTAATTTGATATCTATTTCCTACCATTGATCTCGTTTGAACTGCTTAAGTAAGATCATTTTGCAACTTTTTATGTTATCCTTTGCTCTTACAATAATAAACTCGTCAGTCTCAACAATGTATTTTATTCTCTTATTTGCAGTTTCCCACACTGATATATTTGTAACGAATTTAAATCTTGGTCCTACGCCTCACAAGTTCTCTAGATCAAATTCAGGAAATCATTAAGAGCGATATTTTTGAACCTAGCCTAACCGGCATAACCGTGGGACGTAAAACTCAAATATTTCATTTCATTTCAAGAGAGGACATCTTAAGTTGAATCTAATAAAATCTTTTGTTTAAAGATTTTCGGAATATACAGTCCTTTGGTTTACGAGTCCGAAGATTTCTAAGGAAATTGATGAAGTGAAAAGACAAAAGAGAACGAATGAGGTTCAACACTGAGGGCATTCCACACCTTTTCTCTCAACTAAATCTATTACAGACATGGTACACACTGGGCAAGGCTATGTGATAATATGTATTAAAAAAAACAGTATCACGTAGCAGTTTCAACACAATAACTGTGTCTTCATCAGAATTCCAGTCCTTCTCTTTCAGCAAGCAGATCCTAAGAAATTTAAGTTGTTCTTCCTTTTTGATCTCCTTCTTCTTACTATCCTTCCACTTGTCAATTTTCTTCCTCAGTTCTGGAAAATGTCCCATAACTATTCTATCAGGCCTTGTTTCCATTTTGTACTGAATAGAATAGAATAGTTATAGATAGAATAGTTATAAGAAGAGTAATAACATTCCACCCATTCTTAGAAAGAAGGAAGCCATAATTGAAAATTCGACTCTTTAGGAGAGAAGATAGAGAAGAACCACTTACACACAAGAGATGCATGATGGATAGGAAAAAAAAAACGGAATACCTGCAAAATATTAATAGTACCAAGGAAAATGAACAAGGAATCTCATAAATACAAAGCTGACTTTGCCCTTAGTAATCGTAAAGTTACAGCGGAACTCAATACATCAAAACGACTTACATACATCAAAATCTTATTTCAAATTTTTTTTATTGGAACGTGTATTTGATTTTCTTTCGTCCCGCATTTATTTCTGAATCACAGTATGTAAATGGTCTCATACATGCAATCTTTCGCAGGCATGCAAATTCTGCCACATTCATTAAGTATAGCCAAAAAAAGTCTTATATCTCTAAGCTTTTTACTTGATACGCAATATAACAGTACCCACTTTTATTACGGGATTGTATCTACTAAATTTGAAAACTAAATTTTAATGTTAGGCAAACCAAGTTCGGTCTTCCTCAAAGATATGATTGACCACAAATGTCATTATTCATAAACGTTATGATTAATGTATACTATTACTGGGTAAAGTTTGGATTTATCAATCATATGGTTCTCGAATTACTAGTGGTAAACAAAGCAGGAAATGGCTTCGCTTTACTAACAAATATAATAAGCAAGTTGCTTTTTGTCATAAATATAAATATTTAATGCTGTGTCGTAATATCTCTAGAAGTGGCTCAAATTAATTTTCAGTACATGTGTAGCGCTAAGTGAACTTTGTGGTGGACAAACACCTTGCTCGGGTTTCCTCGGAGTTGTTCCGTTTCCTCCTACTTTATTCATTCCATCATTTTATTCATTTCTCATCATCACTGTCTACTTTAGCCTAGCCGGTACAACCGAGGGACTTAAAACTTTCGTTTCAGTTTTTCAAAACATCTGTACTATTCCCACATTCACTAGGTACCACAAAAAGACACAAATTCCGTTCTTGGTTGTATGCAACCTAGCAATACATCCGTGTATTGTGTGGTTGCTGTAACTAAATTTGACAATAATATCACGCAAAACATATCTCATTGTATGTTCATCACTGTTAGCAATATGTGTGTCACTGTTAGAGGTATACGAGGAGGAACACAAAAGAAACCGGACTGAAAGAGTGCCGCCATTTCTAGGGGTAGTAAAGAGTTCTCACACCACGTGCGTCTTGTAGAGACCTTCCCAAATCACTTGGCCAAGCGGCGTCTGCGTAGAAAGTTAACGTTTGATCGTATTATTGTTTTCCTCAACTATTCTAGTTTGCCGCTTGCGAAATCGCTTTGGCAGATTGAAAGGAACAAAGAATTTGTTCGAAATTTTGCTTCCTACTTGGAAAATCGGAAACGGAAACTTACCAAATGCTTTCAAGAAGAATGCTATGAACAGCACACATTTTTCTGGGTGGTTTGGACACTTTAATTTAAGTGTGATGAAATTAGTGTTGATGATCATGCTCGTTGTGGCCGCTTTCCATCATTCTGAAACGACCAAAACTTCGAAAAAATCTTTCAAAAATCTACGAGGATTGTCGTTTCATGAGAGATGTTATTTCAAAACAGACAGGAGCGAGTTAAAGCACGTGCCAGCGTGAGGGTTTGTTTGCAAATGAGACATGTTGCGGCTGAGTTTGTTTCTCGCGTGCTCACACAGGATCGAAAACATTCGTCTAAATTTGAGGCAGGACTTGAAAAATCAGATTGAAAGTGATCCAAACTTTTTGACCAACGTGATAACAGTTTCCGAGAATTCTGGAATTCTTAGAGACTGGAACTTCGCAGAGCGCACTGAAAGCCATAAATGTTGAAGAGCTCCAGAAGTACTTCAAACAGTGGGAAAGAAGACTGGAGAAGTGAATAGCATTTAACGGAGAGTAGTTTGAAGGGGACTGAAAGAATAAAAAAAAATCTTAAAAATTATTTCTTTAAAACAAAAGTCGGGATTCTTTTGGTTCTCGCGTTAGCTGATATCAAACAGTAAATGGTTCTTAGAGTGCATATTTTTTTTTTTTTACGTAGAGTACATTAATAAATAAATGATTAATCTATTCTAGCAGAATAAGGTTAAGGAATTGAATCAGATTTGCAACGGAACGACATACTTTTTTTTAGCGGCATATAAGTGTGTTTCCTCGATTTCCTGGAGAACTACGCATAAGTATTTATCCTAAAGTACAGTGGAGTATTTATGATTTTATTTCGGGGGGCTTAGCTAACTCTATTCCTGCAAATGTGAAAATTCTGCAAGATATTTCATTTACTTTAAAATAGTAAATAAAATTTCGACAGGAACTTAAAACAGGAAGCCCCCTTAAATACGCCACTGCTCAAATATATGTCATTTTCTTTAGTACATCTCATCTATCAATTGAAACATAAGTTAATTTTAACAAAATATTGTTAAAAGAAGAGATAAGTTTAAGAGTTTTTCATAATTTCGATTTATGTATCACTAACCATACTACGTATACTGTCGTATTGAGCATTTGAGCATTTGTTTCATCTTAATACGTAGGTGGCATGATTATCGTATAGTAACAATTACAGGGTCTCTCCAGAAAGTAATGAGACTGGTCGTAGCACGGCGCTCCAGTCGCTAGCAGCGCGCTCCTCGGTAAGGGAATTTGTAGTCGGGGATTCTAATCTAAGCAACGCACTGAACGTAAAGTAGTAATATAGTATAAGAGGTTTCAGCTGCTCTTCCCGATGAAACTGTGGAGGCTGTGGCGCTGTCCCCTACGAAATTTTGACACTACGAACTACTAAAAGAAAGAACGAATCAAATCATTCAGAGCGCGCGAGTCTGATAGAATTAGCCAATAATACACTTAGCTACTGCTAGTAACAGACAATGCAGTTAGTTACAACTCTAGCCGGTAGTGTCGCAGTCACTTTTGTTGCATTGTGGGAACGATTTGAATTTCCATTAGGAATATAGAGAGTGATTTATAAAGGTAATCAGTGGCACTGGACAGTGTTGCCAGAGCTACTGATTTTGCAGGAGATCTCCTGCTTTTTCTACGTTCTACTGATTTACTGCGAACGAAAATGAAAAGTTATCAATCTCCTGCTTTTTCCTTAGTTCGAGAAGTTAAAGAAATATATTATTAATATTGAATGTTCATTTTTTCCTTTCATAAAAAGATAAAATTTCTCTGTATGCATGCACAAACCTTTGTGGAGCATATAGTTATAGAGCTTTGTTGTATATAATATGAATACAAGGATACAACTGTACGCCATCTTCTGTATGCATGATGGTTGGTGATCTGTATGACTCACTGCAAAATTTACGAGTACGTGTTGTTTAGATTGGGACTTTGAATGGAAGACAAGCTTAGATCACCTCTCTACGATCGTTAGCGAAAAATCGTCTTACATCACGATCACATGTGGCTGTATAATATTGCTATACTATCGCTAGGTGCATAATAAGACATTTTTCCACTCTACTTTGCTCTTTCACTGCGTCTTACTTCACACAAGTGTGTATCAAACATTATTAATATAAAGTGGGCATGAGGGTCCTTTTACCTCCAAAAGATTACCTAATCATCGGAAAATATGAAACTTAGTTTTCAAAAGAAGCAGTCCAAAATTCATTATTACTTTCATTTCAAAATAAAACAATACATACAAAACGTAAATTTGAGTTTTGTCCCCTTAATATTGGCAATCTTTCTTTTTTGCTGTCCCTGGATTTGCACTCAAATGCCGCCCCATTATGTGTCTACTGCTTTCTCCTGTTTTCGAGTCTTCTGCTTATCCAACTGATCGGTCTGGCAACACTGCATCAGTCGCGTCCGAGCTCTGATGCAGTAAGAATCATGCGTAGCGCAAAAGCTGTTTTTGAGTGCTTGTGATGGCAGATTTTCATAAATAATTTTGTGAACCGTTGTTTTGCACATGTTAAGGTCTTCGGCGATTAACCTTATACTCAAACGATGGTCGGAGTTCAGGAGATTTTTCACTTTGGCCACATGTTTTGTCCAAACCACTCGTTAGAGGGTGTTCAGATCGCTCCATATCTTCAATGTTTTTTTAAACTTTCTGAAGCACCGGAGAAACTGGACCCTTGTCAGGGCGCTTTTTCGTAAGCCTTCGTGACCAAGGCAAGCGTCTCGGAAGCATTGCTGCCCAGGTGAAAGCAAACTTTAATGCGAATGCTTCATTTGTTACGTTTTCTGGCTTGACAAAAACTCAAAAACAGCTTTTGCGCCACGCGTGACCCATACTGCATCAGAGATCGGACGCGATTGACGTCCAGTGCTTTGCTTAGCTTAAATCCCTCCACTACAAATTTCCTTGTCGGGCAGCACGCTGCTAGTAACTTGGCCGCCGTACGACGGCCAGTCTCATTATTTTCTGGACAGACCCTGTATTAAGTTTACAAATATTTGTTTTCGTTGATCCTTTCGAACATTGCTCATGATAATGTAATACATTGATCCAGATAAAGTTTGGTATATACGTATATCTATCTGTATGGAAGAACAAACGGAAAAAGTTGAGGAGGAACAGTTCGGTTTCAGGACAGGTAAGAACACAAAAGATGCAACTGAACTATTAGGGTGATCGATGAAAGGTTTATAGAAAAAGAGAAAAAGGTGTATGTGTTATTTATTTACCTAGAAAATGGTTTTGACCGCGTCAATTGGAATTTCTTATTGGAAGTTGTAAAGAAGGTTGGGTTGAAATGGAAAGATTGCAGACTTATAAGAAACTTATATATGAACCAACAAGTAGATGTCAGAATAGGGAATGAAATGACAGTGGAAGGTGCAATTGGAAGGGGAGCTCGACAAGGATGCTGTCTATTGCCTACATTATTTAATATCTATCTAGAAGAGATAGGTAGAAACAACCTACAAAATGAAGACGATAGTTCAGTACGAAGTAAGGTGATTAGGCATATACGGTTTACAGATGATATGGCATTTGTTGCAGAATTTGAAGAGAAAAACAATAAGATGTTAGGAAAACGTGAGGAAGGGCTGTGAAAAATATTGGATGAAAATGAATGTTAGAAAGACAAAAGCCATGGTGATTTGAACAAAGAGGAGAAAATAGAACAGGTGACTAGTTTTCGATACCTGGGTAGTATTGTAAGTGATGATGAAGGGCAAACGTGAAATAAAAGCAAGGATAGGAAAGGTGAAACAAGCGTTTAGGAGAAACGAAATATTATTTTCTGAGGCCTTGATAAAAGAGTTCAGAAACAGACATATAAAATGATTCGCGTGGAGCATTGTACTGTATGGGGCAGAAACATGGACATTATACAAAAGTGATGTAAAACAACTGAGAGCTTACGAAATGTGCATGTGAAAAAGAATGGAGAGAATTAGCGGGGTTGAGCGGGAAATTAATGAGAGCGTGTTAGAAGTGGTGCGGAGAAAGGAACAATTTTAGATATTATTAAGAAGAGGAAGAGAAACTGGTAGGGACATTGGCTAATAATTAACTATACCATGAGGGATGTGCTAGAGGATATGGTAGCAGATAAGAGAGGGAGAGGGCGACGTTACTACAATTATTGGACGTATCAAAAGAGACAAATTGAACGAGAAGACGAAGAGGTTAGATGAAGTCCGTAGAGTATGGAAGCTTCTCAGTTGAGGCAAGTGACCTGCAAATAATGGCAGAATAACATATTTGTGTAATGATTGATCAACGTTAATGTTTTGTTTATTTTAAAATTGTGTGTTTGTACAGCGTACATCATGTTTGCTTACCCTAAGGTACGCAAGCCGCTGCTGGATGATACGTATGTCTTGTGATAGTACACAAGTGGAAAAATTAAGAACCTTTTGTTTATATTACGTCATATTTCCTGCAATTAAGTTAGAAATTATAAAAGTTATCTTACAATTGAACGAGATTCTTTTTTTCTTGGACTTCCTTCTTCTGTAATACTTTTTAAACGTACTGAACAACACATAACAAATCAGAGATGGTCATTTTTCTTAACCCTTCCTCGCCCTCACTCTCAATTGACGCCCCTCACCCTCACCCTCCCTCACACTCACCCTCCATTGACGCCCTCCCCTTACCCTCCCTCACACTTACCCTCCATTGACGCCCTCACACTCACCTTCCCTCACACTTACCCTCCATTGACGCCCTCACACTCACCTTCTTTCACACTCACCCTCCATTGACGCCCTCACACTCACCTTCCCTCACACTCACCCTCCATTGATTACCTCATACTCACCCTTCCTCACACTCACCCTCAATTACTTTATCACCCTCACCCTCCAACGCCCTCACCCTCAACTACTAAAATGAGGGTGAGGGCGGCCCTTATGAGAGCAAAATGAGGGAGGATGACCATCTCTGTAACAAATATTTATAAAGTAGCTGTATGTACTGATAGAACACTGTTAAATGTTTGAGTAGAATTGACTACGAGACGAAAGTTGAAGGTCGGCTCGTCTCTGAGAAAGCTATCTTCACTCAGAAAGTCTCTTCCTATTCCAAGAGCTCAGACGCTTCTCTTCTCGTCTCGCAAACAATCCTATCGCAAAATTTCTAACCCTGAAAGGTAGACGAAGGACTGAAAGAAGAGTAAAATTTGAATAATACAATAAACAAGCAGAAATTAAATTCGAATACTAAGAAGGAAGAGAAAAGGAACAAATCACGTAATCAATAAATAATTTATTGTGAAACAACTGTATAATAAGCACATGACACGTTTCTGAAACACCAAGCAATAAAAATCAGTTCTGGTATCAATATGGATACATTCATATATTAACAATCATTTATTAGGTACAAAAAATAGGATACATGACAGAACACGTACTATAGTCGTATAGACTGGCTGGTTGATGTATGTTGATGAAATGATGAGCAGATGATCTATTTGGTTGCTCATTTACTTTTCTTATTTTGAGCCATGGCGTTGCCTATAACGTATGGAAATATTAAGCTGTCCACAGGACCATCGTTGTCGTCTTTTTGTCCGGCTGCTTGCTGATATTCCTGCTGTTGTTGGTCGAAATTTTGGTACGCTTGCTTTAACTTATTCGCAAAGAAAGGAAGTACCATACCTGCAAGACCACCGCTTCTCCCAGCTTTCTTGTTCTCTCCTGAATTTCCATCACCACCAGTACCGCCTTGTGATGAGGAGCTACCTTCACGTTTGTATTTTACAGTATCCATGATTACAAGCTAATATAAAAATACGTATAGTTAGTTAAGATATTTCAGCATATATGTGACTAGATAATAAAATTAAGCAGGTAGATCAAACTGTACGTATTATTCGTTTAACAATATGGATTGACAATCATTTGGTCACACTAACAATTTCTTTAGTTCAGACAATATACGATTCTAAATGTAAAGAAATGGATAAGATTCTATAACTAAATTTAGCAGTTAAGTAACACCAGTGTTAATTTCAGAATAGTATCTTCGGGGACAGGGCTTAATATAATTCATCGAAGATATGACCCCTGCTCCTAGGCAAGCACCCTAAAATCATCACTAGATAATAGTACTATTAGGAGTACAACATTTGTGCAACTGTTGTTAATTCACTTTCCTCATACTAGATTTTTTTAGTTAGGGAAAATGTATTATTCAACACACAAAGGATAATAGGAAAGTTCTGTAGTACGATAGCACTGATCATCACAGCTGTTACAACTTGGTTCGTGTTAAGGCGACCCCTAATCTTCACTGTAGCACCTCTATTTGCTGTCCCAGAATCAGTTCCTGTTTATCTCTGTTAGTGAAAAGAAGTAGTGACTACCATCGTGGGATGAAACTGAGCGACAGACAATTTTGTACATTGCTTAAATGTAAATAGGTGTTTACGGAAAATTACTCCCGTGCTTGGAGAGGAAGTCTTCATAACATTAAAATATTAAATGGTATCGAGAGTTTCATAGACAAAATTTGTTTCCTTGGAGGATGTTTCAAGGTCAGGTCGATTCTCTTCGCCTGTGACTAAGGAAAACATTGCTGCAATATGACAAATGCTTGAGAGAGTTAGGTATGATGCTTACCCTAAATAGAGTTGTTCTTGGGCATTAATGCACCAACAATAATTGGCTGTCCATCTGCCAGACTACCTACGAAATTATAAAAGTTAGAAAATTCTTACTCTTTGGATACCGCACAACTTGAACGTCCATCAAATGGCATGTCATGTTTCATTGTACCCTGATATCCTGAAAAATTCTGAAAATAAAACATCTATCCATGTGAAAAATATTGTGAAAGTTATGATAATCTGATCTTCAGGCTTCACAAACTTTCTTAAAAAACAGTCAATTTTGCAGTGACAGCAATGATTTCTTTCCTTTCGCTCTTTGATCTAGTACAAAGTGTTTCTTTCTACTAGCAATGAAATCCGGAATGTGTAAGAGTACCTTAACTTTTGTGTGTTTGTAGTGTGAGATTTACAAAAGAAAGAAGAGGAGAAGTAATTAATAAATACCTACGTGCATCGAATCAACCGATTTGAAGAGAAAGTGAATTGAATAGACAACCGAATAAGCACAGTACATGTAGAGTGTTCTAAACTCCAGCCAGACGATACTTCAAAGGTCCTTGTGTAACACAAACAGTGCAAATAGTATTATTTAATGATAAAGAGTAAACAATTATCTACATGTCCAAATAATATCAATGAACTCACATTTCATATAATTGTGTTATTCCAAATTGTAGATTGTAGATTGTAGATCTGGAAGTCTCGTACTAAAACGCATTAACTAAAAGGATCGGGTCATCCCTTGTATGAAAGACGTTGTGGTAGACATGATACATTGTTACGTTGAAGTAAATATTTACAGCCCTTTAGAATAATAAGATGTTCCCAATAATCAAATATGCTAAAAAGTAACTAAATGGATTAAGAAGCATTATTCAACTTACGTACAAGATCAGAAAAACATTGACATTTGTGGAATTTTACGTATATATCGTGTTTCGGTGCTTAACACTTGGATCACTATTGCGTAACTGGGACAAGAAGTGAAACTCTGATATAACAAGAATGATTTGTTAAAATTTAAATGTTAATCAGTATAGGAACACTTCCAGTTATAGTCCTCCAATCTGTATGGAGAAGGTGTGGGAAGTGTTGTATATTTTCTGATGCATATATGGCATCTTAAAAGAAGTGATCTCTTTTTACTCATGTAACCGCTCCACGAATAGATACAATATCAATCATATTTACTCGTGAGTGAAGGACGGGTGAAGCGAGAGGGAAGAACCAGGCAGAAGAATAGGTAAAAGAGTCGGATAATATTTACCACGATAGCATGTCCCTACAGAAGATTAAACAGCCATAAAATGGCGAAATTTGGGCGTACTATTTCCGACAAAGCTCAAATAAAAAACTGAGAAATTATGGGTGTTCAAAGATGAGGAGATTCCTTTGTTATTCTAGAATATAGTCCGGTGAAGAATAGATTTATGGCCGGTTCTATTAAATTAGTCGTCCAGTTTCAAAACGGCTATTCTCCATTTATTTCAAATCCTAGAAAATCGACAAAAACTGTGGGATCGATGCGTTTTGAAGAACTGGAAATATTTGAAGATTTCAAGTTTCTCACATGAACACACTGATGTATTTCCAGCTCTACAAAACATGTAGATCATATATTTTGTCTAAGTTTTCTGGGATTTTCTGGGCATTAGACAAGACCCGTTTCGTAACAGAACAACTCAAGTACAATACGAGCTTTAGAGCAAGTTGTGTTTGAAAATCAGAAGAGAGAAACAAAGAAATGGCATACCGAGAAATACCTGCCTAAAGTTCTTGAAATTCTCAAGAAGCTACTCTTAAGTTCAAGAATACGAAAATGGTTTCTTTGTTACGGTAACACTTCACGGTATTGTTCTATGTATTTGGTAAACACTGAAATAAAATTATTTGTTAGAAACTGTAATCCCATCCTTACAGTACTAACGTCGCTCCATACGACTTTCTACTCTTACCTCGATGACAAGCAAACTGAAATGGAGGCTTTTCTCGAGCGATGGTGATATCGTGAGAGCTTCAGTCAATGAGTGTGCACAAATCTTCTGCGAAATATAGCAAGAATTGTTTGAAGATTGATTTCGAAGCCTGAACAAGTTTATAATTTGTGGTTGAAATTATTTTGAAAAATTATAAAGAGCGCAGTCGTATTGCAGATCTTTCCTAGCTCCCTTTGTATAAGTATTCCGATAAGGTTACATAACTAAATTCAACAGATTGATAATAATGTTAGTATTGAATGAGACATTTCTATAACGATAGAATTTAACAATAGCGTTTTCACACCAACAATTCTTCTAGTTAGGGAATATATTATTCAACATATTAATACGTAAATATTGTTAGATAACTAAATTGAAAGTTATGTCATACTGCCAACAACGAATGCGATAATCATATTTCAAAAGAAATTATTTACAGCTTCCTCATCCTGATTCTTGTAGTTAAGACAATATTATGATTCAACATGTAAATAACTGATGTTAGATTACTAAATTTATGAGATTGGTAACTTCCAGTAGGGAATGCGATATTCGTGTGACAACTGGAAAGGATTAGAGATTAGTTTCTCTTCTTTCAGAAACTAGAGGGAAAGCTGAATGGGGCTGGATGAATGAGCTGGCCTGGAAAAGCTATTTCATTTTTTCGACCGAGTGTCCCGATCGTAAACCGAAACCGTGGCCATATAACAATGAGATATGATACTAATTATTTTATCTTCCTACCAATCGAATAGCAGATAAATTCTCGTGTTGTGTCTAGTTTTAAAAGCAGTTCTTTAAGAGCGTATGCTCTGTGACCTCACAGAATGAATGCTGTTCCAACTCTCTTAACCATGTCGGTCCCGGCGCCTCCCACAGGAGACGTAAAATATGACAACATTTTTATTTCCTTACATCTTTAAAATCTAACTGACAACATTGAAAACTGTTTATAAGGGATTATTCATCTTTGATCATCCCCTGTAAACAATTTTCAATGTTGTCAGTCTCAATATAAAGTAATAAAGAAATAAAAATGTCATCATATATTATGTCCTCTGTGGCGGACGCCAGGGCCGACATTGTTAAACGCTTGGAGAGAACAAGATCCAGGCATGAAAACTTGCATTGACAAGGATAGTGGTGAGAAGAAAAGAATTACATCGATGATATCGCTGATACACTACCCTGAGTTTCATAACTACTCGAACGTTGCAAATATTTAATTATTTCATTTCTCCAAAGCACCCCTTTCACGTCTTAAATTCTGCCTATTTTCTCTGCTGTTTGTCAATCTTGAAAGCGTGCTGCTACGTGGTACAAATCCAGTTGTAAACAACTGGTTCAAGCATGCACTAACATTTCTATGAACTTAAACCTTGATAAACGGTGTGTGCAATATAATAATATTTATACAAACTAATAACTTCAGTTACAAATAACAAAATAAATAAGATAAAGCGGCACACAAGGGACGTATGCGAACCATGACAGCTACATATTTATGAAAATTGGTGCCCTGACTAATTGTGGATCGCTAATCATCGTAGTGATAGTCACTCGGTGCGGAAATGCCTTGTTTGCCGGTACGTATAATAGATATACCAAGCAGTGACCGGGTGAGGCTGTGCCGAGTTACACCTTAAAAACCCCGGAAAAGATCAGAAACTGAAAAATATGTGCATGTAACCTGATACCTACGGGAGGGGGACAAGTGACCAAGATTACGGCAGTACTGTTACACAAGCAGTGTTGCCATCCCAACACAAACTTATAGTTTTTCAAATAGAGCGTATATCATTTTATGGCATTGAAATAATGGGCATAAAACGTGAAAGAAAATAAGCAAGAGATGGGTTATCAGTGTTGCCAAATAGAGGAGATTTGAGTCTGTAAAGTTGAGAAATTATGAAGTGCGTATTGAGAAACGAACAAATGTACTACAACAAGAAGACTGCAGAAGGAACAGTACTGCCGTAATCTTGGTCACTTGTCCCCCTCCCATAGGTATCAGGTTATCTGCACACATTTTTCTTTCTCTGGCGTTTTTTAGGTGTAACTCGGCACAGTCTCACCCAGTCACTACTTGGTATATGTGTTATACGTAGCGGATAAGCAAGGGATTTTCGTTCCGAGTGCCTATCACCAAGATGATTAGCGATCCACAATTAGTCGGTGTACCAATTTTTATAAATATCTAGCTGTCATGGTAGGCATACGTCCCTTGTCAGTTTTGGAATCTATATTACTTATGATAGAGGACATTAGTTTAATGTCAGCCCTCAAAGATTTATGGTGGACAACATCTTCTCCCTGGGTCTTTCTTATGTTCTCTCGTTTCCTGTCATGTCCTTAATTGCTCCAATTCCTTTCTAATAATTCACTTTCACTAAAAATCAACGATTATGACTACAATACTGAATGAAGTACAGTGACATATTTTATTATTGTTTTGTAGCACTTAACGTGGCTGATAATGAAAATGAATAATGGATAATGGATATGGGTGATCAAGTCGATGGACAGTTAAAGAGAGGGTGTTTAAGAGGTAGTCAACTGTAATAAATAAAAGTAAAAAACGAAATTAGACATAATTATAAAGAGGTCAGAATGTTGTTTAAGAGAAATACATGTGTAAGTTTTTTGGAAGAGTACAGAAAGGAAGAACTAAATCTAAGGCAATGAAAGGGGGAAAAAGAAATAGGTTATGAAATAGGCTTACAACAATCAATGGGGAAATGTTATAAATAAAAGGAAGATAAACAATATTGGAGGTAGTTAAACAACAATTGTTAATATGTTGATTATCATATACATTGGGAAGTTCTAAAAGCAGTAAGAAAAGAAAGAGTTATATTGGAGGTAATTATAAGGAACAAAATAAATTGGTTAATGTATTATTTAAGGGAAATCAATTTAAACGTGTTATTATTAGTAAGTAAATAAGAAACTGTATGTTGATTATTATAAGCAGGGAAAGACGTTGGTTACAATATTGGTTAAGAGGAACTAACAAGAAAGTGAAAGAAATAGTAAGAGAAGAAAGAAAATTGCTGAGGTAATGACAAAAATGGAAACAAAATTGTTAATGTGTTTCCTCGTATTTAAGAGACAAATAGAAAACTAGCAGAAATAACAAGTAAAGGAAAATCAAGACAGAAGGCATTATTATAAGAAGGGTGGGTTGTTTGAGGTAAACAAACGAAAGGCTTATGAATAGTAAGGAAAGAAAGAATTAAATTAGATAAATTGGAGATAATTTAATAGGAGGGAAAAACATTCGTTAGAGTGCTGCTGTTGGAAAACAGTGGGAAATGATTATAAAGTGTATAAGGAAAAACATGTTATTAAAAAGATGCAAATAACTAACATATTAGTGAAGAGAAACTTACGAAGAAGTATCACAAATAGTAAACAAGGAAAGAAAGAAATTGTGAATAGTTCAAAGGAGGGAAAGTCATTTTAATATCTGGTTTATTATGAAGAGAAAAACGTACAAGTATTAAATTATAACAAGGGAAGAAAAGAACATTATTAAAGGTAAGTTTATAAGAAGAGTAGTTGGTTTAATTAAAACCAATGGAAAGTACTGGGAAAAATAAGGAAACAAAGAATAGTGTGGAAGATAATTCCAAGGAGAGAAAGAAATCGATCATAGTATGTAATTTAATGGGGCAGACTACTAAATATTTTTCAAAAGCTAACAATTTTTCTTTTGCCCATTTTTCGTAAGTGAAAAGAGATAATGAAATGTAACTTACCACAATAATAGATAATATTATTCTACATTCGAAAATACAAATCGGAAAAATTTTCAGTGTTGTCATCCATAGAAATAACAGTGTGACCAGAATTTGAATTACATAAAAATCTAGATTAAGGCAGAGACTAGAAAAATGAACTCAACGGTAATTGATGACTTAATCATGTTGCCTTGGTTCCTTGTTAACTACTTTTTAAATAATATTTGTATTTATTTTGTAATAAAAGAGTTATTAAATTTACAATTTCTGTTCATTACTGTAACTTAATGTATGTAATGTATTCTGTAACTTAATGTATTCTTAATATATGTAACTTAATCTTTGTTCCATTTATCATGATGTAATAATAGGTTTGTATAAACTGGAAGGAACTTACCTTAAAAAAATAAACAGTGAACGAAAGAAGTGGGAATTAAATAAATAGGAAACTTATTATAAATTATAAACTTTGTATTTGTTTTCTTCATGAAACAAAGTATTTTATACGTACATAAAAAATTACGAATAATGTACAGTCATAAATTAATAACTTAATTGTTTTTTCTATAAAAACGCGATAGAGAACATCGCCAGTCGTACAGATTTGTTAAGTATGATTGAAGAGTGTTCAACGATCAAAATCATTTACCATTCTTATTCTCAGCCATAGATTTTCCTAAAGCGTATGGAAACATTAAACTGTCCACAGGGCCGTCATCATTGCCCTGTTGTTCCTGTTGAGACTGTGAGCCAGTTAAACTTTGATACGACTCTTTTAATTTGCTCATTAAGTGTGGAATGACCATACTTGTAAGGGAGCCAGTGCGTGAAGAAGCATTTTCACCTCCACCACCACCTCCTTCTTCTCCAGTGGCTTCGCGCTTCCCTCGTAGAGAGTCCATGATTCCAAGCTCATAAGGAGACATACCCTCTGGTAAACCAAGATTAAAGGGACCTGTGGCCTCTATCTACAAGAATTAACAAGTGTGCACCAGTGATAAAAGTGATTAAATAGAATCAATTTTGCATGCTATATGTACAGCTTAAGCCACATTGTAAGAAGTTACGGCTATAGATTACGTTTCCGCGTAGTCATCGTATTCATAAACTGCTATTTACTGTCCACTCTTGTTCAGGAAAATCAGTTGCGAATGTTCCATATTTCTGCATGTATGTCAATTGACATGAATATGTCTTCAAGTAAGGTTTCGTTGGGAAAATCATGTACATACTAAATTACTCATTATTTTTTACTAAAAAGTTAGTATCTCAATTATCGTTTTAGCAATTTCATTGATGGTATCGTTCGGCTAACATTCACAACAGCATATACAGTAAATAAGTTTTAATTAGTTTCAATTTAATTGCAAATAAGTTTAAAATAACACAGAATACGGTACTGATATTGTTGGTTTAACGTTTTTACAACACTGGTAGAGTTAAAACTTTTAAATATGATAATTGTAATGAATTCGTAATATGAAAACAAACTTCCATTCATCCTAATATAGGTTAATAAAGCGAAAACTTATAACGTATTACAGCACAATACTTCGAAATACGCATATGCCTACAGAACAGTAGACAATAGGGAATTTGAGCAAATTATACATTTGCGACAACTTTTAGAAAACTGATGTAGCACACAGAATTCTCATGTGTTTTCTTATCCTCAAAGATTTAACTAATCTGTATGATAGGTTGATAGATTTAGAGTCTCAGGTTCATTTTTAATGTGGAAACTACTTCAGATTTGGACCTAATGCTTTACGTGGAACTCTAATCACATGAAGACTCACCGAAAACTAAATCTGGATTATGCTAACCATACAGACGTTGGGTAGGTTACCCACTCCCGGGGTCTCAGTTACTTCAACAACGAGCTTGACGTATTGTTACATCTAATCATGAGTCTTAAATGTGACGATGCATAATGAAACTTTGGTTCCGATATTTTTAAAGTCCGATTAGAATAATTCAATCTCTATTGTGCAGCCAATTCAAGTATCAACACTGAAGTGAAACATCATACGAGTCCATATGATATAACTCATTTTCTTTAAGGTGATTACTTTTAATAACGTTATACGTTTGTATCGTATTTATTAATTTATTATATATGTTTGGCAAGTAAAATTGATAATAGTTTCGATCGTAACTTCTTACAGTGTATATAGAAACATGCTTCACACCCAAAGATAAGAAAGTAGATCTTAATAACTATGAAGTTGATAAAACTGTAGAGGAAACTTTGTGCAACCTTTTAGAATTATAGTAAAGTATCTCCTTTCCTGTGAAGATTATTGCAGCTTTAAAATAAAATTGAATAAATGTACTTCAAAATTTACTGTGTGCTTTAAGATGTGTAATAGCAATATACAGTGCTTGAGAATATGTTTATACAAGTCATGTTGGATACCCAAATGAAATTTGCCATAAGTCAGTGTTTAGTGCAAAGAAATTCATGCTTAACTAAAATAGTTTAAGTAAAACAAAATGTGTGGTAAAACCAAAAGAAGGTGTCATAATGATAGGGTTGGTAGAAATCTTACAAACTTTACCTGAAATATTATGTAGGGATGTTCTACATTTAACGCCATTTCTAAAAAATTAGAGTTTTCTGACGTACGTTGCAATCATTACGACGTCTATCATGTGAATACATACATATTGTCCAAGTAAGTTTTCAAACCCGGAATATTCTCAATTCTCTTCATTACGTTTCATAGCATCACGTGTATTTCTGGAACCCTAGTTCAACTTGGTGCAATGAAACTTGATTCAAAGATTTTCAAAATCTGATTCTTATAGAAAGAAGGCTACCATATATTTATATTACATATTTATGTTGAATTTATTTTTCATTATGTTAAACAACCTGAAAATTACCCAAAATTCCTACCCCAATAACACCATAAAAATTTGCAGTAAATATTTTTAAAATATGAGATATGTCAAGTTGTTATAACCATACCGATGCTGGAAATAAACTGTAAAAATCAATGTGCTATGTAGTTATAATAGTAGGGAAACAATTGTTTTTATGTCTTAACTCTTGAACACATCAAATCTTTGAATCAATGATATAGAGAGAAATGTAATATCCATTAATCCAGCATTGTAGTATACATAGGAAGAAATAAAGGCTCGTGTGAGTTTTTTATTGCATCCCTATTTAACATAAGTAATTCTCACTTCCTCTCCCAGTAATGCATTTATTAAATGTTCTGGTAAATACGTTCCGTTTATTTCAAGTTGGATTTGAATACAACTATCTCATAATATAATTAGGAAATCCTACGTTTGATTGACAGAACTGCAGCAATATATATAATTGTAGTCCCATATGTACGTTTCATGTAATATCGATGCTGTGAAAAGGGGACTGATCTTCTTAGAAATAAATAGGTACAAAAAGGAAATGTTTGAAAGCTGTATATGAATTAAAATACTTGTATATCCATTAGTGGTAAATATAATTTAATTATTTCATGTTTTGTTTTTGTAATCTGATCCTACTTAATGAGCACACTTATTTAAAATTTTCTGCGTTATTTAAATTATTTCATTATGACTAACTATAATAAAATAATAGTAATGTTGACTATTTTGTGCATTTTTTTTAATTATAGAGATTTTCTCGGGATATCAGCCAGGTGAAGTCCGACGATAGAGCTGACGTTCCAAGAACTGACATCGAACTGATTAATGCTCTGAAACGGCTCGTGAATTATACATAACAAACTTTTATGCGTTTAACAAAGAATGGTAGACTGAAATTTGAGGGTTAACCTTGCAGTGGTTGGCAGTCAGAGTCTATGACCGGTTCGAAGTATTAGCAGCAAATATGGAGTGGCTACGAGTTTCACTTGATTGACCTTTTTGTTCTTCAGAATTAAATTCAAATAGGTAACAGTGGACTCTGTTCAGAGGCTACTAATGTGAAACAAGTGAACTCTTATGTTTATAGTAGAATGTAAAGATTGTAACAATAGGTGCCAATTTGTATGCTGTACTACATGGTTACGTGAGCTTACGCATTTTCTTCAACCAATCAACGTTTGATCTGAAACCACACACATAAGAAATTACAGATAATTTATCGTTAGAGTGGCGATGGATCTTAAGAAGGATCGAAACAGCTAGTTCGCATTAAAATCTTCGATTTTTTTTTTTTTTGGGCCATAAACATTTTTCGCTAAATGTCTTGAGTGTTGCTGTTTTATTTACTTTTATATTTTTATGGCACAGTAGTTCCATGTAAACGGCAGATATGTTAATGCTAATGTGCCGATGGTAGCTTCATAGCCAAATTAAAGTTGTAATTTTTTATACTAAGAGAAATGCCCGACTTCTCATGATTTATATATATATATATTGTTTCAAAATAAAAAATTCTGAGTAGAATATATAACGACAAGGAACGCTTTTATCGTTGCCCTGGGCTATCTAACATCCATATTCTTGACTAAACTTGTGCCTGTTATCATGACTGATACTAATCAGCTTAGCGAACCCGAAAACTATGGATTTGACACTAATCACGTTCATTTTGGACATTTGGTTTTCACCTTTGTCACCCCTTCATGCCGATATAGTTCAAAGCTTGGACTTTATTGGCACCGGGTTTATCACTATTCATCTCAGCTACCTTGAGAACAATGGATTCGACACTAATATCAGTCGTTTTCCATTATTTGTACTCTTCCCATTCCTAGAGTTGTAGGTGTGTCTTACCACAATAGTACCTTTATCAGGTTATAATGCATATATGTACGCTAAATAGCTCTACCACTGAGCCAATGCGCCCTCCCCCTTTTGTTTCTAAAAATGAGCTCACATCTTCCTAAAATGAAAACTTCCTAAATACTCTATTTTTGTCATAAAGTTTAAACACCTAATTTCCTCTGAACTCTCTCATCCCACTTAGGATACGCATAAAAAATGTAAACAGCCTACGTTCACTTCCAGGCTTTGCTCTCTTTAATACATTTATTGAAAAGTATGCTAAGCCAACTAATTTTGAATACTGGACAAACATATAAATAACAAACATGGGTACATATATTAATCGAAAAGTCAACAATGAAATGGATTACTAATCTAATAAATTACAACCTTATTGTAACCAAGAAATTCACATCTATACAGTGGTATTAACGTGTCTATTGTTTACGTTAAATTATTGTGTCATTTTCTCCAGAAACCTTCATGGATGCGAGACATACGATGAAAAGTGTTTATAACTTAAGTTAATCCAAAGTTATTAATCTATATTAACTTCATCCACTTTGCTCTCTCTTAATCTAGTTACAAATTGCCACATAATCTTTAAAAAAAAATAGTTGTAAGCAATGCTCGAGTCTACATAAGAAAATTCCATACCTAAAATACATCAGTTCAATATAAAATTGTATGTAAAGGGAAAAGCTTGAAATTAAGGTTTCTCGAGATGTCTTTCGGAAATTTGTAATCTAAAACCAAGTCTTTAAAATTAAACCTACATGAATGTATATAATCTAACAGTTAGTTACCTGTACTAAAAATGCTGCCATCAAGAATGCAACAACGATTTTCATCTTTGAAAAGATATTGCTTTTTATATTCTGAAAAAGGGAAAAAGAGATTAACAGTACTTTCAGTAGGAATAAAATGAATTTAAAATGTATCGATTTCTTCAGTAGAAATCAGTCATATTATGGGGTGGCGTTACGACAAGACAAGATGGCGGAATTTATCTTCCACATGTTTACCGTGTTACCTCTAGTGAATGGGGCCCTGGGTTCGATCTCAGCTCCCGCCAAGTGAACTTTGTGGTGGACAAACACCGTGTACGTGGGTTTCCTCGGTGTTCTCCCGTTTCCTCCCACTTTCTTCATTCCACCATTTCATTCATTTCTCGTAATCACCGTCTCTTTTAGCCTAACCGGCATAAGCGTAGGACGTACAACTCAAATATTTCATTTCATATTTTCCGTGCTCAAGTAATGCACACTCAAACCTTTGGCGTGCTTTGATATTAACCGTGCTTGTGCCCCAGTGCCTTGAAACAATCATCTTGAATGTTTACTCTTTGTTTTCTGTTGGTTACATGGCAAGCCAACGTTACAGCACTGATTACTATTGCAAACTTTTATTCAGAAACAAATACCAATACCAGTAGTTTCAAGATTATACTATTAACAGAAACAATGGTAGATAATTATAAATAATTGTCTCGATGTATCATCTTAAGTGAATATATACAAAAAAGTCTTGTAGGCTAACATTTTCCTGCATGGCCCTCAATCTGTTAAAGTGAGTGCACGGAACAAAATTTGTTGTCTCTTGCTGCACCTTATAAAAGATTTATTCACTTGACAGCTACAGATAATATGAAACATAAAGAGAATCGCCTTAACATATAGATGTTACAAGGGCGTTAATGCATGATTTTAATATATGTGTATGTATTACTAGTGTCTCTTTTGATGAAATATTATCAACATTGTTTGAAATGTGGTGAAAGAGAAAATGCTTGCATGAAAGTCTTTCGATATACATATTTTTACAAATAGTAAAATGATGAAAATATTAGGTACTGCAATCTGTAACGGACATTAGTTTTACTCAATGCCTAATTTTAATTTATTCTAAGGTAGATGGTATTATTTTAGTATTTTCCCACATTATGTCCGTTCACAATCTAACCAGTACCAGATCAATATAAACCTTAACTTGAATCTATTGAACTAAACTCAATCACAGAGTTCTTCAAAGATATTTTCCACATTTCGTTCGCTCCAATGTTGTTAGGAACAGGAATATTTCAGTAACATAACTCCCAAGAACAGCGAATCTCTCCCAAGCACATGCAACATGGAAATAGTGTTTTGAAGTTGAATTACCCCAAAGAGGTAGAGCAATAAACTGAGAATCCTATATTCCAAAAGCAGTCAGCTCCACGTATTTAGGGAAGAGGTACAAGAAGTCGCTTAGATATAGATAGGCAATACAAATAGAAGGCAAGTTAGAACATCTGAAGAGACATATAGGGCCACTGAATATGGATATAGTGAGAATCTGGAAAGTAAAATGAAAGGAACAATACTATTTCTGATTAGGTGAATATAGAATTAAATTATTAATTCGGGTAGAGAAAACGGAGTCATTGGAGTTGGACTTCTATGAAATCAGAAGATAGGACGAGGAGTAAGAAGTTACAATATACTAAATGACGGACAGCAAATTTGTGAAAGTGTTGAAAATGTCATAAAAAGCGTGAAAGAAGAAAGAATTCCTTTTCTGGTAAGAGACTAGAATACAATCGCAGATTGCAGCAAAAATTGCAGAACGGGAAACGGTTTAATAATGTGCAACGAATTAGGAGAAAGAATGATCGAATTTTGCATGAAGACGAAACTAGAGGAGGTAAATAGTTTGTTTAAGAAACATAAGAGCATGATTTATATGAGAAAAATGCCAGGAGATCCAAAGAAATGACAAATAAATTACACACTTATTAAGGAAAAGTTTAGAAATCAAATTGAAAACTGTGGAAGTTACCAGGAGCGGAAGTAGACAGTAGCAACAACTTAGTGATGATGAAGAGTTAGTTGAAATTTAAATTGCTGTTTTTAAAAAAATGTAGATAAATGAAAATAAATGGAAGATTTGATACAAGCAAGGTGAAAAACAAAGAAATTCAAGAACGTTTCAAGTAGAAGACAGTAGATAGGGTAGCACATGAACGAGTAGAGAAAGAAATTATACAGGAATGGCCGTGCATAAAAACTGCCTACTTATTATCAAGAATTAAGTCTTAGATTATGAACAAAAAATACAAAGAGAAGGATTTGTCACGAAAAAAGTTTTGAAAATAAGGGATTTAAAAAAAGAAATGAAAATATCAATTACAATAGTTTACAAGAAGATTAAGCGGATGTACACACCACGGAGATCAAGGAGAATTGTACAGAAGAAAGTTTCATGATTTAAGTTGGAGATAAAGTGAAAACTGACCGGACGTCTTATGTAGTCTTATAATCTTATAGCGCCTAAAGAATAGATTCTATCTCCTCCGTTAATTCTCTATTCAAACCGGAAGTCTTTTCAAATCAGTCGTTTCCGGTTTAATCGTTTATAGTTACAGAATAAAAACGGTAAGAGATATTGAGATGTGTTTTCTCCAATGGACTTAACGTCTCAACAATAACCTTCATCTTCCATGTTCACTGTCTATTCAAACTAAATGAGGTTCAAATTAATCATATTCTGATTCAACGTTTATCATAGAATAAATACGGTAACAGATAGTGGAAAGTCTTTTTTTTTTTCACGTATGACGAATGACTTAGCGTCTCAAGGCAAGGAAACCATGACTATCCAAAATACTCGAACAAAACTGGATGTAGTTGAAATTTTAATATTACTTCCGGTTTCAATGTCGGTTTCCATAGAGCAAATATGGTAGGAGATATAGAGATGAGTGTTTTTTATTTAATTCAGCCTCCTAAGATTAGGATTGGTTTTATCCGTTAACCCTTTAATCAAACTGGAAGTGGTTGAAATTAACGATTTCTGGTTTCAACCTTTAACGCGATAGATTAAAAACAGCAAGGCATAGCAAGTAAAGGCATTTTATATGGATTTCGTGTGCGAGGAACAGGTCCTATCTTTGATGTTATTAATCTATTGCAATCAACACTTTTAGGAGTACTACTTCAAGTTTGAGTACTGAATTTCCATAGTTTGGAACAGGCCCGTGGCCAGCCCCCAAAATTATGGGGGGCGTTAGAAGTTAAAGGGGCCGACCCAAGCATATTATACTTCATCACCATATTATAGTTCATTTTCAAGCCTACCGTGAAATTTTATGGGGGCTAGCCAAAGTTTAAGGGGAGCGGCCCCCTCTTGCCCCCCCGTGGATACGGGCCTGGTTTGGAAGTCAACTGCATTACGCAGTCTCCGTCTAGAGCCTTTGCATTTCAAGTATCCTCTTCTGGCGTTGCTGTCGATGTGTGGTTTCCCGTACCTCCCTCAAAAGAGCAGGGACAAGTTGCTGTGACCGAAATCATTCAACTGTTGGATGCGGACGCGTTGCCACAATGAATTATTTCACGGACTTCATTGTGTTCTGTCTTGTTAGCCATTCTAAGTAGTCTGCGATATTTACTCGTCAAGACAACGACTGAGTGACAACTTGGGCTCATACGACTGAGTGACGACATAGTTGAAGTCATTCACTTCTTTCCCCCAAGTAAAGAGAGTGTTTCGTCGATAAAAGGGTAGCAGAGGTGGGGCCGAAGTATGTTTCGCATATTTTCTGAGGGAACACTTCAAATAAAAAGGCTCTATAGTGACCGCTATGACTCGTGAAGTCTGGGTGCTACACGAATGAAATAACTACTTTCCGTCACTTGTGATACATCGGAAGAATTCGGTACAATTCGCGGAGCTGCCTTGCGAACGTGAAACAGCAGAAGTGCACCAGCAACGTTGCCAAACTTAGAAAGCATGGAACACAAACGAAAATATGACAACACCTCATGACCTACAACACGAACACTAACAATTATTCGAATTCAATGGTAACAATATTAGTAAAAACATACAAAACTACGACCAAACAATACTTAGCGGAAATCCAACAACTGCACGCTCAGGAGATGTTCTCCGTATAGCGGAGAGATGACACTGTTCAAATTTCATGACGGGAGTTGAGGACAGGAACACACCCATTCATATTTACAACAATTGAATAGTACAGTATTAAATGATGGAACATGTTCATCGTAATTTACATCACAATAACACAAAATAACTGGTATACTGATAACCAAAATATTTACTCACTAAAGAGGAGCAGAATAATGTATTTAGAACTTTGTCGGTACATCTAGCAATCCTTATACTAAGGGAAATTTCCGCCAAGTACCTGCGCTTGTCAAGTGCTTGTCTTCAGGGCGTTACCATTGTTTCGCACTGTGTGATCGATGGAGAATTTTCAGTTCACTCTTAACAGGTTTTGTAAAAATGAAAAATTATAATAATTATTGTTTTCAATAAGTGACCAGCGGGCCGGAAGACAGGGTTAGACGGGCCGCATATGGCCCGCGGGCCGGCTGTTGCACACGGTTGGTCTATATAGTATACAGACTAAAACAAAACTCACTTGCTTCTTTCATCCATTTATCTCCAGCGCAGGTTTAATAGAAGTGGAAGTTTTATCTGAACCACCTATTATATGTTCTCGCTGTCTTCCGCTCCCTCTATCTTAAGAGAAAATATAATACCTATTAGTAGAACACTAAATTGATTTGTCAGAAAAAGGTTTCTTGCTATCTCACCGTTTATGTTCCATGTAGGTCAACAGTAAACCCGAGCGTTTTTTTTTCTTTCTCTTTTTTTGTTATTGGTGTTGTTTTTTGTTTTATTAGCTATCACTTAGGTCCGTTACACAGCGCGTGGCAAGATTGTTCTATTCTTTCTTATGGGTGCATGCATAGTCGCGCGGAGCAGCCTCCGCGTGGCCCTATCCGCGTTCCGTCCTCCGCGAGGCAGATAGGGCCATTGAGCAAATGGGTGTTTACATAGTCAAGCGGAACTCCGCGCGCGGAGCAGCCACTTCCCTTTAAAACGGAAAGAGCAAGGTGCATAGTAGCAAAATCAAAATGGAGATTGATCCAGAAAGACTTATTACAGAAGTTGAATTAAGACCATGTTTATATGATCCCGCTTGCGTAGAATAAAAAATCGTGAGATTCGCAATTTTTCCAATTAATTCATCGAACGACCGGACTGACATGCGTAAATAATTTAAAAACTTTTTCTCATCTTCTGGCAATCCTACATACAGAGTCACAAAAGTAACTAAAGGGTGACTTTGGAACCACCTATTTTTCTGTGTTCTTCGTTTTCTCTTCTTACAGAGATAATAAGAAGCCACTATTGTCGTTTCGGTCTTATTCATGTTGACTTGCAACACTGACTGAGGAGAATTGTGTGTGTAATCACGTGACGCGTAGCGCGTAGCTACGGATGACTTTGTAAGCACACACGCATAGCGCGGAGCTCCGCTTGACTGCGTAACGAATCTTATGGTTTAAGTAAAGAATTAAGGATGGATATTATATGTTTTCTTGGAACGTTTAATCGATTTCAGGACATCGTTTCTCTTCAGCTATCAAGATTTTTGCTCTATAGTAACTACCGTTAAAAACGGATTTGTGCTAACTCCGGTTTAAATATTAGTTCAATCAAAGAACTTGATTCTTAATATTTGATCGTCTATACGGTGGTGAAAACTGGTGGCGAATCATCAAGTAGATTTGAGATTTTGTCCATCGTCTCTTGGACGGATGGACATACGAACATAATAAATATGGTCCTGTAAAAGAGCTTTTACCAGCATAGTCATCAACTAGTTTGATATAAAGATGTAAACTGGATGTAAATTGGTTACTGAATTAAGATACAAGTACTTATAAAATTAATTAACTTCACAAACATTTGCCTACACAATGTTTTTCAAATAGACTTGAACATTTCTTTACGCTAATCACCGAAACTACCTATTATACATTTTAACAAGCTTCTTTACACACTGTGTCTATACAATATAACACTAATTATCCGAATTTCAATCATCTGGATCGCAACCAGAGAATTAAAAAAAAATAATTTTCGAAAAGAAAATCTTCCTAATAAATGTGCAACATATATATATATAAAGAGAGAGAGAGAGAACATCAGAGGAAAAAAAATATATAAATCAATCATACTTGGTAACATTAAGTAGTTCTAACCTGTTGAAAAAATTAAATAAAATCTTTGAGTTTACGTCCTACGGTTATGCCACCTAGGTTAAAGGAGACGGTGATGAGAAATGAATGAAATGGTGGAATGAAGAAAGTGGGTCTAACCTGTTGAATCTAAGGCTAATTCTACTTTAATATAAAATGTCTCAAAATAGAGTTGTGAACTTGCAAATGATACATAATACAGAAACTAATTGAAAATGAAAATAGCGATGCGTTGCATAAGAGGCATTTTATGCACGTCTATTATTGTGTTTATTATTATTGTATCATTCTGTTACAGTTCGAATACAGAAAAGAGTAATTAAGGGGTTGATTAAAGGGTTGAAGTGACAAAGAACCCAAAGAGGGTAAAAATAAAGAAATGTACTGCAAAGTTCCTTCTAATTCCATCTGGTTGCAATATTTAGCACATTTTTTTCTTATGATCTATTTTTCCACACTTAAAACTTCTCACCATAAGAGGAAATGAATGTCGATACAAGAATTAAACGACACACCAAATTGGAAATTTTGATAGCAAAATACTTCACAAGGCAAATGATATAAAAAAATAATTTATGCTTTCGACATACCTTCAAATAAAGTATTAATATATATGTGATCTAATTCTAACCAGAAAAAGCCTGCCATCACTTCTCTCTAGTTTCCTCTACTATTACTTTATTCGAAGGTGCTATAGGCAATTTATTTACAAAAGATTCTAATTCATTGTCTTTCTATGTATTATAGAGCTATTTTGTATTCTAACTCAATAAATCACAAATGAATCGAACCACTTGTAATTAATAATATAAGATGTCTGATTGATATTGTACAACATCGGTTCCCAACTTGTGGTACACGTATCCCTGGGGGAACGTGCACGTATACACGAAATGAATTTAGTAACAGAATAAGGCACATATTACCTTTCATACAATGCACTTAAGTACAATCAATAGATTTACACTATAAATGTGTTGATGGCAAATAAGAAAGATGATACTATTTGAACAGAAGAATATACAACTGAATCCCAGCCTATTTACATGTGTATACGGTATATTTTGATATTCTAAATGTTGTTAATACTTTATTCTGGTATCTTTTTTATATACAAAACTAGATGCTAAGTTAATTGCTGTGACATTAAGAACAGTAATTGACTTATTCTGCGATTTGTTAAAACAGTAATTGACTTTATCTCGTACTTACGCATTTTATCAGTTATACAAATGACATTTACCGTTAAAACAGGGATGAGAGGCACTGTATGGGAGAAGAGTGGTTTAGTGGCAAAACGATCACTTCCGGCGATACGGGTGCCTAGTTCGATCCCAGGTTCAGTAAGTTTGGGATGGACAACAGTGTGTTTTCTCGAAGTTCTCCCTCTTTCCCCCACATTCTCATTCCACCAATTCTTTCAGAATTATTTAATATCATTAATTATTAAATTCCTTTAGCCTAAAACTTTAAACTAAAAGTTTTACTTCATAAACCATTATAGTTCGCGAGCTAATCACTAAACCAACATCAAAATAGGATGAATAGTGTTCCAACGATAGACACGAAGTACAGAAACTGTTGGAAACCGATATTCTACCGTAGTATAAAATGAGTTACATGTACCGTTAGTATCAACAAAATAACTGTAATCAAATAAATTCCCAATTACTAAATATTTTTTCTCATCTATATATTAGTAATATTTTCACTGGTATTTTGATATAAAATTGATATTAATCTCAATATTTACTACTTCCGACAACAAATAGGCTATGATCTACACAGTGTTGCATATCAAAACACTTACTTTTCAATCCAAATTCAATGTAGGGCTATGCTTTTGTCCTCCTTTTTCATGTATACGAAAGCCGTTGAAATAAAAAATGATATGGTATCTGTAAGCTTTAAGAGCCGATGCGTACGTTTTCTGTTCTACTATATTTTGTGGTGTTCTCTGCCTAAATGGTGTCACGCTCCATTTCTAAGCACATTCATACTCTTTAGAAATATAAACTTTTAAACCAAGCCTCTCACCCATCTCTCAACTTTTATTTCTTACTAAATTGGCAAATTATTTCTCAAGCAGGTTTTTCGCATAATTTTTTTACAGCATTTTAAAATCGTTTCGACCTATTGCCCCCGAAATTTTCTTTCTAAACGTGATGGATACCTGTTTAACACGTTTGTAAGTATTGTCTGGTACCTTCATGCTGAGACACCTTGACATGGATTGTTCTTTACAGCCAAGTCGAAACAATTTATAGCAATTTTCATAATGTATCTTCGCATTTAAAACTTGTTTTAGCTGTGTAATTATATCAGTTAACACATACGTTGGAAAATGACTCTCTAGTAAATGTTTCGAAGATAATGTATCATTGTTCCGTTTTGTGTGATGTTAGTATTTCTCGAATGGAATATGATAAAATTTTAATATTTTTGTCCTTTAGCAGATAAATATGGTATTTATGGCTGTCGCAGAACGTATTTAATTCCGTTAGCTAATGCTATATTCATAGTAAAGTATTATGAGGAACTTAAAATGTTTTATTTCCAACTAGGAAATTAAACTACATAGCTGTGACATATGGTAATCATTTTGTTATCGCTTTTGGTAATTAAAAACAATGTCTTCCGTTAGGTAGATTACATCCCTGAGCTACAAAATATTACATCAATTTTAATACAACAGAGCATTCACTATATTTTGCAAGATACATTCAGGATTCCATTCACTGGCTATCAATCTTATTTTGGGGGAAGAGACATACGTTTCATTTCCTTTGATTTGTTGGTTAGGTTGTAATTTAGCGTTCCTTTTAGAACGGTGTGACTATATGAGACGTGAACCCCTGTTCAACGTGAAATATGAACTCTCATCGGGAATCGATTCAGGGTCTATGATCCCGACAGTATGTACACTTACGAGTAAGTTCTCGATTTCTATTGAGAGAAGATTTCTATTCTTATTTAAGACATAACTCCTAAAGAGCCTCTTAAGATTTACAGATCCCCTTCCTAGCTCAATGGCTAACGCGGGAGTTTTCTGTATTCCTGATTAAGGAGGCTCGATCCTCAGTTGGGTGCTTGTCTCAAATACATACCTCAGCAGTAATTTGGACCCCATGTTAAACAATAGGTCTATCTCACATATTCTTGGTAGGGACATTAGACATTATACTTACTGCATTTAACCCAACCAATATGAAACTTAATACTACACTACCTACGATATCTGTATACATTATTTACGTATTTTTTTTCTTTTTACTAGCTGAACCTGCGCTCTCTACACAGCGCATCATTCGCATATGAGCATAAATCTCCTTCTCGTTCCTCACAACATATGTACATGTCCCTTTACAGATACAAGTGAAAGACATCTTGATTTTTTAAAAAAAACGGCATAGGGTATCATAAAGGGGAGATTTTTTCGATTATTTTTCTCAATATCTCGCACCGTTTGCAAGATTTGAGCCTACTTCCGGTTGGAGCTTCTAATTCATGTATGACCAGTGTTTTCTTTCTTCTTGCATGCAGTATGTAATAAGCAAATACATTACATATACAATTAATTATAATGTCAGTTATATATGGTGTTCATTGGGCAAAACACTCAAAAAATAAAGATTTATCTTAAGACTCGAGAAATAGTTATCCTTCCTTTTTCACTATTATTTTGCCACGGAACAAACGCCTGAGACATATACAACCCCAATATACAACATTGTGGTGTTGGAATGTATAGCACATAGGATATGATGTTTTTTTTAATTTCAACACTTCCAGCGTACCCTTAAAAAATGTAATAAAGTAATAAAGGCCATGTTTTATTAATATTCTATTAGAACTAGACAATCTACGCAACATTTCAAATCGATCAGTGAAAACGTCATCTTTCTAGAGCCTGTAGTTTCCGAGATCTCATTGTCTAAATGATTGACCACAAACATATAAACATAGTTTAAAAGAACTCTGGAGATGAAAGCACAACTCACATGCATTGATTTTAGAGAAGGCTTATTAAAATACAAAGGCTTTGAACAATAATTTTATATCACAAACTTTATGAAAAAGATATAGTTAACTAATTTAGACTATTTAAAGTACAAATAGTTAAAATGTTTGTCTCTGTTAAACGTGAAATCACACATAACCGTAAACGAAAGATTTGAAAGCTAAAGCTATAGGTTGGAGCTCAGTCGCTTTTAATTGTTATTGTAGCATTTTAATAGATAGATAAGAAGGAGAACCAGTTTCCTATTTAAAAGCCTTTGATTTACTATTTTAGTTTGCGTTTAGCGTCAAATCAATATGAAACCAGACCCTCTCCTCAAAGTAGAAACGAAATTGCAGGCTTTGTTGAAACTGTCCCCACCGGTTTCTAGTTAAGTCAAAACCAGTACTCAACAAGGGTAACAAGGCAGGTCGAAGCTCAGATATAAACATAGAATAATTTCTTTTGTAAATAACTTGTTACAAAGCTTGTACATGTGTTGTCATATTAAAAACATTAAACTCCCGACTTAACGCAAAGTAGGGCGTTCCGTAAATCTTTACATACCTTGATTTTTACGTAAAATCTTTCCTTGACCATAACAACCCACGATTATGCCTGCTAGGCTAAAGGAAGACGATGATTGAACTAAGCAAATGATGATGGGAGAATTGGTAGAATGATAAAATGGGAGGATACGGTAGTACTTTGAGAAAACCCATGAAGATGACGTTGTTCACCACAAACTTATGTGACCGGGGATCGAACCAAAGGTAAGCGCTCTACCACTAAACCACCGTGCCCCCCCCCCTGATCTTTACGTAAGTCAAATGGTGGAATGACGAAAGATAAAGGCAACGGGAGAAATAGAAAGAAACTCAAGCTCACAGACTTTGTTCACTGCAAAGCAAATTTACCAGGAGCTAGAATCGAACCAGGATAAGAAGGGAGCGCTTTATCACTGTTTCTATCGTCGTTTCATTATCAAATTAGCAACTATACAGATCGGTCAAACATAATTTTACAAAAGTTTATAAGTATGGAAAAAATAAGAAGAATGCAAAATTTGTTAAAATATAAATCAAATGTAAACAAATAATTTAAAAAATAAGTAAACATAGCAGGAATAACTCTGTATACAAGTAAATATTCAAAGAGAAAAAGGAACAAACACAACTATCATACAAATGTTTATCCAGCACTTTAAGAAAACTTGAAAACAGTAGGCGTGCTTAAAAACAAGTCAGTTTCCATTTTTATTTGAGAAAACTATACTTATAACTATGTAAAGTACATTGTTAGCATTGAGTGATAAATTCAACGGTCAAATCAAATAGTCATATTACAGCGTTGTGTTTTAATTTGAAATAATCCCTAGTACGTACCAGAGACAACTTGCAAGATGCTTGCTGTAAGCTTGAATTGCAAGTCGGCCAAGCTTGCATGCAGCTTGATTGGAAAACATGCAAGCATGTCGCAAGCTGGATTGCAGTAACGAAGTTACATGGGGGCCACCTTGCATTCAATGTTCCATTCAAGCTTGACGTAAACGTTTTACATGTTAAGTCAATAGCCAATAAACGGCCAGTGATGCTATGACGCTCTGCGAAGGGTCTAAAGCATCGCTTACAAGTACAACAAAAGGAAAACTGTATGAAAACATGCGCTTCAATAGCAAGCGTACAAAGCCAAAAGCCAAGCACGCGCCAACTGGCCGAAAGATTTCTTGCTACTAGGGATAGTGGAAATCCGGGAAAAACAGAAGCACTAAAAGTAGTGAAGCCAAGCTCCAATGATAAAATAATGAGGAATACATTTCTCACGAAGTTTCAGATGGAAAGAACTTTTGGATATGTCCTTCAGCGATGACAGATATATCATCTAATTGGTTATACATTTCACACAATTAAGATGCACCACAAAGTTTAATTCCACTGGTGATTGCCATAGGGTTACGAAATACACTATACCATATAACTCGATTGTGAATAATGTTCGACATCTACAGCCAATTGCACTGAAAGAAGACATTCTGAATTTTAGCGGAAAAACGTAGATGTAACTGATAATGCAAAATCTATGGTAGTATAGCTCACTTTATTCTTTCACTTATATATATATATATATATATATATATATATATATATATATATATATATATATATATATATATATATATATATATATATATATATATCCGTGTAACGTGGGTTCCTGTCACCACGGCATGGCGCGTCCTCAGGTTGCGGATCGAGAAGAAGGCCTCTAGATATAGAGGTTAGCTGCGAATATACTGAATAAGCAGTCGCGGACAGCCGACTAGGAGTGGTCCTCCAGCTTGGGGGTTTGGGTAAGGCTAACACCCTCATCCTGTAAAAAAAGGTACTTGTTCAGAAACATGCACAAAAGCCTCGGACAAGGACTGATAACTTGGCACGACATCAGCAAAAGAAAATGGACATGAGATTTGGAACATGGAATATTAGAAGTCTTTATAGGGCAGGCGCGTTAAAATCTGTAACGAGTGAGTTAGAGAAATACAGGATGGACTTAGTAGGAGTTCAGGAAGTTAGGTGGGAAGGAAATGGATCTGAGAATTCCGGAAATTTTACGTTCTTTTACGGGGAAGGAAATAAAAATCACCAGGTAGGAACAGGGTTTTTCGTTCACAAACGAATATTACCAGCAATTAAACGGGTTGAATTTGTTACTGACAGACTTTCTTTTATTACTCTTAAGGGACGGTGGTGTGATATTATTGTTTTAAATGTACATGCTCCAACTGAAGATAAGGGTGACGATATAAAAGATAGTTTTTACGAAGAAGTGGAACGGATATTTGACCAACTCCCGCGATACCATATGAAGATTCTATTAGGGGATTTCAATGCGAAGGTAGGACGAGAGGATATTTTCAAACCGATTATAGGGAACGAAAGTTTGCATAAGGAAAGTAATGACAACGGTGTTAGACTCGTGAACTTTGCAACATCCAAAAACCTAATCGTGAAGAGTACAAAATTCCCACATCGCGACGTTCATAAATACACTTGGACATCACCAGACGGAAAAACACATAATCAAATTGATCACGTTTTAGTAGATAGAAGAAGACAATCTAGCATAATTGACGTCCGGTCGTTTAGAGGGGCTGATTGTGACACTGATCACTACCTGGTAGTAGCGATAATACGGGAGAGATTATCGTTGAATAAAGGTAATATTCAATGTCCGAAAACGGAGAGATTTAATTTAAAGAAATTAGAAGAGAGCCAGGTAAGAGAGGAATACCAGATTGAAGTTTCGAATAGATTCTCGGTCTTAGAAGACTCGGAGTGCACTAGTGTTGAGGATACTTGGATTGAAATTAGAGATAGCATTAAAAGTTCAGCAATAGAAAAATTGGGACACGCGGAAATACGTAGGAACAAACCATGGTTCGACCAAGAATGCATTAAACTAGCAGAGAAGAGAAAACAGGCAAAATTACGGTGGCTACAAAATCCGAATGAAATAACTACACAAAATTTCGCAGATATCAGGCGGGAAACTTCCAAAACTTTTAGAACAAAGAAACGGGATTTTTTGAAAGCTAAAATTAAGGAACTTGAAGATAATAGTAAAAATAAAAATATTCGGGACATGTATAAGGGGATCAGCGAATTTAAGAAAGGCTATCAACCTCGTGCTTATATATTAAAGAAATCGGACGGAACAGTTCTCACTGATACGGATAGCCTCTTAAATAGATGGAAAGATTTCTTTGACGATTTGCTGAACACGCAGCCAAAAACTAATGTGCGTGGAGAAAAGGAGATACACACCGCAGAACCGTATATTCCAGAACCCAATCGAATAGAAGTGGAAGCCGCTATAAAGAAATTAAAGAAACACAAATCTCCGGGTGTAGATGAAATTCCGGCTGAGTTAATTTTAGCTGGAGGCGAAAAATTGTGGAACAAGATACACAAACTCATTCTCCTTATCTGGAACAAGGAAGAATTGCCACAAGAGTGGAAAGAGTCAATCATTGTTCCAATTCACAAGAAAGGCGACAAAACTGACTGTAATAATTATCGAGGCATTTCTCTTCTGTCAACATCCTATAAAATCCTTTCAAATATTCTGTTAGCAAGATTGACCCCATACGCAGATGAAATTATTGGAGATTATCAATGCGGATTTAGACGAAATCGATCAACTGTCGACCAAATATTTACCATTCGCCAAATACTCGAAAAGAAGTGGGAATACAATACCCCGGTACATCAACTATTTATTGATTTTAGAAAGGCTTACGACTCGGTTAGGAGAGTTACATTATACAACGTTCTTACAGAACTTGGAATACCGAGAAAGCTAATTAGATTAATTAAGATATGTTTAAGTGAATCCCAAAGTAAAGTCCGGGTAGGAAAATTTTTGTCCCCGAGCTTCCACGTCGAAAATGGCCTGAAACAAGGAGATGCGTTGTCGCCATTATTATTTAACTTTGTGCTGGAATACGCCATAAGGAAAATCAAAGATAGCAACCAGGGCCTAGAGTTGAACGGCATTCACCAGGTTATGGCATATGCTGATGATGTAAATTTAATAGGGGATGATAGGAGAACAGTAGAAATAAATGCAGAGATCTTATTAAACGCTTGCAGGGACATGGGTTTAGAAGTAAATGCAGAGAAGACTAAATACATGGAAGTGCGTCGGGACCGTAATACGGCAAATTGTGGAGGCGTTAAAATATTAAATAATGCTTTTGATAAAGTGGATACTTTCAAATATTTAGGATCAATATTAACAGACGAAAATCATATTCACGAAGAAATTAAATGTCGACTAAAAGCAGGGAATTCGTGTTACTACTCGGTTCAAAATCTCTTGTCGTCGCGAATTCTGTCGAGGAATTTGAAGCTTAAAATATATAAAACGATAATCATGCCTGTTGTTCTGTATGGTTGCGAAACATGGTCGCTTACTCTGAGGGAAGAACATAGACTGAAAGTATTTGAGAACAGGATCCTGAGAAGAATATTCGGACCCAAGAGGAACGAGAATGGGGAATGGCGGAAGCTTCATAACGAGGAACTACGTAGTTTATACGGTTTACCCAACATTGTTAGGGTCGTCAAGTCTAGGAGGCTTAGGTGGGCAGGTCATGTAGCTAGAATGGAAGAAAGTAGAAACGCTTTCAAAGTGTTGACTGGTAGACCCATAGGAAAACGACCATTAGGAAGACCTAGGCGCAGATGGGAGGATAATATTAAGATGGATCTCGCAGAGATAGGAATACAAAGTAGAAACTGGATGCAATTAGCTAAGGATAGAAGTCAGTGGAGAGCTTTTGTGAATGCGGCACTGAACCTCCGGGTTCCATAGGCCATAGAGTTAGTTAGTTAGTTATATATATATATATATATATATATATATATATACAGGGCCGGATCAGTATTTTCTGAGGGGTGTGCACCAACAACTATCAGTACATTTGAATCACATTTAAAGTTTTAAATACCTTTAGGCAGCTGTGATGTGTATGAGGAATTAACTTGAACTATTGTGTTTAGCAAAACTCCGCTTTCTTTTAAGCCCGAAACGGAAACATGACATGAAATTTTAGGAAAGTATTGCTACTTTCATTGCCATTTTCTCACTTTAGATAGTGTATATTCAGAACGAAGGGGGGTGCACGCGGTCTGGTATACCCCCTAAATCCGGCCCTGTATATATATATATAGTGGAGGATCCAGGATATGATCATGGGAAGTGCTAAACCATAGTTTGCCGTTTTATCCAGTGTAAAGCAGGATTGAAGCTCATTTTATACAGTGTATACCTGAGCGTCAAGGGAGAGCTATAGCCCCTATAACACCCCTTGGATCCGCCTCTGTATATATATATATATATATATATATATATATATATATACAGGGAGTCCATAAAGTCCGGCAGGAAAGTAAAACTCTATAACTTGGAAATCATTACGTTTAAGTGTATAAATATTTGGGGTTGGAAGAAGAGAAGTTTAAAGTTTTGTTCTGGCCACAATACTCGATGACATTCGCGCTGGTAATCACGTGACTTAAGATGGCGTCAATTAAAGAAAAGGCACAATGCGTTTTGTGGTTTTTCGGAATTAAAATCTTGCGTTTCAGTGCAGAGAAAGTTCCCCACAACGTATGGGAAAACACCCCCAGCAGAAACAAGTATCAAGAGATGGTATTAGAAGTTCAAAGAAACAGGAAATGTGTCAGATTTACCACACAGTCGAAGGCCAGGAACGAGTGACGATGTGATTCACACGTTGTAGAACGGCGTAGCGAGGAATCCAATGAAGTCGCTTAAACGTAGGTCATTGGAACTGGGAATACCGAAGTCAACGTTACACAAGATCGTACGCAAGAATTTGAAGGTCCGGCCATATAAGTTAAAATTTGTGCACGAGCTGATACAGGAAGACTGTGACATGAGAATGGAATTCTGTGAGTCAATGCTTACCCGCTTACAAGAAGAGTTGAGTTGATTTTAGTTTAGCGTCCCTTTCAGCAGCGAGGCTATATGAGACGTGAACCTACTGAGTAACGTGGAATCCGAACCACATGAGCTCCCGCCAGGAATCGAACCCGGGTCTCCCACGCCAAAGCCGCTTACAAGAAGATGATGACGTTCTGTCTTGATTTCTGTTTTCAGATGAAGCCACATTTCATGTGTCGGGAAAAGTGAACAGGCTCAACTGCCGATTTTGGGAGGTGGAAAATCCACGTGAAATCGAAGAGCACAAGCGGCGTAGTCCCAAAGTAAATGTGTGGTGTGCTGTTTCAATGGACCATATTATCGGCCCTTTTTTCTTCGAGTAAGAGACGGTAAATGCTAACAATTATCTCAACATGCTACAGACATTCCTTTTACTAGAAGGTTAGGCATCCTTAATGAGGTCCACATGACAGGATGGGGCACCGCCACACTATGCCCTTCAAGTTCGACAGTTTCTTACGAAGAATTTAAGGAGAGATGGATTGGCCAAAGAGTACCCACACCTTGGCCTGCAAGACCACCAGATTTGTCGCCTTGTGATTACTGGCTATGGGGACACGTGAAGACCAAGGTGTATTCACAGAAGCCAACTAATCTGCACGATCTCAAGAACAAAATAACTGACGTAATTTTGAACACCAAAAAGTATTTTTTAATATATTACGTAGTTTTCAAGTTACAGAATTTTACTTTCCTGCAGGACTTTATGAACTCCCTGGACTTTATGGACTATATATATATATATATATATATATATATATATATATATATATATATAGAGAGAGAGAGAGAGAGAGAGAGAGAGAGTATATATAGCTCTATAGTATAGAGTAAATATCTCCGCTGAGGGGGTAACGATTGTAAATTTAGAGGTGATATAATACCAATGAATTGTATCCAGTAAAGAAATGAAGTTTTTCAAAAAGAAAAATGGTAGTATTATTATACAGGGTAGAATATCATTTCATAAAAAGATAGCGATACACTTGTTTTGGGTTATCTGTTAATTGTTATTCATCCATATGATGTGTTGATTTTCGAACGATATTCAGTACTTTGAAATACAACATGTATGAATTCACGATGGTAAATGTGTGTTGATTTGTTCCTACCCGTCCTTCCGATGAGAAAATTTCTCAAGCGTCCGTATCCAAACACTTTGCGAAAATATAGGAAGTTGTGCAAAAAATATTGATCAAACGTTAAAACCAATCCAAAAATGTACACTGACATACGACACACATGAATAATATATTTCTGTAAAGGCTATACTGAAGCCGGAAGGATTGTTGGAGATATTTTTTTTAAATACCTAAAGAAGTTACAAAGTAAGCCATGAATCGTGGAAGTATTGCCACCTCTATGTACGGGAGGCCGATCATTTAAAGTGTTTGGGAAGTGTTTTGATGAGAGACGCTTACTGTGTCCAAGGGTTGACGTCAAGAACAGTCATAGCCAAAGAAGTATTCAACAAGAAAAAAAATCACTCTTAATGAGTAGGCTTAATACTGAACTAAGGAAGAAGTTGGTCAAGTGCTATATATGGAGCATTGGACTGTGTGATTCAGACTTGGACATTCAGGAAGTAGAGAAGAAATATTTAGAAAACATAGAAATATGATGTTGGAGGAAGCTGGAAAAGATAACATGGACAGAAAGAGTAATACTCAAAAATGTTTTGATACGGATAGGAGAGAACAGGACGCTTTCATTCAGCATTCTTCGTAGGAAGGACAATTTTTGGATAGGGGACATCTTACGAAGGAATTCTCTTCTATTTATTGCCATACAAGGAAAGATGGAAGGTAAGCGAGGAATAGGAAGAAGAACACGACTGATCGTTGATTTGAAAAACAGAAGAAAGTGTTGGAACATAAAAGAGGAAGTTCAAGATTGAGAATCGTGGAAGAAACATTTCCAGGTTCAAACAACAACAACAACAACAACAAACTCATTTAATAATAATAACAAAATAATAATAATAATAATAATAATAATAATAATAATAATAATAATAATAATAATAATAAATATATTATTATTATTATTATTATTATTATTATTATTATTATTATTATTATTATTATTATTATTATTATTATATAACCATATAAAACTTAATTTGAATCCTAAGTTTCAAAGTTGAGATGTGTTATATATTACACGTGGTTACATAATATATTATATACATGTTGTTAAATAAACTCAAAGTGCCACAACCTACTTCCTTTATAATACGTACATTCGTTCACGTTCTCTGCGGAAATAGTTCATGAACTCGGAAATCAAACCTTGAGGTGCATTGAGTACTTGCCACTCTCATGAACTTTTTTACAACTTAAAGCACGTGTTATTGTTTCTTTCATGCAAAACTCTATGGAATATATTTTAATCAAACTTTGAACACCACATGTGGCTTCACGTAAGTACATTCATATAGAGAATAAGAAATATATCTATATGTACTTGTTTTATACATCTAAGACTGACATTCTGCTTAGTAAACAGTAATGATACAATATCTTCCCAGTAAAATTGAAAAAATATTTACTGTCAAACGTATCATCATTTCTTGTTGTTAAATTACAATGAAGCATAGTATAATTAGCTGAACTGATTCTGAGTTTAACGTCCCGTTCAGCAGCGAGACAATATGAGACGTTGACCTACTGATTAAAGTGGAATCCGAACCACATGAGCTCTCACTGGGAATCGAACCCGGACCTCCCACGCTAAAGGTGCGTACGCTAACCACTTAGCCACGAAGGAGCTGCATGAATATGTATATATGGTTAATATTACAATAATTTTCAGAAATAATAACAATCCATAATTATTCATTTGGATATAAAACATAATCCCATTACTACTTTATGTCCATTTCACAAAGATTTAGTAACAGAAGTCGGTAAGTTTAATTGTAGTTGAATTATCTGAGTTTTAATATCCCTTTCAGCACGGAGGCAATATGAACGTGAAGTTACTAACTAACGTGGGATCTTACGTGAGTCACATAAACTCCCATTGGAAATCGTACCCGGACTTCTCATGCCAAAGATTTGTACTGTAATCACAGAGTCAAGACAAAGATTTTTAGTGTTTTTAGGCATTACGTGCTTCGTTACATTCATGTATTTCTACAACCCAAGGAGAGATTATCACTTTCTGGCTATCGTGTTTTTCAAAATTCGGTTATGAATCAAAGTAATTCATTGATTGATTAAAATACGTAATTAGGAACATGAACAATACAATCATAGCTGTGTTCAAAACTGTCATCTTACAAATCTTCATATCTTCCTGAGTATTTTTGAAGTAAATACTGTACACTATGCGAGAACAAAGCTATACCAAAATAATAATTATCATGATTTTAGAAAGGCGTCGACTCAGTTAGGAGAGAAACATTATACAACGTTCTTACAAAACTTGGAATACCGATAAAGCTAATTAGATTAATTAAGTTATGTTTAAATGAATTCCAAAGTAAAGTCCGGGTAGGAAAATTTTTGTCCACGAGCTGTCACGTCGAAAATGGCCTGAAACAAGGAGATGCGTTGTCGCTATTATTATTTAACTTTGTTCTGGAATACGCTATAAGGAAAATCAAAGATACCAACCAGGGCTTACAGTTGAACGGTATTCACCAGGTTATGGCATATGCTGATGATGTAAATTTAATAGGGGATAAGAAATGCAGAGATCTTATTAAACGCTTGCAGGGACATGGGTTTAGAAGTAATGCAGAGAAAACTAAATAAATGGAAGTGCGTCCGGACCGTAATGCGGCAAATTATGGATGCGTGAAAATATTAAATAATACTTTTGATAAAGTGGATAGTTTCAAATATCTAGGGTCAGTATTAAGAGAGGAAAATCATATTCACGAAGAAATTAAATGTCGACTAAAAGCAGGAATTTCGTGTTACTATTCGGTTCAAAATCTCTTGTCGTCGCGAATTCTCTCGAGGAATCTCAAGCTTAAAATATACAAAACGATAATCATGCCTGTTGTTCTGTATAGTTGCGAAACATGGTCGCTTAGTCTGAGGGAAGAACATAGACTGAAAGTATTTGAGAACAAGAGACTGAGACGAATATTCGGACCCAAGAGGAACGGAAATGAGGAATGGCGGAAACTTCATAACGAGGAACTACACGGTTTACCCAACACTGTTAGGGTCGTCAAGTCTAGGAGGCTTAGGTGGGCAGGTGTAGCTAGAATGGAAGAAAGTAGAAACGCTTTCAAAGTATTGACTGGTAGACCCATAGCTTTTGTGAATGCGGCAATGAACCTCCTGGTTCCATAGGCCATTGAGTTAGTTAGTTAATTAGTTAGGTATTCTGCCATTATTAGCAGGTCATTTGCAGCAACTGAAAAGTTTCTATGCTCCACGGTCTTCCCCTTACGTTTAGTCTTCACATGTGATTTTTCTTTTGTTTCGATATAGTCCATTGCTTGTAGACTCCTTAGCCAGCACATTCTCTTTCCTCCCATCATACTCTCTAACACTTGCCTCATAGTATAATTTCTTCTTAGTCAATGTCACAACCACTTCTCTTCCTTTTCTTAACAATATCTAAAAGCTTCCAGTTGTTTTTCATCATTTTTGCGTAACATCTATGTTTCTGTTCTATTGAGTATCAATCTTTGTTCCAATTCACAAGAAAGGCTACAAAATTTATTGTATTGACTATAAGGGCATCTCTCTTTTGTCACTATCCACTTACAAACATTCTGTTAGGAAGATTGACTCCACATGCAGATCACGTTATTAGATATTATCAGTCTAGATTTGGGCAAAATTCATTAACTAATGACCAGATATTTACCGCTCGTCAAATCCCCGAAAAGAAATAGGAATACAATAAACCATGATATCAATTATTTATTTGCTTCAGAAAGTCCAATGACTCTGTTAGAAGGAAAACATAGAACAACATTTTATTGGATTTGGAATACCTAAAATGCTAGTTAGATTAATTAAATACCAAAGTAAAGTCCACGTAGAAAAATACTTGCACACGAGCTTTCACGGCGAGAACGGCCTGAAATAAGAAGATGAATTGACGCTGTTATTATTAAATTCTGTTCTGGAATACGCTATAAGGAAAATCAAAGGTAGCGATCAGGGCCTATAGCTTAATAGCACTTAATAGGTGATGGTACATGGTGATGATGTAAACATAATAGGTGATGGTATGAGAACAACAGAAAGAAATACAGAGGTTTCATTAAATGCCTACAGGGACATGAGTTTAGGAGTATATGCAGAACAAAAACAGAAAAAAAAAATACCTGACTTGCCATATATTCAAAGCAACGAGAAAATTATTTTAGTCAAAAGTTATTATATTTTATGGCATAAAAGCACTATGTACAGGGCGTAGCATATACACACACATTTTCACCGCAAATGTTGGAAATGTCCCCCATGAGCCACCAAACATGAGACTTGCCACGATTCAGGTGTATAGATTCTTTTTGAACGCTCTGTACAAAAATTCACCGTGGTCATAATACTCTAAATTATGGTTTCGTTAAAATGCCAAAGAATACTACCGACAGACTGGATACCTTCAAATATCTAAGACCAATACTAACGAATCAAAACTATGTACACCAACACTAATCAATCAAAAGTATATAAATGAAGAAATTAAATGTCGACTGAAAGCAGAGAATTCGTGTTATTATTAAATCCAAACTCTTTTGTCTTCGGAAATTCTGTCGAAGAATTTGAAGTTTAAAATATACAGAACGATAAGTATAATTGTTGTGCTGCATGGTTGCGAAACATGGTGGCTTAATCTGAAGGAAGACTATAGACTGAAAGTATTTTAGAATGAATCCTGAGGTAAATATTCGGACCAAAGAGGAAGGAGAATGGAGAACGGCGGAGACTTCATGAGGAACTGCATAACTTATACCGTTTTTCTAACATTGATAGGAACATTGTGGCGAGAATGGAAGAAAAATAGGAACACCATTAAAATTAAAGCTGGAAACGCAATTAGGAGAAAAATCATTAGGAAGAACCTAGGCGCAGATGGGTGGACAAATATTAAGATGGATCTCGCAGAAATAGGAATAAAAAGTAGAAACTGGATCCAGTTGGCTAAGTCGATGGAGTTACGTGTGTGTGTATGTTTGTATGTGTGTGTGTGTGTATGTGAATGAATCATTAAACCCTGGAATACTGTAAGCCATCTAGTTTGTTAATTAGTGTATAATAGTGTTATAAATATAACGTGAACTTAATCTGTAATATTCTTCATTACACTAGCCTTGCCGTATGCTATAATTAGATAATAGATTAATCTGAGAGAAGGTAATCGATTTTCAATTTAAAACTTTTCGTGATACTCGTGTAACATTTTCATGAACTAAATACTTTGGTTTCCTCAGACACTATGATATACTTGAGCATTAACATAATAAGTACTGGGGAGGCGCAGGTGGCTCAGTGGTAGAGCGTTCACCTCCGGTGCTTGGGGACCCTGGTTCGATCCCAGCACGCGCCGTGTGGACTTTGTGGTGAACAAACACCGTGCTCGTGTGTTTTCTTGTGGTTCTTCCGTTTCCTCCCACTTTCTTCATCCCACCATTTCTCTCATCATTAACGTCACCTTTAGCCTAACCGGCATAAGCATGGGACGTAAAACTTAAAGATTTTATTTCATTTTCATTTCATAATGAGTACTATGAGACGTACTTACGAGACGAGACGAGATTTATGACAGAATTTGGTATGTTGTAAACCTTGTCCTGTCTCGTAGATAGGTCTCCTACTTAACCCATATACGCTCAAATTACTTTTTCTCGTGAAATTTTGTGAAATTTACCATATTGAGTCTATACTAGTCCAGAAGAAATGTTATAAATGAATTTTCGTAAAACATACATATTTTCGAACCTTTTAAAAATGTTGCAATAACGCACCACTAAGCACATACCGATGAGATACCGGCAGAAGCTTCTTCTAACGTTCAAAATTAGTTACTAAAGAAATACCAGTGAAAACGTTTCTGCTTTATTTTAACATTGCTAAAGAACACATATATGGTTTATTCTATGTATGTGACAACAGTAACAAACTGTTAAACAATGAAATAATAGTAATTACAACCTGCACTTATATCAGAACACTTAAAGGTAAATATAATACTTAAATCAATCGTTTCAGCTGATGTTCAAGCAACTATTGTTTGTGGAATATGTCAGAAGTATTTGTCATGCAGGGTCAGTTTGCACCTTTTCGTTGTTTGCGAACCTGCATAACGCACACATCAGTTTTCTTTTTATTTCTGTACCTATCATGGGCTGTTCCTTATCATATCCCACTTCAGTAGACACTCTGTCTGATGTAGGAGTTTTGGCTCTTCCTGCCTTAGACTTTTGGGTTCCGTACTTCTACAACAAAGAAAGTGCTACACATCTAAATTGTAGGAAATCTATTAGTTTTTACTGTATCTTTGCTGTATTATCAATCCCCAAATAAACAAAGACAACCACCACTTTTTACTTCTTATATTCGTTCTGTATGACGCTTCGTTTCGGTAAATGAGGTCCGTATCTCCTATATATTCATTATATTTGCCAATAATAGGCGGTAGAGAAGATTTGATCTTCCTCTTAGCTGTTGAGTTCCTCGAGACTTTTTTCACTTGCACCACGCATTCGCAATTCGATATTGCAGATACTACTCCATTGTCTTCAAAACGATAAATCACAGAACAGTCTTTACACGTTTGGAAATCAAAAGAACTTCTCTCCTCTTTGCATAAAACATTTGCAGATTTCAGAGGGCTTTCTTCTATTCTGTCACTTCTGACTGTCCCGGTCAATCCTGTACCATGTTCTATGAAGTCATCTACAGTTTTAGTAGAAGGAAACGTTGTCTGCAGGTTCGTGATTACGGACGCCGTCTCGTGGCAACGTGTCTGCAAATTTAGTAAGTAACGGTACTCCTCCAGCAAGATCGAAGTTGTACTAGTTTGATTAGGATTTAGATTTCTGGGCTTTCAGCATCTAAGGCCATATATCTTGTCACGTTTGAGGGATCACGTCCCTAGGCGCGCACACTATCCGAGGAAAGGGAAGGAAGGAAGCGGCCTGAGACCTATAAGTTAGGTACCATCCCGGCATTCGCCTGGTGTGAATGAGAAAAACCAAGGAAAATCTCATGCAAGGTGGCATTTTGAAAACCGTTTTTACACTTTTTCGACTGTGTGACTTCAGTTGGAATCGAACCCGTGATTGCTCACACCTGGTATACTTCAAAACAAATTAGGCCAGTTGAAGTTTCAGGCACCATATCTTATATCCTATATGTATGGATTTTCCTTTACGAATTGCTTGAGACTATTTCTTCCATAGTATGACGCCATTTAGTGCACTCGTATAAGCTTGATGATGCCAAAACGCAACATTTAAATTTTTCTGTATTCACTGGTATGTGCTTAGTGATGCGAAAACGCAACATGGGTTTTGCTCACGCAAGAACTCTAACATGAAACGAATTTAATACAGAGAATTACTGTACATTATTATATTTATGTATTTCCTCTTGAGTTAACAAACAAAATAAGCTTTTTGATAAATTAGAACACTTAACTTACATTCAATTTGCCATGAAGTGCTGATTTTTCCCATCCAAAAAGCTCATTGTTTTTTTGTTAGCTTCAGAAGCTCAAACTATTGTGAATCGGTGGATAAGTCGTATCAACTAACAAAGATAGTCAATACTGCCAGCTACTCGAAACACAAAATGCAGCATCAGATTATAAAATAACTGAATGTAGAAGGGAAGCCCAAAACCTGTGAAATTTTGTGATAACGCAACACTAAGCGTTTATGGGTTAATGTTCATGTATATCATAATGTTTGATGAACTCAATGTACTTAGTTATGAATGGATTAGCTTTGTTCCGCGATTGGTTAATTATTTAGTTATAAACATCATATATACGGATATTTTTTTGGTTAGTCTCTGTGCATTTACAGAGAAATTCTTGCGTCCCCGAATCTTAGATAAATCTCTTCAAAATTTGCAATATATGTTTTAGTATGATATTTTTTGAGAGTTTTTATATCTTAAAAAATTATTTAAAAACAGAATTTTCCAGTGCAGATGTTAATTTAAAGAAAAACAAAATTGTTGTTGCATTATTGTTTTCCTTTTGTTTCAGGAAATGAGAACTGTTATTATCTTAACTTCTATGTTAGCCTTCGTAAAGGTAAGACCATAGTGTATAACCTGTATTTCATGAATGATTAGCTGGTAATTTATAAGTAATTATGCCCAAATGTCTAGAAGGGACTAGGATGTAACTTGCCCATTTTAATAAGTCAGATCACTAGAAAATATTCAAATTGGTGGAAGTGCCCAAGCTATGTAATACTGAAGGGAAACAAACAACTTTGTACAGCAACCAGCAAAAATATATTCCCCGAAGTGTTGTAAATCCATTACTTGGGATCCAGGTCATTTGCAGTTTGTAAAACGCCTGGGCAGATGTAACCTAACTTACACGTAACTTTCCTCGGCACAGACAGCAGTTGGTAGCCCTGATACAAGTCTTTATGCAGGCAAAAATTGTGAGTAGATGACGCACGAAACAATTCTCCATTCCGAGATGAATCTATATGGTTCAGATCACGTTGTCCAATGAACACCATATATTATTCTCAATAATGCTTTCTATGCGATGTATTATTTCATTATATACTGTATGTTCATAAAAATAAAAATACTGACAATGCATGAATCAGAAAATACTGACAATGCTTGAAAGTAAATGAAAATATCAAATAACTGCTGGAAATAAGTTTGTAAATGATTGCCTCCATTGACAGACCTTCCCCAATTCTTCTCATTCCAATATCTTTTTCTTTCTGGAGAGAAAATCTTGATGTCATACTGTTTATGCATTGAAATAGATATTGAAACATTTGGAAAAGTTTCAACCTGGACGGGTTTTGAACCCGGGAGCACCGAATAGAAGTTCAATGCGCTAACCGCTTAACTATCGCGTCACTTCAGCTTCCACCCAAACTATTAGCTACGTAATATCATTGCATGTAAGAATATACACAAGTTATTTTCATTGTAAACAGAGACTTTGTTTATGCTATTGTCACAGTGACTTACTCGAAGTTTCCTTCTTTAACTCGAAAACAAGTTATATAGAAATTCGTCAATGACAAAAATATTACCTTATTGTTTTTAACGGCGGTCCCGATTAACATTATTATTCTTGCTCATCTTAACTTATAATTTTCAAAGAAGAAAAAACGGAAGACATTCTTTTCTCATTCTTTAATTGTATTAACACATGTAGAAATAGAAAGTCCTATATTTATCTTCGTAACTTTTAGTTCATTTTTTTGTCTTCATGTCAGGAATTTATAGTGGAGAAGTAAAATATGAAACTGGTATGGCAGTGACCCGGGTTCGAATCCCCTCGTGGCAAATTAATTTTTCTTTTGAAAGGTATTGTTTACGTATTTGGTTTTGTAATTCTACTATTCCTTTATTATTATTATTTTATTATTATTATTATTATTATTATTATTATTATTATTATTATTATTATTGGAAAGTAGAGATTTGGCTACATATTTTATATTTTATACAGTTTTTGATTGAATCGCAAGCTTTTTGTTGATATAGAAGGTAAATGCAACATATCTGAAATGGTGAAATGCTTTAAACGAAATGACGTTTGTGTTTTATTACTCGTATTTTTCACCCAAACTAACGATATACCTTACGTATTAATCAATTGTTTGTTAAAACATATTACGTTCCCAAACTGTACGAATCAAGGTTGATACGGCTGACGTAATCTTGTAGTTGTGTTTTATAGTTCACTTTTCAATTACGAGTGCACTGAAGAATGTTCTCTCGACACTAAGATCGAGAGAAATTGAATATTTTCTGTTATTTTACATTGGAAGTATCAATATTACAAAAGATAAATATTTACTTTAATTACCCAACGATATTCGAACTCAGGACCAACGGGATGTGAAACCAACGCTTATTCCCTTATTAAGACATCGCTGTTAATTAAGGGGGCAAAAACTTAGTGTGAAGTGTCCTCAGCAATTTGCCCATTTTCAGAATTTCAACTTTGTAAAACTTGTTTCCGTCATAATAAAATAGAAAGTGTTATGTAGAAACAATAGTCAAGAGAATTCAAATCTAAATTTCAAAGTAAATTGTTGAAAATGAGTGATAAAAGTAGCATTATTGGATTTTGCTGCAGGATTATATATGAGGAAGTTTATTGCCTTGCTTGAGCATCGGGGCTAAATGATACGTGAAACTACAGTTGAAATATATCTCTTGAGAAACGAAATCTTTCAGTTTTACGTCTCACGATTATGCCGGCTAGGCTAAAGGAAACTAACTGTTATATATATATATATATATATATATATATATATATATATATATATATATATATATATATATATATATATTCGGGTATTTCTTTATAATTATATTGTTTCATGAGCCATTAATATACAGTGCAGAGTGTCGAGTTCAACATCTATCCAGTCTACTCGATATTGGGGAAATCAAAATCTCTAACCGTTGGCCGGAGAAGACGTGATGTGCGGCCCGCGCACTCAAACGTTCTTTTTATACATATTTTCTCTGCATTACATGAATCTTTCGTTTTTGTGAAATTAGAAAAAGAAAACTTATAATGTAAACAAACAAACTCAAGCTACCTCATGCCGAAGGCGACCGTGGACCAGCGATGACCAACTTTTGTCCTCTTGGCAAACATTGGATGCCCTGCAGCGGAGATCCGCTGCGGCCAAACTTCCGTTTTCAAAATTATACCAGTAGCGTTCCACCAACGACAGAGAAGCGACGAAACACCAATTAACCACAAAATTTCTCCTCCAAAATATGTTAAAACTCCTCTATGCATGATTCGTTTATATTAAAGTGAATCTTAAAAATACTAAAAGAACTAGCCCGGAGTGGGAAAGAACCAGCAACTTTATGATCAGTAGACTAGTGGTCTTTCGACTTCACAGTGGAGGCGATGAAGGAGACGCATGTAGAGGGATAAATCATTGAGGTACTTTTGCCACCATTGAGATACCACCTGAAACTCATGATAATGGCTTTTACAATCCAAGGAAAGTTTAAATAGTTTTGAAAAAATAACATTTGTATTTGATGTCCATTATGAAGGAAAGTCTTAAAACAATAATGTTTTCAAATTTACCAATTTTCCATATAAATACCAACAGAGTAGGAGATTGGCTTCCTAGTGTCGCATGTTAATAAACAACAGTATATATGTATATCTGTATATGTAGTTCCGCATAAATGTAGTCAGATTAATTATGCTCGAATTAATCAAATGACCCCTGTACAAATTGAAAACACTACTACTTATTACTTCACACAACACGTGGCATTCATTGTATCACGACGGGTGACGCAGAGATATCAACGTTAATAGTATACAATTAAATACAAGAATACATATTACAATATCGATAATATATCTTACAATATTGATAAAAATGAGCAGAATAACAATATATAGTAAGAGTGCCAGCTAAAATGTATAGCGACCATTTTGCCTACATCTTTGGACTGAACTGCCGTTAGCCCTTTGAAGAAATTTTGATTTTACTGTACATTACAGATAAGCTACTATATAAAAACCATTACATTCATTCCGAAGTTATTCGTTTAAAAAAAATCGATTGTTATCAAAGAATCGTAACTAGTAAATTCTTTGAAGTAATATCTCACGAATTTATAAATAACTAGATGTTTTTTTAAGTGGATCATTTGTGGTAGCACACCGGACTTAGTTACCGATATTTATGGCTTTGTAGATCATGGATAGCTATCTCAACTGGCTCCCTAGTTCCATTAAGATAATATATTATCACTGAAACTTTTGTGCCATCAGGAATCGATCTCAAAACTCGGTGCACCTAACTCAGCACTAACTATTCAGTTATAGAATTAAGACTGAGACACAAGATCGAACACCGTATGTTAAAGACGCACGCCGATAGACACAAGCTTAATTAGAAAACGCAAGATCCAATTTATTTGGACAATAAAAAAAAAGACAGAGCCTTATGGTTCCGTGTGTTTCTATCAACTAAGCGTTGTGATCAGTGGCGTATTTAGGGGGGCTTCCGGGCGTAAGCCACCCCCCGCCACGAAATCTTACTTACTATAGTAAAGTAAATGAAATTTCTTGCAATTTTCACATTTTCAGACAAAGCTCCCCGAAAGTTAGCAAAGCCCCTCCCGAAACAAAATCGTAAATACGCCACTGGTTGTGATGTTACCTTTTAACTAACTTAGCTTTAAACTCTGTAAACGATCCGAAACACGCGTAAATCGTCCCGCGTTTAAAGGGTTTCCTGCCTTTAAAAAATCCGCTGTTTAGAGGTGAATTTTTGCAGAATACACTTTCAGAAAATAAGTCACGCGTACAAACCCCAACCATATTGCTATATTCAGCAAATTTTAGTTTAAAATGAGCATTGCATTTAATTATTTTGCTTGGCATTATTATATAAGTTTATCAAGAATCGTACAAACCATTCCCATGTAACTGAATGGCAGCCAACAGTAATCATACAGCAATGGTGACTCATGCAGTACATACGTTTGAAGTACATATGTTTGAAGTATGTGCAGCTCTGTTGCCGGATGCACGTACTTCTTATCTTTTGTGTGTAAATGTTACACTGTTAGTCTTTCAAACTATGTTATGCATAATTGTGGATACTCTTACAGAATAAACCCATATCCATCTGTCCGCCCGCTGTCTGCATCAGATATCAGAGGGAAGAGCGTTTACTTTTTTTCATGTCTTCAATTCATCATCCCAGCAATAAACTGGTCCCAACCTATTATTCAACTAGAAGTGGTAAAATTCAATTCAACATTCGGTTTCATTCTCATTACTTATCTCCATTGAGCAGGGTAACTCACAGATATGACTTTTTGATATCGATTCAGCTTTCCAAGAATAAAACTTAATTTTCATTTTTATCTCAATAATTAAATTGAAAGTTGGGAACCGGGTTTCGACACTAATTGTTGTAGTGATGAAACGCTGAATCTATGTCAAAAATACTTCTTACATTCTATTGCTGTTTCAAGGGTAAATTTAATTTTCATCTTTATCCCATTAATTAAATTGAAAGTGGTGGAAATCTGTGATTTCCCGTTTCAGCATTGATTGTAGTAGTAATGAAACGGAAACAGAAGGATAGAAAAAGTTTTTTTATATATGGATTCAGTATTTCAAGAATAAATTTCATTTTTATCTTTATCCCACTAATTGAATTGAAAGTGGTGAAAATCTACGATTTCCGGTTTCAACATTGATTGTCGTAGTGATGAAAAGATAACAGTAAGCAAAAAGAATTCTTTTTGGTATAGATTCAGCGTTTCAAGAATAAATTTAATTGTCATTTTTATCCCACTACTTAAATTGAAAATTGTGGAAATTTACGATTTTGGGATCACCATTGATTGCTGTAGTGATGAAACGGCAATAGGAAGCAAGAAGGAGTTTTTGCGATATGAATTTCCTACTGCATGGATCGGTTTTATCTTCAACTGTTTTTCTCTATTGAAACCAAAAGTATTAGATGTATACAACTAGTTCCGGTTTCAGTTTTGATCTCTGTAGATCTAAGACAGTAATGGATAGGAAATAGTGGCCTTTTGATATGGCTTCAGTGTCCCGCACGGATAAGTTTTTTAAATTTCATTTCTAGTTATTCTGCTAATACGGAAATAGTGAAATCAGTACTACTTTGATTTCCATATTAGTTCCTGTATAGTAACAGATATGGAGATTTTGTTACAGTATATGGTTTTAACATCAGATGATAAGGTTCTACCTTATCTTTGATCTTATTTCTCTATTGTAACTATAAGTTATAAATCTTCCGATTTCGGTATTGGCTTCGCTTACTTTGAAAGTATATATTAGTTTTGCAATATGAGACGAAACTTACTGAAAAATGCTGCTTATGCACAGAACAAATGCTTACATCAGATTTCCCCTCGTATTGGAAATATCTCGTGTTAGCAAACAAAACCACGTGGTTCGGCACAAGCACACGACGGATGACGTCATAACCGACGGAATACGAAGAAGATCCTTTCCTTTCCTACCTATCTCTAGCTGCAACAGGTAAATGATATTTCCTTCTCTCCAAGCTGCAACGGGCAGAAGAAACTCTTCTAACCCTATCTCTGTTCTGCTACGGACAAGAGGTATTCTCGCCTATCTCCGAGCTACAAAGAACAGGAGATGTTAATTGTATGTCTGTGTGGGAAAGAGAAGGGGTTCCCTTTACATCCAGATGTAGCCGGCAGGGTCATTCTTAACAAGCTCATCTGAAACCTCCGTGCTGCAACGGAAGGTCCTATTGTACTTAACATCGAAGAGAAGAATTCCTCAAGACAAATAGAAATTATTTACTTGTAATCTTTTTTTATGAACTTTATACCAGTAAACAATTTTCATAATAAAAGTTGAGGGACAATACAGAAAACACCCTTGTGCCTTTACTCTACCAAATATTTCAATATTGTAAGAACTCATAAGTATCATATAGATATTTTAAAAATTTCTGATCATTATTAACGGAAATATACTAATCTGTTCATAATTCTATTTTAGGTGATAGCGGGATATCCTTACCCACCTTACATACAAGATCCACCAATGTCTGCGCGCACTATGTATCCTGCAGATTATCCAGAGCCTATGTACTATGGTGGTCCAATTGAATATGAAGATTCAGATGATGATACACTCGTTGGTATGCAAGTGGGGAATCTAATGAATCAGAACAACGTACAACTTGGACAATTACTAACAGAAACCGCACGTCGATGAACCAACCTATCCATTTTTGTAATAATAAATATCTTATTTTCTATTTCAGTATATATTATTATAAAGTCCATCTAATCATTTTACCTGTTTAGTTAATTGATAGTCACATGTTTAGAAAATTTGGTTACCAACTAGAGTTGCAAGATCTTATGTTTCTCTTGCAAGTTTTACTTTTACATTTTACAAGATATGTGCGGAGAGTAACACCACCAAGTCTATAAGTATGAAAAGAAAAGCATTATTATTATTATTATTATTATTATTATTATTATTATTATTATTATTATTATTATTATTAATAATAATAATAATAATAATAATAATAATAATAACTGGTAAAATTCTTGAAAATATTGTCCTCCTGCGTCGATGCATCTTTGCCAGTTGCATTTCCTATAAGCGAAGGCACCTTGCAAGGCAAATTCAGGAAGTGTGTTTAGCCATTTCACAAACTGCTTTCACATCATCGATTCTTGTAACGATGTCCTTTCAGGGGAAATTTCAAACAGGAAAAGAAAAGAGGAGTTTACAGGAGTCAAGTCGGGGATGTAGGATGGCTGGGACAGCACTGTCACGTTAATTTGCCTAGGAAACTGCGTAAGAGGCGAAACAGGGGCTTACGAAATCACCAAACGTTGACTTTCAAGAGTTCGGGAAGACTGAACAAGCACTCGCTCGGTAGTTGACTTACACTACCATGGATTTTAACAGAAAGTGCGCGCTGAAACGTACAGTCACTTCACAATATAATGTATGACATTACTTTTCGGACAGACTCTGTATGTTATATATTTCTATTTTCCTCGTAAAAAAGTTTTCTTCTTGTTTTTTGTTTAATAAATAAAAGAAGTGATAGTGCTAAACATTTTTAAAGTTAGTGCAAAAATTGTTGAGTTATCTTGTTAAGAACCTATGAGTAATTAGTTCTTCCAATTAATGTTAGTTTTCGCAAAAGCGTCTTGGCCTTACGTTTAAGAATAATTTGGTCATAGGTCCTTAGCCTTCCCTTGTCAACACTGTCTCTATCATATTGCAGTTGTGATTGATCATGATATACTGATATCATTAACAGAAGTTATTCTGAACTTATTAAAGTAGAATGCTTAAGGATTTCGATATATCATATAATGATTTCTTGAAAGTATAAGAAGATATGGCGTTGTTGAAAGATGGAAGTCTTCATTAACATACGATTTAACGGAAACAAAGATTTGTATAACATAGTTGTTTGATTCGATTTGAGTTTAGCGTCCCTTTCAACACCGATACCCTACAGGTTAGCATGAGTCCGAACATGAACTACCTCATTCTTACTTGTAACAAACTTTTATTATTATTATTATTATTATTATTATTATTATTATTATTATTATTATTATTATTATTATTATATTACATTATTTTATGTGTTGCAATTATAAATGAAGGTGGAATAAATGAATATCACTCTACTTTCTAATTATAATTATTCTATGTTTACAACGACTCACCGAAGGTAGTCATCAACCCTGGTTCGGCTAATAATATAAGTAAATCTTTAGTGGTAGTAATCGTTTACACCTTAAAATATCTTCCGTAATTATATTCACTAGTATTATCACCTTTTCTACGGAAATTACAAGTCCATGATAAGTGTTAGATAATTTATTCGTTGATTCTCTTTTAACGTATATTCACACAAACTGTCTTGCAATCATACATGTTAATTATATATCCATAAACAACTACATAGCAACCAACTATGCAATAATAATGTATATTTCTTATATCTTAAAAACATCCTTCTTTTGTTATTTTTAAGTAACATTATATCAGGTATAGTGCTTGTGTAGAAGCACTTTCTGCCCAAGATACAGGTAATTATCGATCGATACAAAGTATCTCGTTGTATAAAATGTCACCCGATGATGGGACTGAATATAAAAGTTACAAGGTAGCTTGACTTTTATAGTTAAGAACCACTGGTCCGTTTACAATAATGGTATTCTATTAATTGTCCTTTACATTTTGATCGCCCCTCGTATATAACTTCATTAAAGTTCCTTCATATAAATACATTTATAACAAGTCTTCTATTTCATTAATATTTATCTTTTATTATAAAAACGTCGTCGCTTATTAATATAATCAACGAAGGATACGAAGTCAAAAACGTAAGAAATAATTTCATTTTAAAACACATTACAATGATCAACAGTTTCAATCATTATTAAAAACGGTGATGATAACAATGTTTGGTCTTTCTAGGGCGCATTATATAGTAATTACTTTAGATGATATTTTACAGCATACGTTATATCAATAAGGCGTCATGATACAAAAGGATCTTATTCGAGTAACATATAAGGTGATGCATGAAGACAGTCGTCGAATAACTAGCTTAATAGAATGAACCTTATACTTAACATAATCCTTGATAATTAAGTTTCAACACAAATCACTATAATATAAATAACCTTTGCTTTTAATCAATTATGAATCGAACTATAATTCTTCACATTAACAAGAAAGAATTAAAATCATTTGAAAATTATCATTTATTGAAACAGAAGTAATGAAATATCTACGGATCCATTACTTACTCCTTTAATGTGTTGTACTTCAAAGTCATAAGGGTTGTTTTCATTATTGTCATTAACACATAAATTTGAAGATAAATGTTCATAAGAATATATAACTGACATAGACTTAACCCTTACTACATCAACTGCAGTCAGTTTAAATTCGTACTTGCATATGATTCTAATAAAGTACATTGTACTGCACAATCGTGATTATGTTCCGCATTATTTTGTACATGAATTGCGTCATTGTTTTGATTTTGATACGAAGTGCCATCTCTTGAATTACGATTACGTCTATCCATGTAGTTTACTGTATTTCTGGAATTTCGCCATGTATTTCGACCGTTTTTGAGTCTACTTCGATTAAGTGATCTGACATAATTATTGTCACGATTGGTTAGGTTAGGTGGATTCCCAACATATCTTTGCTATTTTGCTCGTTCTGATTGTTTAAATTTGCTCGAATTAAGTTATGTTCCGTATTGTCTGCATTACGGATATTTAGATTACGAACAGGTACAAGGCAGTGTTGCCAACAAGTTGATACAAAAAGTCGCTAAAGAGGAGATGAAATGACTCCAATTTGGGGTGAAAAGTCGTTAAAAAAAATTTCGTGGAGTTTTGCCTTATATATATATATATATATATATGTGTGTGTGTGTGTGTGTATGTGTGTGTAAGGTACGTGATCAATTCAAGCCATAGTAGTATATACGCTAAAAGAATTTATATGAAAGACTCATATCAGGGCCGGATTTAGGGGGATGTAAAGATGCACGTGCACACACCCCTTCGTTGTAAATATACACTACCCAAAGAGGGAAGGTAGCAGTGAAAATAGCAACACTTTCCGAAAATTCCTGCTATCATGTTTCTGTTTGGTCTTAAAACAAAGGGAAGTTTTGCAAAATCGATAGTTTAAGTGAATTTTCTAAAAATTGAAAGAAAAGGATTCACTAAGAACAGACACTTACAATTTCCAGGGCATTTCCTCATTCACACTACAGATGCCTAAAGGCATTTAAAAAATTCCAACTGAATTCAAATGTACTGGTAGTTATTGGTGCACTCCCCTCAGAAAATCCTGGATCCCCTCAGAAAATTCTTTTAGCGTATATACTACTATGGCTTGAATTGATCACGTACCTTACACACACATACACACACACACACACACACATATATATATATATATATATATATATATATATATATATATATATATATATATATATATATATATATATATGATCAATTTTGATTAAACGAAATCAAAAATAAATTTAGAAAAACGAACAAAATTCAAGGTCTAGGAAAATCTTACTTCACTTCTATTCACGCTTCTAGAGATAGTATGTTTGCTATCGTTAATGAATTATTTGTGCCTCTAAACGAAATCTCTGTAAACTAAAGGACATTAAAAGCTGGAGTTGGTCCCCGTTAGAAGGTAAGAGATACCAACAATCAAAGAGGGAATATAGAGATAAAAGTTATGTACTTTTCCAGCTCGTCCACATCTGCACATAAGGAAAAGGAAAATAAACATATATATCTGAACTGATTCATGCTAATAGTACTTATTTTATGATAAGTTGTTCGCAGTACAAAAGTCGCTAGATTTGTAAATAAGTCGCCAAATCGTCATTCCAAAATCACCAAAAAAGTCGCTAATCGGAAAAATTACTTTTTGTCGCTATCCTGGAATGCGAATCCCCTAGATTTAGCGACTTTTCCCCCAAATTGGCAACACTGGTACAAGGTGATCTGAATTGTTTTTAATTTTACCTATTCCCGTTTGATGATTCAGTGCATGGTATTGAGTTTCATAACATTGGACAAGCATTAATAAGTGATTAAAACTCATGCACTGCGTAGGAAACAGGATCTGTTGTAATTTAAACGGTAGTAGATTTCGAATAGATGCAATCACTCTAGATTCCGATTGCAACGGATTTACGACTTTTAATTCGTTATACGTATTTACAACAAAATCAACAACAGATTTGTACAAACGAGGATTAAAAGGTTGGTTTCTAATCGTGGCATCTCTGTTTGCAAGTAAAAAGTCGTTTTCGTAATTTGCAATCAGCGCGGCTTTGAATTCCTCATATGTACTGACGTGATCTCGTACTGCTTTAAACCATAAAGAACATGGTGGGAGTAATAAATGAGGGATTAATTTCATATATTGCGATTTATCTATACCCATTATACTGCACTCATCCTGAAATTTTTCTAGGAAAGAAGTAGCATTTTCATTACATTTACCACTAAACTTACTCATAGCAGGTATTTCGCTCATCTTTACACTTAACTTTACATTCCTTTCACCATTTCGTGTTCGTGTTGAGTGACAATTTCTACCTACTGCGTTATGCGTGGTTCCACCATCTCTTTTCCGCCCATCTGTATTCCTTGGATGAATTCTTTCCAAAATAATGTCCTCATCGGATGGATTACTTGAAGAGATAATGTAAGGTCCACGTTGATCTGCTGCAGGTGAATGCGAGGACATCTCTTGTGAACAAGGGAACTCCGAACGATCATTAACCATGTTGTTGTGGTATGCGTTGTCCTTAATCTGTAACGTCCTAATTTCCTCTTGTAAGGTAGATATCAATTGAGTATTTGCACGTATTTGGTTTGAATTATCAGTGACCTGAATCTTTTGCTGACGAACAGAAGATTCTATTACTTCCAAATCCTTTTTTACACAATTGACTTCTTGGATTACATGGTTGTAATTATCCTGGCAATCTTCAGATAATCTTTTTAGCTTTTCATCAAATTGTAATGTGATGTCTCTCACCGCCTGGATAACAGATTGTTTCGTCTCTTCTGATTTTTGATCTATTTGCTCTAATCCTTTACTCAATTCTTCTGACTTTTGATCTATATGCTCTAATCTTCTATTCAATTCTTCTGACTTTTGATCTGTGTGCTCCAATCGTCTACTTAATTCTTCATATTGTCTACTTGATTCTTCGGATTTCTGCTGTACCGTCTGTTTTAATTCGTTGGACATCTGAGTCAAATTTTGCTTCATGGCTTCTAAATCGTCTTTTCGGCTTTGTTCCTGTCGCTGTAATGCCATCAAAATTTTGTCTTCTAATGTCAACATTTCGGGTGTAATGGGAGATATATCTTGCTCGTTGTTAGCACTGCCAACAGTTTCATTTTCTACTATCTCACCGATCATAATTTTTCTTGTGATTACTCTGCTACTTCTGAGAATAGTTGAGTTTGTATTCATGGACCTTCTTACAGAGGTAAATTCACCCTTACTTTAGACTTCGGGATATGAATTTACAAGAATCCCGGGTGAGGTAAACCAAAAATTTTACAACGACTCACCAAAGGTAGTCATCAACCCTGGTTCGGCTAATAATATAAGTAAATCTTTAGTGGTAGTAATCGTTTACACCTTAAAATATCTTCCGTAATTATATTCACTAGTATTATCACCTTTTCTACGGAAATTACAAGTCCATGATAAGTGTTAGATAATTTATTCGTTGATTCTCTTTTAACGTATATTCACACAAACTGTCTTGCAATCATACATGTTAATTATATATCCATAAACAACTACATAGCAACCAACTATGCAATAATAATGTATATTTCTTATATCTTAAAAACATCCTTCTTTTGTTATTTTTAAGTAACATTATATCAGGTATAGTGCTTGTGTAGAAGCACTTTCTGCCCAAGATACAGGTAATTATCGATCGATACAAAGTATCTCGTTGTATGTTATTATGAGAAGTCAGATGTATATATGGTGATTATATGTAAATTCTGAATATCACACATCTTCATTTTCCATTCCCTTTGTTTTGCCCTACAGTGTTTACTTCTGCCCCATCTATAAAATAGGGCTGTTTTCGCTTCTGCCTCTAAAAATATAATAAAATCTTACAGGAACAATATGAGTTTCGATTAGGTATGACACATTACTGCAAACAGAAATGCTAATAATGTACTTATTATCATTACTGGGTTATATAGCATGTGAACAGTAATGAAGTTAGAGGGGTGCTAGGTGCCCCCGGTGGCATTGTCTACCCCCCAAATGTCCCAGACACGTTGTCTCGCAATGTTGGTCAAGAAAGTAAAACTATCATTTTCAATATATAAAAAAGCTGCCCCATTCACGTCCCTCCGTCTGTACCTAAGAAATTAAAACTAGCATCCTCACTGTTTGTGGGAGTTATCTATTCAACTATTTACCACACAAATATTGTTTATATTAAAGTAGAGTACGGGAATTCAGTTTTCACTGTCAATGTATTTTTATTTGATACTCCAGTGTAAAAAAAAAAAGTCTAGGATTTATTCCTCCAAGATAACATCATTTGGTAAATATTAATGATTTGGGTGATTTGTCAGTAATGATGATCTCAGATTTCTCCTGGGAGACAGGGGCTTCAATACACGGAAGGCAATTAGCATACTGTGAAAATACTGTTTTTTTTTCTTTCAACGACGACCCTGCAAAAAATACTGCGAGTACAAATTTGCAATTTGGAATAGTTATACCTTGAAGTTTAAAGTGCAATTCTGTGCAATTTCACTAAAATGCTCTAAAGTATTTTGGACCTACATCAAACGGGATTTATTTTTGATACACCTCCATATTTTTCTTGTTGCAATCTGTTAATTTCACGACTGATAGTATGCCAATACTGGAAGAAAGAATGCAGTATTCACGAGTGAGATCCGATGTAGTATCCGCGATATTCATTTTCCCTCTCCGCTGATTGGTCTATTGTTAGCGCATGCGCCTTTGGTGCGAGTGTTACGGGTTCAATTCCCAGTGGAAGAGCACAAAAAAGTTAATTTTATAATGATTCATTCTTATTAAACACCCGTCTCCGTTAATGTAAAAGGCATTACCAAGGGACGGTAAACAATTTTTTAAAATAATTTCAAATACAGTATTAAGATATTGATCCGTTTTTTAAAGACAGTGCACAGTCCTAACAACTGCACTAACTTCAACACAAAACTAAAGTATGGAATTATTTGTTAGTTTGGAATCACCTCTGTTTTATCCATAATAAGCACTCATGGTCATCGTACAAAACCGTCGTAACCCATAATCTGACCTTTTTCATTCAGAAAAGGGACGAGTGGCGATCTGTTATGCCAGGAGAAGTGTACCTACACAGAACCTGAAGTTACGCCTCAATATAGAACAAGGGAGATAGAAATTGTTCTTTCATCAATCAATGTGTCATCGCTATTAATTCCAAGTCGTATTTGTGTGGGTTTTCTCGGGTTTCTCTAGTTTGCTCTTACCGTTTCATTCCAACATTATTATTCATCTGATTATCACCGTCTCCCTTAGCCTAGAGCATAAGTATTTAAAAAATGAAATATCACACACAAAATATCGTGAATAAGGTACTAAAACCAATTCCATCGACAAAATCATTTCCAAATTTACATATGATTTTTGTTCTAATGGCAAAAAAGGTTTTATTATAATTAACCGCTATTTCTTATATATTGTACAATAGTATTTTTCATAAAATAGCATTTTTCTTTTCAATCTAACAAACTTTATTCCCGTTTTCGTAAGGAATGCTTTTGTTCCAGACCATTTCTCTAATTGTTTCAATACTTGTAGTATGAACATGGGAATTTAGGGAAACTGAATGATGACATCAAATCAACTACCCCCATCAGGAAGTCGCGGTTGGAAAGAGGGATTGCCGCCGTTGACGGTGGCGGGTCGCCGGAGGCAGCCGGCACTCGTCCGCGGCGGCACGTTGATCTACTTGTTCAAAGTTACCGACCTTTTGCCGAGGAGACAAGCGGTCGAAAATCGTAAAATGAAATGCCATTTGCCAACTCTTCGGCAAAACAATCGGAGAGCCCTCTTTCGGGCCCTCTGCTGATTCCTTATGCCGGCTTCTTTGCGACGGCGGCGCCGGTGCATTTAATGTTCATTTCAGGCTGTTTGCCTACTGCTCAGCAAAGCAACTATTCGTCGCGGTTGAAAATCGCGCGGAAAGACTCCGGTGTTCGGCGCCGGTAATCCGACCACGGCATCTGGTCGACATGGATAAATTGTCCGACTGTAGGCGGCAGGAACCTAGTGAGGACAGTTCTTTGTTTTTTTTCTCTTTTTTTCTATGATTTAGGCAGAAATTTTGCCCAATACTTTCTTCATAACTAAAAGCAATATTTGTAACTAGGTCCAAATAAAATCTTTACTTGAAACTAAAATCTTTATTTAGAACTTTTTTTTCGTAGTGGCGGATCTTGAGAGAAGCTCTATCACTACAAGCTGAGGGGACACAAAAACTTACCTACTGTACTAATTCTTGTATATTCAGCTTTCCGAAGTTGTACGAACCTTTTCTCATTTAACATGTGACAATAAAATTTTAATCTTTACGCACTGCTTTCCTACGCAATCGAATTAAGAAAAATGTATTTTTGAGAAGAAAGCTGCACTCATTCCGATCATTATTCAAAATATACGTTGTCTTAATATTTAAAATTTGTGTATACTGGTCAACAATATGAAAAAAAAAACTATACAAACTTCGAGTAATGGTTGAAACAGACTGAAACATTGACTTAAGGTTACCATTTTCGATAACCCACAAGTAATTATTAAGTCCCGTCATGTCAATAAGTTATGTCCTATAGAGTCAGGGCCGGCCTTAAGCCGATTGGACCGATTGCTCCCAATCGGGCTCCGCGCCTAAGGGGGCCCCGCGCTAGTAGTTTCTACTCTACTCTTAAGTCTAATCTACTCTCCAGTGCCGCTTTAACAGCATATTAGGCCCCAGAGAAAACAAGTGTGTTATGGTGCCTATGACTAAATTTTGATACATGTAATTAATACATATGGCGCCCCCAGCCAAGTAAGTGGATATGGTACCGTTAAGATGGCTGCAATAGAGGCGCATCCATGGACTACACAAGAGAGGGAACGGCCTCTCCCTAAGAAGTAAATGAATAGTTTATATTAAGTTTCCGGGCATGAAGAAATATTACCTGAATTTAATGCTGTAGTAGTTTCTTTGTGGTAGGAAAATTTTTGTCCACGAGCTTTCACGTCGAAAATGGCCTGAAACGAGGAGATGCGTTGTCGCCATTATTATTCAACTTTGTTCTGGAATATGGTATAAGGAAAATCAAAGATAGCAACCAGGGCCTAGAGTTGAACGGTATTTACCAGGTTATGGCATATGCCGCTTTATCCAGGATAAATCAGGATTGAAGGCCATTTTATCTAGTGTATACCTGAGCGTGAAGGGGCTATAGCCCTTATAGCCCCCTGGGATCCGCGCCTGTATATATATATATATATATATATATATATATATATATATATATATATATATAGGCTCTACAGACCTTGGTGCAAGTTACTTGTAAACCTGGGGCTCCGCGAAAAGTTCCCAATCGGGCCCCGCACCACCAAAGGCCGGCCCTGTATAGAGTAGTATTGTCTCATTAATGCGAGCACAGGCAAATATTTGTATTCGATAAAATCGTTTAAGTGGGACGTCACTTAGTAGAATATCTCATTAAATTGTCTGTATTTAATTCTTACTTAACTCGTGTATGTTATAAAGTAACTTGCATAGTTCATTAGAAACGAATTCATTATCCTGATATATTGCGTAAGAATTTGAGGTCATGTTATTTTAGATATTTAGAAACTTGTTTCATCTGTAAAGGTAAAACAAAAGTAACTTACCTTTCCTAGTTGATCCAGAAATCGAAAGGAAGATATATAGTTCAATTTAAAAAGTCTCGTTCCGTGTTTATAATGTTCTTCCTATCCATTAATAAACTGCACTTACCTGTAAGAAACGAAGCAAAAGTTTCATTAGGAAATTTTGTTGCATAAGGTTACCTTATATATATTTTTATAACTATACGATGGTAACTTTTCATATTCCATAATTAATAGATTAATAACTTAATACAAAGTCTGTCCGGAAAGTATTGTCATACATTTTTATTGAGAAGTGACTAAAATTGCAGCACCCTCTATCCGCCGGATTGATGGTGGTGTAAGTCAACTACTGAGCGAGTGCTTGCTCAATTTTCTCCGAGCTCTAAGAGGTGAAGGACGGGAGATTTCGCAAACCTCTGTTTCATCTCTTGTACAAGTCGTGATGCAGCGCTCACACGAATAAAGATATACGATCAAGTTTCAAAGATATGTAATTCGGCACGTCTCAAACGGAAGCCTTTCCAATCTTTTAATAGGCCTTTGAGGATGACTGTAAACAGATGTGACAACTCGTTTTTGGAAAGCCGTGAAGAGGTCGACGATGAAGTTTCCTTTACGCCTATCAACTTTCTCAAAAGATGAAAAGGTGACTCATGTGAAAGAATGTTTACGAACAGACCGTCGAATGAGTGTTCGTTTAATGGCCGACATGTTAAATATTCCAAAAACTATGACCCACAAGATTGTGACCAAGGATTTGAACATGAGGAAATGTGCGCGAAGTTTGTCCCAGGGATTTTGACCGATTACCAAAAATCTCGCAGAGTATTTATCAAGAGTGAAAATGAACCTCACTTTTGGAAGATGTTACAGTAGGGGATAAATGTATGTTCTGGCGCACTTTTACCCCACCCCTCAATAACATAGCGCACCCCTGCTTCCAAATATCTTCTAATCTACCCTCTAATAATTTTTAACACTTCCTATCCCCCAAATAACTTCTATCACGTCCTAAATAACTTCTATCTTACTCATAATAACTTCTAATGCATTCTATCACTAAATTTAGTTACAAAAAATCATTAAATCTGTTACAAAAAAGTCACTAAATCTGGTTACAAAAATCACTAAATCTAGTTACAAAAACAAAAAAATAACTAAATCTGGTTACAAAAATCTGGTTATAACCGTTTTGACTTCACAAATCACTAAATCCGGTTACAAAAATCTGGTTATAACCGGTTTTGACTTCAAAAATCACTAAATATGGTTATAAAAAAATCACTAAATCTAGTTACAAAAACAAAAAAAATATTAAATCTGGTTATAACCGGTTTTGACTTCAAAAATTATTAAATCTGGTTATAACCGATTTTGACTTCAAAATCATTAAATCTGGTTACAAAAAATCACTAAATCTAGTTACAAAAACAAAAAATCACTAAATCTGGTTACAAAAGGTCACTAAATCTAGTTAGAAAATAAAAAATCACTAAATCTAGTTATAAAAAATCACTAAATCTAGTAAAATAAAATTACAAAAACACTTTTATGACTTACAAATATAAATATGACCTAAAACTAAACTACACATAATTACTCACTAACACCTATCAACTACAGTACACATAAAAGTTAATTAAATATGACCTAAAACTAAACTACACATAATTACTCACTAACACCTAACAACTACAGTACACATAAAAGTTAATTAAATATGACCTAAAACTAAACTATACATAATTACTCACTAACACCTATTAACTACAGCACACAAAAGTTAATTAAATTTTACCTAAAACTAAACTATACATAAAAGTTAATTAAATATGACCTAAAACTAAACTACACATAAATACATTTTAACTATATCTTACAATGCCCCCAAGCTAATGTACTTACACCACCCTCTAGTATATATCTTTTGTCATCATTTGAATCTAATGCTAACTTATTTACAGCTATGGTATACACATCATGCTTACAACTTCGAATTACATTTATATTTTTGTATGTTTTCACATCATTGAATAGGGTTTGCTTATAATCATCAAATTGTAACTATTTTGCTACTACACATTTTGTTATTCCTTTTACTTTTTTCTCCTCTTTATTTTCAACTTTAAAGGCATACATCTTTGATCTTAACCCAATAAATTCTGTAATTATTTTACCATTGTTTTCATCCTTCATCTTCCCTAATACTTTTTCGTTTACTAGTGGTATTCCATATTGATTATCCTTTCCATATTTACTTGTATCAAATAAATCAACCATTTCTTTTAAGTCTTTGTAGAAGTCATCTACCTCAATTTCATATATAAAACTATCAGTATCCATATAACATAAGCCTATATTAATATCATATTTAGGTTTCATAATGTTGTAATGGAAGTCATACATTAATAGTTTTGACAAATCTAGCACACTCATACCAACATATATTGGTTTGTTGAAGGTCCATTTTTCTTTTTTCATATGTATCGCACACAAATCTTCAGTAAATATTGTTCTGTAATCAAAGTTCGGTTTCGCTATTACCTTTTCTACCCTCATTGGATCACATTCTAAGGTAATAGATGATCTCTTTCTAATGTTTTCCATTGTTTTACCAAATACGCTATTATTCATTAACTTGTAAAAATCTTCCTCAAATTTATTCTTAGCTCTTGTTCTCATATTTGTATTTAGATCAATATATTCCTTTAACCAGTTTGATTGCTTGAACTCTAATACTCTGTGAATTTTCTTTAATATCATCCCAAGTGACATATATAGTGTTAGGTTGCTGTAGTGAATAACATATCTTTCTTTATTATAAAGCGTTGTTAATAATTTTGAATATTTTGATCCTGGTGGACACATATTTTCTGGAGCTAATGGTAGATCTGAATGTTTATCATGTAAGTATTCTGGATATTCTAAATCAACTTCTAATATGTAGCCAGTTTCTGAATCATCTGGAATATTCATTATATTTATGTAAGGTTGAACCCATTTAAAGTCTTTGTAAGGCATGTACTGACTCATAGCCCATCCATATAAATTATTTGCATCTAGATATGCTAAATACTTTGAAGGTTCGTCTTTGTTATAACTTTTCATATGCTTATTATTTGCTTTTACATATCTCTTACTACATTGTGAAATTCCACCTCTTATACCTTTCTCTATCATTAATATTTTGTCATAGTCAGTTAACATTTCTAGTTTGATCTTAGTTATCTTTAACATTGAATCCCACGATAAACCAGGAGCAGTGAAATACCAAGCAGGATCTAAACCATATGCTTTTAAACACACATCTCTAAAACTTTCAAATACATCAGCTAATATTAATACATCTGTCTTGTTATAAAGTTCTGTATATTCACCTAGATTTTTAATATTGAATAACTTCCAAACATTTTTCTCATGCTCATAATCTTCATCACTGATGTGGGTTTTAGTAAGTTTATTAAAGAACATTTCTTTTGAAGGTAGTTTTGTTTCTTCTAATCTTTCAATTGAGTCAATATAATAATCTGGGTACACACCTTTTTTAATTACTAAATCTAATAAATCATTAGGGAAATACTTTGACGTTTCTCTATATTGTTCTTTTGTAAGGTTATTTGCTAGTTCTGCTAAACTCCTTGACATAAACCTAAATGAATCTAGAAATCGTAAATTAATTCCATTCTTTTTATCAACCTTCACATATTTTGAGTATGTTATATATTTTTCCTCATTATTTGCAATTAGTTTTATTTCATTCTTATCATAAGAAAGTTCTTTAACAAACAGGTGAGTATCATAACCACTTAAGTTGTGAATAAATACTGGAATAAAATTAGGATTTCGATAGCTTAAATTACAATAACTGTGAGCTGCACCTCTAAACTTTCCAGTTAAATGATCATGATCTCTTACTTTTGCTTTATTTTTATATATCTCCATCAAACATTTTCCTAATTCATATTTCCATTCTTCTAACTTTTCAATCATGCTATCATTATATTTAGCGAATTGTATTTTCTTCTTTAACATATTTATTTGTTTTTCAACTGTTGGTGGTAAATCATTCAAGTTTCTCTCACATATATGACAACTATTGGAATCATTATATCTATTTTCCTCATCTTTAGTTAGGTTATTCATTTCAACTTTTTTGTTATATATTTTCTTTATTTCTATTGCTTCTTGTTTTAACTTCTTCACAAACACCTTTGCAGCATCTAAACCAATAAAACTAACAGGACTTTTATACATACCATTTGAGTATTTGATGTAATAACAGAAACTCATTGGTAAATGCTTTTGATACTTCACAGTTTTAGAACAATTATGCTCTACTTCCATTTTACATAACAAACATTCAAAATCGGCATATATCGCAAATGGCACTCTCAATGATCTATTATAATTTTGGAACTGTATTTGATTGTCATATGGTTTTGGAAATTCTATTCTAACAGATTCATGCTCCTTACAATATAGCTCATGTTCTTGTAATTGCATCTCATTTCTAAAACGTCTTGTTAAACACCTACCACAGAAGTATAATTTTTCAGTATGTTTTGTTACTTGGCTTCTTATTAATCTCGATAAATCCTTTATCCAACAAAAATGATCGTTATGTTCATCCTTTACATATAATAAATTAACGTGTTTGTCCTGCTTATCTTGTGTGATTTGAAGTGGGTATATATTATATTCATCATCATAGCTATACACGTTAATGGATATGTTACTTCTCTTTTCAAATTTTACTATATCTTTTAACTGTACGGGAAATTCAATACTATTACAATATTTCTTTTGTAATTCGTCCACAATTTCTGTATAATGTGAAGGTCGTTGAGGATCTTTTTCTGCTGGTTTTAAATAACTTGCAATAGAATATAAGAAACATTTATTATCTTTATTTTGAACATTAATTACTGCTTTCTTATCTTTAATTGGTTTAGGAAGGTCAATATAGGAAGAAGCTCGTAATGGTACATATTTATTTAGTCTGATTTCTAAATGTTTAATTTGATGTAATGTCCATCCTGATCCTCTACCTTGAAATTCCTCCATCTCTCTACATAGTTTTTGTTTAGCATAGGTTATATATTCATCTAAGTCAGTTGATTGTAATATTCTTTCATTCATAGTTTTAAAATTATGTTCTTGTACTTCTTTATCTTTAATATAATCACAAATGAATACAAGGTTGACTTTTAATGGGTGGTGCTTTAATTCTTCCTTGATTTTGTTAATAACTACTTTCCCACTTATATTTAAAAATTTCACCGGATCTTTATATCCTCCTATGATTTCAATTGTGATAGTTTGTAATCGTTTTTGTATTGCTGTTTCCTTTGTTTCTACTTTAATTGGTATTCGTTGTGGTTTCGATTCTTCAAAAACATCTTTTTTAAATGGAAATATGTTTCTAATTTGTGATCTGTTTTGTTCATCTTCATATTTTTTAATACGGTCAATAAGTTCAGCCTTTCTTAATTTAGAATAACCTTTTATTCCTTTCCTTTTACAATGGTTTTTTAATTCATCAACTTTCATTGTGTATATAACTTTCAATTCATCTGGTTCATTTTGATATTGTTCGATTTTTTGATTAATTCACTCTTATTTAAAGAACTATAGTTACGGATTTTCTTGACTTTACGTATTAATGTTAGTTTTGCAATCGACATCTCCTTCATCTCCTCACCAGTAAAATTAACATTATTTATACTCATCTTATATGGAAAAACACTGTATCGTTTTTTGTATTTACCAAATTTTTTAGATCATTTTCATAATATGTTTTCATGTTATATATATACCAACATTAGCATAATTATTTTTCTAAGACAACTGCTAATACTTGTACACTCCTGCCATTGTCTACATATATTAGTGTGTTGTGTTAGTATAGGGCTTTTATGGGATCACCCATCAAAGTCATTATTAATATGATAGAAACAATCATTTTTGTAAACTCACTCATCATCATAATTATCATTCACCTTCTTATCCTATTTACCTTTTATGAAATAACATTTATATTATATTACTTTTATTTATTTAATTATTATGCAATTATTAAACCCTAACCATTTAATAAACCCTAATTATTTAACAAACACTTTATTACCATTTATGAAATAATATTTATAATATTATATTATTTTTATTTATTTATTTAATTATTATGCAATTATTAAACCCTAACTATTTAATAAACCCTAATTATTTAACAAACACTTTATTACCTTTTATGAAATAATATTTATAATATTATATTACTTTTATTTATTTATTTAATTATTATGCAATTATTAAACCCTAACCATTTAATAAACCCTAATTATTTAACAAACACTTTATTACCTTTTATGAAATAACATTTATATTATATTACTTTTATTTATTTATTTAATTATTATGCAATTATCAAACCCTAGCCATTTAATAACCCCTAATTATTTAACAAACACTTTATTACCTTTCATGAAATAACATTTATAATACTATATTACTTGTATTTATTTATTTAATTATTATGCAATTATTAAACCCTAACCATTTAATAAACCCTAATTATTTAACAAACACTTTATAACCTTTTATGAAATAACATTTATATTATATTACTTTTATTTATTTATTTAATTATTATGCAATTATTAAACCCAAACCATTTAATAAACCCTAATTATTTAACAAACACTATTACCTTTTATGAAATAACATTTATAATATTATATTACTTTTATTTATTTATTTAATTATTATGCAATTATTAAACCCTATCCATTTAATAAATACTTTATTACCTTTTATGAAAATATTCATAAAAGTTAAACACGTTAAACTTACACTACATTTTCCTTATCCTAACAAACTATTATGTGAATTATTATACTATAATTATAACATTTATAATATTATATTACTTTTATTTATTTAATTATTATGTGAATTATTAAACCATAAAATATAACATTTGTAATATTACATTACTCTTATCTATCCAACTATTATGTGAATCATCAATCCCTAACCATTTAACAAACACTTTATTACCTATCTTTCTCAATATTTTTTCAACCAAATACTCATCCTTATATTTAGTTTTCAATAATTCTGGTTCATAAAATCTTCCTCTAACTTCTTCATTGTTTAAATCTTTAATTTTATATGTTGGTGGATTAGATGGTATAACCTCATTAATAACAAATACTTCTGTTGACCAATTAGGTGTATATCCTTTCTCAAACAAACCTTTAATTTTACTTATACGAACATAATCACCAATTTTGTACTTTAACTTAACAGACTCATATTCTTTCTTATACACTTTTTTCAATATCACATGCTCATTATTCTTATTCACTTCTACAGGTTTCACACCAATTATTCTATGTACTTTGTTATTATATTCATCAACCAAACCTTGCAATATTTTTAACCACTTATAATTACCTTGAACAGTAAATTTCTTCCACATATTTTGTTTAAGTGTTCTATTAAATCTTTGAACAACAGAAGCTTTTTTACCAGTATATGTTGAGTAATGATTGATATTGTTTTTTTCTCATCAAATCTTCAAATTCTTTATTGTAAAACTCTTTACCTTCATCAGTTTGTAAGTTACTACGTTTTCTTACTTTTAACACTGATTCAAATGCTTCTGTAACATTCTTCCCAGTCTTATCTTTAACAGGAACAGCAAATGCATATTTTGAAAACGTATCTATAATCGTTAGCAGATACTTATAGCCTTTATTTAATTTTGAAACACCTTTTAACACACCGCTATCCATTTCCACAAGATCTGCTTGCCATAAATCATCTATACTTTTAACAATAATACTTAACCTAGGATAATTCTTTCTAGATGGTTTATGAATTTCTTCTATAATGTCTTCTCTAATACCTTCACCTTCATATAGTCAATCGGGCTTTTTAAAGAATTAGGATTTATTAGTACCACATACAACACATATACATTTCTTAACATATTTTCCATTCTTTGTCTGTTCTACTCTAATGGTGCCTTTCATTGCACCTGCTGATTTTTTACACTTAATACAATACATCATTATTTATTAAAAGAAAATAATTAAGGTTCTCTTTCTATATACATAATAACTTGCAATAATGATCCTTCTTCCATAGCTGAACTTTTTTGTGCTTGAAACATAATTGTATCACCCTTTCTAATGTTTAAAGGAAAATTTACCACTAAAGTATTGTTCAAAAATATATCTAAAAAGTATCTATCCAAACTTAATTCCATATGCATTATTTTCCATTGTAGAGAAACTCATAACCACTAGATAAATTAAATATTCTGAAGATTGGATTTGGAACATTTCTAGTTCTTAATCGACATAATAAATTTATAGTTTCTTTTTGCATAATTAGATTAAAAGTTTCCTTCTTCATCATTTGGAAATCTTCTTTTGTTGTAAGTGTATTTAACAGGGATGATATTTCTGCCTTATATTGATTAAATTCTGAAACAGGAACTTTTGCTTTAAATAGAATAGTAACATTATTATTGGTCTTTTTAAATTCTTCCATAAATTCACCTTTTAAAACCTCAATATCATCTTTCTTTATATGTGTTTCTTGTAATGATTTTAATACATCTTCAAATTTGTTTCTATCACTTTCTAATTGGTTGTTAATATCGCTTTTCACTGACTCGAGCTGGTTTAACGTAATTGCATCTTGTTGATCAATACCATTAGTTATATTAACTATTCTTTTTTGTGTAAAATCAATCCACGATCTATAATTTGTTGTGAAAATTTTATTTAGTTCTGATTTAAAATTTGTACGACTCATTAAATTTTGATGTGTGTAATAATTTTCTCTTTTATATTTTTCAAATTCTTCATTCTTAACAACATTATGTAAATTCCTTAACTGTTTCAGCTGCTCTTCACTAATATCACTTACCTTACTTTTAACATTACCAAAAATATCCATATTTATTATATAATAATTTGAATTACTTAACAGCAAGTAAAACAGTTATACGAGCTCCATCAAAATCAATCAAATCACCATTCCCATCTTTAATTGAAACTTTGAAATTATTAAATTTATTGTGATGTATTGGGAAAAATATCTTTTCTTTAGATTCATATATAATTGGTTCTCTAAACTCTGCATTTGTTCTAAATGTTGCAATTAAGTCTGTTTCGTTGTGTGTTGTGTCATCGTGTTTTAAAATCATACCTTCTGCTAAATCACAGTGAATATTTATAGTATCAAACGGATGAAACCTTGGTGGCTTATCTCCAACATGTTCTATCTTTTCAGCCAACTTCTTTTCACTAAAACCTAATACAATATTAATGGTATCTAAGGTTATATCACATTGCTGGCTAAATATTTTAACTCTATTTTTCCTTCTATCCTCAGTAAATTGAATATTTTTAAAAGGATCGTTGGTATATGGAAGGTTTGATTTAATATATTCTTCTAATTCTTGTAAACTATATTGACCAGGCTGAATTATGAGTTGTTTTGTAAATTTTGAGTTACTATTACAAAATGTTAATTTGTTGTTCTTTTCTGTAATGTTTGGAGTGAAGTATGTTGTGTAAAATATTGCAACAGCTATTTCTAAATCGTTTTCAAATGGGTAGTGCAATGACATGTTTAATACAGATGAATAACCATTTAAATTAAATACTTTCATTTATTATATAATAAATAATTAAAATGGATAATTGGGATATTAAGGTAAGGTTAACAGAAGAAACGGCGAAGAGGAAGAGGAATGGTGAGTTGTTACCTGATGATATAAGATGTTTAATAGTTGGACCTAGTGGGTGTGGTAAAACAACGCTAATGATTGATAATTTTTTGTTGGCACCTAAATGGTTAAAATATGCAAATGTTTATATCTATTCTAAAAGTTTAAATCAACCTAAATACCAACACTTAATACAACTTTTTCGAGATATAGAACGTAATATTAAAGACACAATAGCAATAATAAAAGGAAACAATGAAGAGATTTTTCCATTAGATGAATGTGAGAAATATTTTGTGGTAGTTTTTGATGATTTCATATTAGAAGAACAAAATCACGTTAGAGAATATTTTACTCGAGGTCGTCATAAGGGTTTGAACTGTTTCTATCTTGGACAAACATATTCTAAAGTACCAAAACAATTAATTAGGGACAACTTAAACTTTCTTTGTATATTTAGACAGGACAATGTAAATTTAAAACATATATATGATGAATTTGTTGCATCTGATATGTCGTTTGAAAAATTACAATCAATATGTAGCAAGTGTTGGAGTGAAGAACATGGTTTTTTAACAATAGATATGACTAGGAAGGTGAATAATGGTAAATATAGAAATAAAATTAAAGAATTTCTAAAAGTTTAAACTAAACGTATATGAATGCAGGTGAACGTATATGTTATGTTATGTTATGTTTTTATTTTTTCTTTATATAATAAATGGATGTTAATAAAGCTAAGAAGTATATTAAGCTAAAAGAAGAACTTATTAAAAGATTTAAGGAAATTAAACAAAATAATCGAAATAAGTATGAGAAATTTAAAGAACAAGATCAGCCTGTTATTGATGCAATTAAAGATTTAGGGCAAGATATATCAAAAGTAGGAGAAGAAAATAAAAATCTAATTCAAGAGTTAGTTCAAGTTGTACATAAAAGTACAAGAGTGGATTCAAGCTTATTAGAAACACCACATTTGTATGACAGTCCTATAAATGAAAGTGATACGCCTATAACAGAAGAAATAAAACACATGAAAAAACAAATTAAATATAATGTAGAAGCAATAGAATCTTTAGCAACAACTCATTTTGGTAAGATTATACAGGAACAGAAGGTTTATGGGAATTATTGACAAAACATAATCCAACAAATTATAATGATGATGATATAGAAAAATATAAACAAATAGTAATTGATTCTAGTGTTGCATTTCATAATAATGATCCAAGTACAAGAAAACAAAAATCTAGTAAAGGTAAAAAATATAAAGAGATTATCAAACCTATTTGGGATGAATATATAAAACCAACAACACCTTCAAAAAAGACACCAAAATCTGGAGAAGGAATAAAGGTATATAACGAATTATCAAAAGAATACATATGGATGGATGATGTGAGAAAACTGATTGATCGCTTGATTGTTATTGATGGGGAAGAAAAAATCTGGAAACGATAACTTTTATAATGAGAAGGTAGGTATTATGGATATGATTAATTCTAAACTCATACAATTTATACCTAATGATCCAAAAGGTATAGGTTATTTGATAAAGATATTGAATACGTTACCACCAAAATTTTGGAATAGTGAAAAGTATGGAAAAGGATTAGTAAATAATTTGATTAATAAACTTCCATTTGAGTTGCATATTCCAGGATTTCAATATTGCGGTCCGGGTACAAAACTTCAAGAAAGATTAGAAAGAGGTGATAAAGGTATTAACCCATTAGATGAGGCTTGTAAAGAACATGATATATACTATAGAGATAATAAAGATACAGAATCAAGAAATATTGCAGATAAGGAATTAGAAAATAAAGCTTGGGAAAAAGTTTTTGATAAAGATGCTAATTTAATAACTGAAAAACTACCTGCTCTTGGAACTGCTTTAGTGATGAATACAAAAGTAAGATTTGGTTTAGGTTTATAAGTATTTTTTAGATTTAGATTTATATGTGCTTTTTATGGAAATTTTTCATAAAAAGCTTTTAATTATATAATAAATATGCAGTTAAAAGGTTTTACATTTACGATTCCTAATCAGGAACTTAAACAATTAAATATAGATCACATTTTAACTAACAAACAACTCAAACAAAAGGAAGCAAAACTAAGTAAAGGACAATGTATGTCTCTATCTCTTTCTATACCACAACTTAAGAAAATAAACAAAGAAATGAAGACAAATGATAATAAAGTTCATTATGGTGGTTTTATATTTACTATTCCAACGATTTTAGCTTTAATAGGTGCTCTAGGTTCTGTTGCTGGAGGTGTGGCTGCTATTGCTAAGACTGTAGATGATGCAAAAAAGAATAAAATGGAATTAGAAGAACAAAAGCGACATAACTTAGCAATGGAAGAAAAACAAGGTGGTAAGCTTTCAAAAAACGTAAACTTCAAAACAGTAAAGAAAAAGAAAAATTAAACCTTTAAGTAATTTAGACCTAATACAACTTGTTAAAAAACTTAAGATAAGAAACCTTAGAGGTGTATTTATGAGTGATGAATTGCCTAAACAACCAAGGAAGAATGAGTGTTGTATTGTTAATTTTGATACGTCTAAAAATATAGGAACGCATTGGATTTGTTATTGGAAAAAAGGAAATAGAAAGTATGTGTTTGATTCATTTGGAGGTAATCCGCCAAAAACACTCGTAAAATATTTTGGTCATAATATAGAGTACAATAGCAGCCGTATACAACATTTTAACGAGGTGATTTGTGGACATTTATGCATTACAGTGTTAAAAATGTTTACAGATGGGTATAGTTTTTCAGAAATTATTAGTCAGGTGAATTGGAATAAGGATATTTGGAGAAGTTATATTTAAGATTTTATGGGTTTATTTTATGGGCTTAATTCATAAAACGATTACAAATATTTTTATAATAAATATGGATAAGATAGAATCATATGAATTACAATCCTTTAAACCTAATCAAAAACAATCGAGAATTTAAATAAGCCAAACAGGTCTATTGAATTTGATATTGACGTGGGTGATGGTTTCATACATTCTTATTATGCTGATATTTATGTAACTTTTGAAATTAGAGGTAGAGACGCTGATGGAGAATATACTGCTGGTCAAAATTTTAGACTTATTAATAATTTTTTCCCACATTTGTTTTCTCAAATTCAAGTTAGTAAGCATGGACAGATATTAGATATTATAGATTTTCCTGGTTTAACTTCAACAGCTGTAAACACCTGTACGATTTCAAAACCAGAGGCAATAACTATGATGAATGTGGATGGGAAGGAATTACGTGGGCAACAACAGATGAAGAAATTGTGTTTTTGCTAAGACTTTTGCCAGGATTTTGTTCAGATTTTAAAGATATTATGTGGAAAGGAGGTTTGAAATATACATTTAAAAGAAGTGGTTCTGATGATAATGCATTTGCTATTTGGAAAAGCAAAAAAACAGGATGGAACATATGAGAATGATCAACCACATCCAGGTAAAGTTAAGATTACAAATATGGAGTTAAGAATTCCTATTGTTAATTATGAACCTAACTATGCCACCTTGTTAAGATCTAATATGTTAAAAGAAGGTAAGATTCCTATTTCATTCAACAGAAATCAGTTAGTGGGAAGTACTTAGAATTCGATTTAACCACACAATTTAACTCAAGTGAATTTGATATGCCTAATTTTGTGATTGCCTTTTTCCAAACTGATAGAAATGATAATCAAGAAAAAGATTCAAGCTATTTTGATCATTGTAAAGTTCAGAATATCCATTTTCGTAATTCTAGAAATGAATCTTTCCCATTAGAATCTTTAAACTTAGATTTTGCAAAACATAAGTATTTGAAAGTTTATGAAATGTATACGGTATGTAAGCGGGTTACAATTGGAAACACTGAGATGTTTTATTATCCTAAAGAGTTTTTAGAAAATAGACCAATGTTCGTAATTAACACAAGCAAGCATAAATTAGTAACTGTAAGTGATAGAACCAATTTGAAATTAACTGTTAATTTTGAAAGCGATGTACCAGATAAAACAATTTGCTATGTTGTTATGATTGGTAAGAAAAATTTAGAGTATGATGTTGAGAAAGAAAAAATAATTGAGAAGATATAAATCAATTATATGTTTATTAGATTTGTTTAGTTTGTAAGTGTTTTTATGACAATATCATAAAAACTTATTTAATAAAATGACTATTCCAGATAATATTCCACGTGAGAATTTAATTGCGTTAATTGAAGATACTATATTAAATCTTGAGAAGTTATTAATGAAAAACAAAAGGAAGTTCAAGAGAATAAAATGTGTTTATACTACTCTTATTACGTTATCAATTCTATTATCAGCTTCTACAGGGTTCATCAATGTATTTATTCCTGTTACAGTGTATTCAATTATTACAACTGCATTTGCTTCGGCTTCTGCTGTTATAACTGGTTTATCTACACGGTTTAATATAGCTTCAAAGAAAGAATATTATAAAAATATGGTGAATCGAATTGGACTGTTTAAAGATGAGCTTAATGTAATTAAGCTCATGAATGGTGAATTAACAGATGAAAATGTAAGAGATATTGTTAACAGAATCAATGACATACTTAATGAAATTCGTGACTATTAGAAAAAATTCTATATAATAAATATAGCAAAACACGTTGAATTTTTAAACAAGCTTGGAAGTCTTGAACAAAAACAAGTTATTGGATTAAGAGAATTAGAATTAGATACAGAATATAAGATTGAGAAAATGGAAAAATAAAAACTAAGTTTGGAAAGAGTATTTTAGTTGAATGTGAAGAGTTTAAGTTCTTTCTTCCACCTAGATTTATAAAACACTTAACAGATAAGATGATTGATGAAATTGTTAAAGATGGATTAAAAATCAAATATACTGGTTTAAAAGATAATTATCCAACTTTTGAGTTCTGTATGTAACAAAATTGATGCAAATAAAAACAATCTTATAAAAAAGTGAGCTGTTAGTATGGAGCCTCAGAAGAAATTTATTCTTTCTAATTCATGCAATGTGATTGTGAAAGATGTGCAAGATCAAACGCAAGTAGTATTTGAAATCAATGGATGTTTATTCAGTTTGAACTATGATCAATGGACTGAGTTTAAGAAATCATTATTTTCAATAGAGAATGAAGTTAGCAGAAGATTTCACTATCAATATACTAATTTGTAACTATCAATATACTAATTTGTAACTATTATGTAATTATGTAGAATTTAGTTCTTTTATGGTAAAATCATAAAAGTGTTTTTGTAATTTTTTTACTAGATTTAGTGATTTTCTATAACCAGATTTAGTGATTTTTTTATTTTTGTAACTAGATTTAGTCACTTTTTGTAACCAGATTTAGTGACTTTTTTGTTTTTGTAGCTAGATTTAATGATTTTTTGTAACCAGATTTAATGATTTTTGAAGTCAAAACCTTATATAACCAGATTTTTGTAACCAGATTTAGTTATTTTTTATTTTTGTAACTAGATTTAGTGACTTTTTATAATCAGATTTAGTGATTTTTGAAGTCAAAACCGGTTATAACCAGATTTAGTGATCTTTTGTAACTAGATTTAGTGATAGAATGTATTGGAAGTTATTATGAGTAAGATAGAAGTTATTTGAGATGTGATAGAAGTTATTTGGGGGGGATAGGAAGTGTTAAAAAATATTAGGGGGAGTAGATTAGAAGATATTTGGAAGCAGGGGTACGCTATGTTTTTGAGGGGTGGGGTGAAAGTGCGCCAGAACATACATTTATCCCCTACTTGTTATCACGGGTATGAAACGTGAATATTCCAGTAAAAACCTGAAACGGAGAGGCAAAATGCAAGTGGCATATCTCACCGTCCTCCCGGCCCAAGAAGGCTCGAATGAGACAATCAAAGATCCATTCTAATGTATTTTGAAAGCAGAGGGATAGTCCATCATAAATGTGCAGTGTCATACGTAAAAAAAAGAAAAGGAAAGAAAGAAAAACAAAAAGAAAAATCGCATATAGACCTACTCATAAGTAACTTCCACATTTTCATTAATAACTCAGTTTTCTACATATATTATTGCTTCTTTGTGCTTCCTTAACAAAGAAGTGTAGTAATGTATAATTGAAGTAAAGTTAAGTCGGGAAAGTAAAGTTATGAGAAAATTTAAAAAAAAACTGTTAAATTTTTGAAAATTCTGATAGACATAAAACGATCGTCTTTTGTTTGAAAAAGTTGAATTTGCTTGTCATTCTACGAAATGAACAACTTGTCAGCATGTGGCATTCCAGAGTAAGTAAATAAGGAATTGGACTAAAACTCTTTCCAAAACAAATGTGAAATAAGTGAACATTTAAGATACATTTTGTTCATACAAAATTTACAACAGACCTATGAATAGAATAAATGGAATAAAATGCATGTTGCAATAAAGAAATCTTCAGCTTGTTTCGTTGTTGCCCAGTTGACAATGTCTTGTTAGAACTTACTCATTTAATTATCATCAGGAATGTACTTTAGAAGTTCCTTGATACCTGCTATCATCTTGGCGTTAATTGAGTAGTCTGTAGAGAAAAGCTGTCTCTGTTTGTGACGGCGATATGACTTTCATAAATCCGTTGATCAGTCGAAATGAATGTTCTGTATACTCATCGATGAACTCTTTTGCTTTCTCAACTCCTGGAACCGAATGATATTTTTCAAAGTAGATGTAACGTGCGTCAAGTATTCACATCCAAATACCGTAAAGTCACTGGCCGAGAAGGAATGAAATATCCCCCTCCACCGATTAAATGTTGTATCGGTATTAATATAAAAATAGCTATGAATAATTGAATTTTTCAATATATATATATATATATATATATATATATATATATATATATATAATCAAGTATCCAAAATTGCAACTGGATATTACTCTATTATTAAGAACTTGAAAGGTGAAATGAGAAAGCAAATTTCTAAACAATCTTATTTTAATATAAATTGCAAAAAATACCAATTCTATAACTGGTTCAAAGATAAGTGATCGAACATAAAATTTCAATTTAATTTTCTGATCATGGAGCATACCTTAAGTTATTAATGGAATTCAAATTATTTGGTTTCTAACTGATTAAAGTTAAAGAAGCTCTATTAGAATACAAGGTCAATCATAAATTCAGGAATCAAAGTGTGTTCGTTTGAACAACCTATTAAACCACTTGTTTAAAGAAAAATATATAAGCTCACCAAATACAATTTATTACTGGCATCTACCACATTATCAAACAGACCTTTCTTTTTAACACTCGTGAAACAATTGTTTTAAACTAGCTGTTATATACAAAACTTTTAATATACTTTCCACTAATTAAAATATAATTTCATTTTTCTGACTAGTTCGAGTTCAGCTTTAGAACTAAAGCATATAACGCGTGACCAAAAATTCGAATAGATAGTCTAACTACAGCGCTTTAGTGGCATTATATTTAAATACGTTTCCTTGACACCTGTACAATTCTATTCCCTTTATATATATATAATGACAAACCGTTACATAGGAGAATTGATATTTAGAAATCGATATACCTGTTGTAAGAACAATTTTAATATAATAAGTGTATATATATTAAAATTGTTCTTATAAAACCAAGTGTATAATAATGGTTATATTTGAAATAGAGTTTGCGTATTGGTGTAAGTGTTTGCTCCACAAACCTTGCAATAGTGGGCAGTTCAATCTATGAATTCCATCATCTATCTATTAAAATGCCACAATAGGAAAATAGGAATTGAAAACGCCTGAGTTCCAACCTATAACTTTGGCTTTCAAATCTTTTATTTACGGTTATATGTGATTTCAGGTTTAACAGAGACGAACAAAAAAGTGTATATACTTTAAATAAATTATTTAAATAGATCTTTTTCATGAAGTTTATGTTTTAAAATTATTGATCAAAGCCTTTGTATTTTAGTAGCCTTCTCCAAAATCAATGCAAATGAATCATACTGCCATCTTTGAAGTTCTTTTAGACTATATGTTTATGGATGTTTATATGTTTGTGGCCAATCCTTTCGACAATACCTCGGAAACTACAGGCTCAAGAAAGATGACGTTTTCACCGATAGATTGCAAATTTGGCGTAGATTGTCCAGTTCTAATTGAATATTTAAAAAGCATGGCCATTATTTCTTTATTATATTTTTACAGGTACACTGGAAGTGTTGAAGTTTAAAAAGAACTAAAGTATCATATCCTACGCATTATACATTCCAACACTACATAGTTGTATATTGGACTTGTATATGCCTCAGGCGTTTGTTTCATGGCGAAATAATAATAAAAACGGAATGATAACCATTTCCCCAGTGTAAGATAAATCATGAATTAGAAACTCCAACCGGAAGGAGGCTCAAATCTTGCAAACGGTGCGAGATGTTGAGAAAAAATAATCGAAAAGATCTCCCCTTTATGATACCCCTTGCCGACTTTTTTTTTTTATCAAGAGGTCTTTCACTTGTGTCTGTAAAGAGACATATACAGATGTTGCGAGGAATGAGAAGGACATTTATGCTCATATGTGAATGATGCGCTGTGTAGAGAGCGCAGGTTCAGCTAGTCTATGTATTAAAATTCTAGTTTTATATGTTTGTTCGCAATCTTTTCGACAATGAGATCTCGAAAACCACAAGTGCTAGAAACGTACTGTTTTTATTGGTCGACTTCAAATTATGTGTAGATTGTCCACTTCTTATTCAAATTTTCAAAACTGTTATTGTTCTATTCAATATTTTTGGCCCATAAGATTAACATTGTCGTAGGCCGAAACTACGGTCTTAAACAACCAACAGAGAAATTACGCATGGCGGGTTGACGGACATTGCAGGCGCTTTGTTCAAATCTGAATGGCTAAACCTATTGCATGCTGGCAACTTCAAAGGCCTCAAGAAACACAATGAGGTGTATTCGGTCTCTCATGGATTTTTTAGGAAAAAGTATTTCCACTTGACATCGTGTTACTTGTAAAAATTTGCTACAAACTCACTACAACATCTATACATAGTAATTACTTCATTTGTGAGTCTCCTATCCTTTACTTGTGTGAGAAAGGGGACATGCACAGTGGGAAGGAGATTCATGGTCATAAGAGAACGATGCGCTGAGTAGACAGCGCAGGTTCAGCTAGTTTTACTTATTTCGTTTCAATGTTTATGGAAGTTAGTTATTATGAATCATTAATCAACTGATCTGGCAGTGATGAGAAGTCACATTTAATATATTTAGTAAGATAACTTTGAAGCTCGCACTAGATTTCAAACACGTTTCCCGATGGAACAGCTTTGAATGTATTACGAAAAATTTAGAACCACCTTAAAAATGTAAACTCACCTCTCGTATAGCCCTAATACCCAGGAAAGTAACTGTTAGCTTAGCCAAGTGATACCAAGTTAACTTTGGAATTCAACGTTCCAGTTTCGATTCTCGACTTCCTCATTAAAACTGTTAATTCGTGAAACTTAATAGTTTAATAGATCCATGCAATAAACTCAAAAGATAAATATATTTTATTGATTAATTTAATTTAGTTTTAATTTTCCCTTCACGTCAAACCATGATTGATAAAAAATTAGATTTGGAATACGATTATTCAATTTCCTTTCATGATAATTGTACTCTACAATAGATATTGACGTAATAAGATTGGCTTGGACTGCTTTATTATCCACTTAACGTTTCTATGCTGTAATTGTATATAATTTGAACTTAACCCACTTATGCCTGAAAATAATTCTACTATTAATTATTCTTATCTTTTTACTTTAGCTCATATGACTGGCTTATGATCCCCCACTTCCAGTTTCACCGGGACGGTGTGTCCTTTAAAACGGACAGTAGGCACATGCACGTATAAAAATAATGGTTTGGGTACAAAACCTCGCGGCCAGAACCTCGCGGCGACAACATTGCGTACCAAAACCTCGCCTGGCCAAAACTTCGCCTCTTAAAATCTCGCGGCCCAAAACCTCGCGGGACAAAATCTCGCCTGGCCAAAACCTCGCCGCCCAAAACGTCGCGGGCCAAAATCTCGTCTGACCAAAACCTCGTTGTAATGATCTCGCGACACAGAATCTCTCCTGGTCTAAATTAAGCGAGACGTAGTGTCGCCTGGGAAGAAATGTCGTCAGGATAAAACCTCTTCACGACGATTTCTTCAATGTAGAATGTTCTATATATTACTATATGTATATATTTAGTAATAACACATAACTACATTACAATAATGACAAGAAAAATTCTAACGCGTGCTTTGGAAATCTACATATATAAAAATTAAATGACTATGTTTGTTACATTACCTCTTGAGCCATCCTACCGATCTCAATCAAATTTTCAACATAGATGAGGTTCGAGGCTAGGATGTCTTTTATAATTTCACTTTGTCGGCACAACAAAAGGAAGGGGGAGTGGGATATATATATATATGCAGAGCCGTAGCTAGAGATTTCGGCGCCCGCGGCGAAGTAGAATTCGGCGCCTCTATTCTCACCTCACCAAGCTCTTCCTTCCTTTTTTTTTTCATTTTACTTATAAGAAAAGCAGCAGATATTTTATACTACACTGAATTTTTATTAAGCTGTAGGCGAGATTTTGGCCCACGAGGTTTTGGCGGCGAGGTTTTGGCCACGCGATGTTTTGGGTGGCGCGGTTTTGGCCCGGCGAGATTTTGGGCGGCGAGGTTTTGGCAACGCAAGGTTTTGGCCCGGCGATATTTTAGGCCGCAAGGTTTTGGGCGGCGAGGTTTTGGCCAGGCGATGTTTTGGGTGGCGAGATTTTGGGCGGCGAGGTTTTGGCCCGGCGAAATTTTGGCCCGCGAGGTTTTGGGCGGCGAGGTTTTGGCCAGGCGAGGTTTCGGCCGGCAAGATTTTGGGCGGCGATGTTTCGGCCACGAAATTTTGTCCGTATCCCAAAAATAATATATTTTTGAAAACTAAACTTGTGTTAACTATTTCGATATGTTATCTACAAAGAAAGGAAGAATGCAAGTAAAGTAACGAAGAACCCATCTATATTTGCAGTTGCTATTCATGCATTTATTCATTACATATCTTTCTTTTACATACTTTAGAAAAATTACATATTATTCTTCAACCTACACACTTTTAGTGGTATCAAAATGCGCATTTTTCAGTCGTATGCTGTTCCTTGCATTTATTTTTCATTTTGGCGTGTGGTACGAATCAAAACATCCACCAATGTGTAAGGTTACATCACACTTTACACACTTTTTTGACACTTTCTTGTGACAAACGCGGCACTTTGTCTGCTTTCCCTGAAACATCAGCTTATGATCCAAACGATCAAGTCACGAGTCTGCATTTTCAGGACTGGACAGGCACAAGAATTTATATTTCCCTCTGGATTTATTGCATTCCAGAAGTGCCAGTGCAGTTCTTTTCCGAAATGTCAGTTGATCAAGTTTCCTCTCCGTTGTCTGTGCAACTGCCATGAGTTTTGTGTTGCAGCGTCTAGTAGGAAAATAACCATTTTTTCCCTCGAATTGTAGTGCGACACAAACTGATATTTGATCGGAACCATCAACATCCCCATTCCTTGTGTTGTACACATATACGTTATGAGGATGTTGGATTGTATCATTCGCCTTCTCCGTTTGAGAAAATCTGGAAGCAATATGCATAGGTGTTTCTGGTATGGCATTTGAAGTCACACCTACAATATTGTTGTCATAGATAAATTTGCGCATGATGTGAGGAAAATGTTTAGTAACATTTTGTGCCTTGTACACCATAAAATACAACTTCAACATCTAAATTAAAATTTCTTAGGGAAAGTTAGTTTAATTTGCGATAGAATAATGCTGATAAAGAGTTAATTACGTTGTGAGGAGTATAATTGAATAATATTTGATCTTGTACTTCAAAATATGATCCTGACTGCTGAAGAGAACCCTAATCCTTTTATTTTAATAAAAATATTTCATCTTGCACATTATGCAGTTGAATATTATGTAAGCATAATAGCAGAAATGAAAATTGTATAAAAACAACATGAAGCACAATACATTTGATTTTCGTAATTTTTTGACTTTTATGTTCCTACTCTCCTTTTTAAAGGACACTGAGAATTAAAATTGAATTACAAGAACGTTAAAAGGAAAATTAAATAAATATCATTACAGACATTATACTTCATCTCTATTCAAGCAGCAGCAAACCCTCAACAATGAAATCAATTCAATAATATTTATAAAATCTTTCCTCTCAGAACGACATCTGTACTTCTCGGCCATTCTTTAAGCGCATGGGAGAATACGCGACCACCACGACACCTATATTTAAAACAAATGAAAGCGACAGCGTGCAAGTGATTTCTTGAACACTCTCGTAAACACAAAAGCCAGTAGAAAGTACATTGGATTGATAAAGCATAGACGAGGGCGCCTTAAAGTCAGTATTGCAGAGTGTCCTTCTTAAAGGACGGTAAGCATATCTGGGTACCTTGATTATCATTAGAATGTCAAAGCTCATTATTTCCAACTGAAATATTTTATCTTCTTCTGAAAGCACTGTCAAATATATATTATATATTTAATGTGAAAGAACTCAATGCTCGTAATAATTAACAAACTAGTTGCAAGCTTATTTAAAATGAACTATACTAAAATCTTACTTATCGTTGTTAAAAAGGTAGCAAGTGGTTTGGACATATTCTGAGAGACTAAGGAATTTGTATCTCATCGAATGCAATATATCAAAGTAAGTGTAGTCGGATATGGGAACTTGAAAGAAGACATGAGTGTGAATCGTGAAATGAAAGAAATCAGTATTAAACAATGAAGGTAGCGAGAGACAGAGAAGAAATATGGTGAACCAACAAACCGAGTACAGTTGACTACGTCAAATGGGTGAACATTGCATGGTAATTTGCGATACAGCGTCCAAACAGTCAGGAGAACATGAGTGCTGAAGTCGCTGGTAGACCCTATTTCCTAAAGGATTTTAGGTCAGGAAGATTAATTTATACATATTAGAAAACCATGGATAGACAGAATGGAAATTAAAACGATATTGTAACCATAATAATGACTCTTAGCTCCATACTAAATGCGTGCCTTATGATTAATCTAATCTTACAAGTAAAATACATGAACGTGTCATCCGGACTTAACATATAAACTTAGTCTGTTCGATAAACATAACAAAGATATGTTGATGCACAAAAATTAGGTGGCATGGACAACCGAGTAAGCCCCTGGGCTGAATGACCCTGTTAGTATAAATAAAATCGTAGACTAGCAGTGAAATAGCTATTCAATTAACACTGTTCATTGGAAACTCATGGTTTATAGTTCATTCGCTTCAGTATGAAACAAGCTTTCCATTAGTAGCTCAAATAACGTACTTGAACAGGGAAAACCGGGATAATGTCGCGAATATTCCTCTCAATCAACTTTGGACCCCTTTGGAGTGACCCCGAGTTAAAGCTCATAATCCAAATGTATCTCGAAAAATACTACAGGGGTTAGAAAATGGGTGTAAAACGTTTCTTCTTGATATACGGAACAGGTTTGAGGGGAGAGGATTATACCAAGAAGCTCTGTACATACGAAACCGAATTTATGACCTAATCAATAAAGAAAACATAATATAAAAAATATGAACGCAGTACTATTTATCCTTATATCAAGATTTGTACCACTTTCTCTGTAGAACGAAACTAACGTATCAATAGTTATCACGCATATCGTTCCGCGACATGCGGAGGTGGGGGATCAGTCGGAAAATGCCTTCCAAAATAGTCCTATTGTGAGGCTGTACGTCTTCTGAAGCGACACTGGAGTCGGTAGGAGTAAGTGTGCGAATTCTGGACATTTTACAGGAGAGGTAAAGTGAACATCCCAGAAAATTAACATAAGGAATTTCAAAACTTATGGGAAACATCCATTTCTTCAGAGGGGGACTTTGGTATACATTTCCACTCATACCTATTCCGTCTATCGAAACAAAACTTGGTATACCCATTTCCTACATATGTATCCACTATAGTATTTTTCGAGATACATTTGAATTTGTGCTTTTATCCGGAGCCACTCCAAAATTGATGGGATGGTGCCAAAATTGATTGGAGGGATTTTTGGAGGGAATTTTCCCAAAATTCTCAAAATTTTTCCTGTTCAGGTATGTTATGAGCGCCAATGCATGGCACTCCTGGTAAGATCGTTTCATGGTGAAGAGAATCAACTATAAACTATGACTTTCTAATGAACAGTGTTGCAATAGTTATTTCACTGTAAGTCTACGATTATCTTTATATTAACAGGAATAATGTGCCCCTGGGACTTACTCCTTGTCCATGACATCTAATGTTTTGTGCATGAACATATCGTTATATTTATCGAATGGACTAGGTTAGATTCGGATGTCCAGATGACACTTTCATGTCCGTTCCTTGTCAGTTTACCAGTTGTTTGGACAGAATGAGTCACCTCGATTAATGTTGTTTCACTGCTAGAGTTAGAAAAGACCTCAATTTTCCACGGAAACAAATACTATTTTATTCTCGTGTTATTATCGGAGAAATATACAATGCTGCAAATTATAACATTTTTGATGTTCACTTCCTACATCCGATCCTATGAACTTTTACGAACAAGTTCGATTCTTAAGCCACTACAGCAATTTCTCAGTTGCATATTGCTTGAGGAAAGTCGATTTGTAGCGTACATAGAATATTGCATGATTGAATAAACCAGATTAGAAAAACGAAAAGTGTCTTGAAGTAGGTTTGATGATTTCTTTGCAATTCAGTTGTCTATATTGCAAGCATTCCTTGTTTCACTACTCTGGTCGACTGCTTGGGTCGTGGACTTACTCCGTCGTAGAATCTCATAGGGTGTCTGGACCTAGAGATATCCTGTACAGTCACGAAAGAAAGTATTCTTCAGTTTACAAAATTTCTTTTTCTAATAACTCAACAAAAAATAACCTAACAGAGTACCGATTTTGGCAAGTTTTCAAGTTATAACTATTCTAAGAAGAGCAACAAAAAGATTCAAATTAATTCATTTGTTCTCAAGTTATTGACAAAAGATAATTTGTCAACTGTCAAATACGTTCTTTCCTGTGTGTACAAACAAACGCCGTACCAATTCCTTATTACTTAGATAAGAGACAGGTTTATTGTAAGAGACATAATTGCTGTACAGAATTAGACTCTACTATATGAAAGTTATAATATGAAAGAAACATTAATGAGAAGCAATACACTACCACAAGAGAGAGACCCGCACAAACACGACAGGGAACTGGGAGGGGAATACGAAGTTTATTGCCATGCCAAGAAGACGCCTCAAAGATAAGTTACATTATTGAGAATTAAGTTCAGCCATATCCTTTACTATACATTGAATGACAGAGGTGTCAATCTGCTGAGGAATTGTTACCTCTTTTAGTTTTTGGAGAAGAATTGGCAGCATTTTCACGCTCAAGTGAAGAAAGGAGAAGTTTCCAACTTTCATTCTTGAGGCCCAGAGTTGAGACCCTGTGAGACGAAGCACCGATCGAAGCGGCCGGTGTGGTGGTTGAGGATACTGAATGATTGGACAACTTTACACTTATATTGAAAACGAATCCACCTTCACATCACCACGGCTGAGGTAAACTTTCCTTTTCCGTACCACATGCGTCTCTTGAATGTCTCTGTTGTGAAAGATGATCTGGTATGTGCAGTGGCGTATTTAGGGGGGTGGCTTCCGGGCTTAAGCCCCCCCCGAAATCTTACTTAGTATAGTAAAGTAAATGAAATATCTTGCAGAATTTTCACATTTCCAGGCAAAGCCCCCCCCCGAAAGTTAGCAAAGCCCCTCCCGAAACAAAATCGTAAATACGCCACTGGGTATGTGAGTGGATGTTATGTTTATGTCGAATGGTTCAAAATTAATTATCTGTAAATATCTTAATATCATAAATATAATTTAATTTTGAACCATTCGACGATGATCAACGTGACAGACAAGAAATATTTGTACGAGTTACTTTTCATTTAGTTAACTTTGTATTCCTTCAAAACAAAGCCAATAGATGTCTGCTCTCACTTCCACATTGCTAAGATTACATCAGGATATTTACCTCTGTTATTTCCACGTAATGAATTAAGTCTTTCGAGTTGATTGTAAAGGAAGCCAAATACTTGCTTGGCGCAGTGTGATATAGGTTTTTGTACGAAAACAGTTGGAGGACAATATCCGACAGAATGGCTCTTCCTGCCCGGAAGACGACAATTCTTTTGTGAGAACTGCAAGGACATGAACACGATGAGAAGTTAATTTTTATGTTGCGGATTGACAGCGAACATTTTCATGTGTTGGATTATTGAGTTTACGAGAACTTCTAGGCGTTTGTTTTGTCCTGAGAGTGTTGTGAGTATTTTTGAGAAACCTTCGCTGCGTTTGAACCAGAACCATCCGCAGCAATTGTCAGTTTACACTACTGCGAGAAGAGAAACAGATGTACTTGTAGAACCAGAGCAACATAAAGATACTATAGTAAGTTTTCCTTTCCCTGAGCTATATCCTTTCATATGGCTATCAAATTACTTTTCCTTTGTTCTAGCCCATCTACCCTGACGTCTGTTTTCTCTGTGTAACTGTTATTTTCTATACAAGCAATCTAGGTCTAACCTCAGTACTTCAAAATCCTAGGACGCTGTGTTTGCCAAAAATCCCCACATGTCTTTATTTTGCAGTGTAAATTAAGCCTAATTTAGTCCTTCAAACTATTATTGATTTGGCGTGTTTCTTTAATTTTTATCCCTAACTTTCAATTGTTTAATCGCTGTATTAAGTTAATCAGATATAGCTTTCGCTCGCAATGGCGAGTACCGTTCCCACATCCTATCAGCAAGGCAACTTATTGTAGAAGTTGATTTTAGAGCTTTTCAAATATTTTCAGAGTTGAACATATTTCTTCTACGTAGGAATGTGGAGTGCTGTCTTTTAAATTAAGGGACTATTAAATATTAATATAGTAGTATTAATGTTAGTGAAACATCAAAGTTGATAGTGAACCATGGCATGGGTAATAAACAACGTAAATATCAAGTAACACATAGGGGGTTTTCCTTTATACATACCACAATAATTTTAAAAAACAGCAAAAATATGATACATTTCGAATTAAATTTTTTTGTATTTAACACTGATACACTGATTTCATATTACTTTTTTATATCATGTTCACAATCATTTTGTGCTTTATTTTATTTGCCCATTAAATATGTTGTTCCGTACTACTAAGTTTACCCATCGCAACGCCAAAGCGAACATATTATTCCAAAACCATGTTCTTCTTCACTGTCTCAATTCATCGGAGGTGGCTCTATAAGAGATTCAGGAAACTGAGTAAATTCATTATTTGGATACGCCTGTGGGTTAAGGTAAGGAAATCCATATGTTACCTGCAAAAAATCGTTAAGATAATATTAATTTTTATTACCTTATTAAACATATGTCTTGTTTACAACATATATTTCACAGAGATTTTATAAGAATATGCATTTTAAGAGTATTGTGAAAACAAATTGAACTTTGGGTACTGCTATGCGTGGATATGGCCATATATATACTGTATAAAGATATATATATATATATATATATATATATATATATATATATATAGATATATATAGATAGATAGATAGATAGATAGATAGATAGATAGATAGATAGATAGATAGATAGATAGATATAGATATAGATATAGATATAGTGAGATCTGGCTTCGGAGGGCACCTACACAATTTGCATGTGAATAAAAAAATCAATAAATATAATACCGGTACCAATAGAAGCACTTAAAAAAGTACAAAAAACTTCATTGAAACTGAAACGAGACACACCAGAAGATTAAAATATACAATCACGAAAGAAGTTACGCAATCACGGAGGAAACAAACAGAAGGTGAAAAAAAAGAAATGAAATGAAATGAAATATTTGAGTTTTACGTCCCACGGTTATGCCGGGTAGGCTAAAGGAGACGGTGATGATGAGTAATGAATGAAATGGTGGAATGAAGAAAGTGGGAGGAAACGGGAGAACCCCGAGAAAACCCACGCACGCGGTGTTTGTCCACCACAAAGTTCACTTGGCGGGGGTTGGGATCGAACCCGGGACCCCAAGCACCAGAGGTGAACGCTCTACCGCTGAGCCACCGCGGCCCCTGAAGAAAAAAGAAGAAAAAATAATATTTCTTCCCATACTTCAAGCGAACTGAGTATATTTTCTTTAACGCGTTGATCGCCAGAGTATTTCTTTAATTTTACTATCAGCGCCAGGTTGATGTGTATCAGAAATGATACCCGAAGGGTAGGTGGATTATCAACTTAAAGGAAAGTATTCAATTGACGCCAAAATTACTGCTGCACAATGATTTCCCAGCGCCCTGACTACAGATAAGATCTGTTAAATATACCAACCTGTGTAGCAAATCGTTTTCACTTGGCGATAAAAGAACGTTCATTGTTTATCAGAAATAATACACGAAGCGTAGGCGGAACACGCCATATGTTCCACCTGTGATACACACGGCGATAAATGTGTAACAAATAGTATCATTGGACAATATTGAAATATATATTTTAAAAAACGCTAATTATGTTCATGACTAAAATCATATAACAAAGTAGGTAAAGTTTTTGTTATATTTTATTCTCGATTCAGATAGATTCAGGATTTCTTCACCTTTAGACTCTGACTCATGACTTTCGGACAATAGCCATGAGCGGAAAATAACTAAGAGCAAAAGGCACGATGGGGGAAAAGCCACGTAACAGTTGCAGCTATAGGATTACAAATTCAATTTTGTAAGCTTCGGGTATCGGCACCTGTCACGTATGAAAGGATGTCATTCGGGATCCATACTTCCCAGGGAATTGGGGAGGAACAAAGAAATGGGGAAGGAAGGAAGGGGTTTGTAACAACCATTATGTTAGGTACCATCTCAATATTTACCTGGTGTGAACGAGGAAAATATCAACAAAAAAACTTCACTCAGAAAATTCTGCTAGGAGAACCGTTTACACTTTTTCAACCGTGTATGTTTACACTAGAAATAGAGCCCGGGACCGCTTTCAGCAAATGCGAGAGAGTTCGTGGCTATGCTTCGTAGGGTCACAATTTCAATTGCATTTACTTGAAGGTCGATCGATGGACTATATATTAAATGCATTATACAGGAAAATTAATCAATAGCAGGAAACAAAATATTAAGCAATGTTATCATGTATCAGCGTACTTTGTTTAATAAATATGTATCTAAATATAGTTAAGTTGAGATCAGGGGGGTTTAGAACCCCGGCAAGAGCCTCACTTGGAGGGCCCAATCTTCCCTACCCATGTAGCGTGTAGTAGACATGTTATATATACATATATATATATATATATATATATATATATATATATATATATATATATATAGGGTAACTTCGGCAAATAACGCCAGTCGGGTAATAACGCCATTTGAAACTTTCCACAGTGCTAGTATGAACCCGTGGTTCGTAAGGTGACCGCTTATGGGTGTGTGATAAACAGTGATGCCTGTTGTCTTTGTAGACACAAAGACTAGAGGTCAGCCAGGTGTCAGTAAAGAGAAACCAGTGAACAAGTGTTGACGTAACAGCCGCGAAGCAGAGAACACACAACAGCAGAGAACAGCAGAGAACAACAGTTAGCACAGTTTTAGTGCGTCAAACGAGATAGGCGAATTGTTTGGGTAAAAGTAAGATTTTACTATTACTAAAGGTATGTGTTGATAGGGTTGTACTTGCATAGTATCATGATATAGATAAAATTTGGAGGACAGCTATTCTTGATATAGAAATAATTGCCAAAACAAAGTATATTGCTTCTGGAAATAACGCCACTATCGCGTCGAGAAATAAGGCCACTGCATCTAATCGCTAATCGAAACTAATACTAGTGTTAGAAGTCTGTTTTTTTATCGTAGTGGTAGAGCTGAAAAAGTCTGGTTTTATGCTTTCATGGCAAGACACTTGAATATCGTGTGCAGAAATGAGGAGAATTTGAGCTATTGTAAACTCATGCGTTTCAACAGAACTGCAGTGAACGAATTGTATACGCTATTGCGAAATACACTTGATGCTATGAACCTTTTGTGACAAACCTGAAGTTATTTAAAATGCAGATTAAATGCAGGACTATAACTGACGTACAACAGTAGCCTAAAAAAAAATCTGGCACAGAAAGGGAGCAAGCGAGTACTTAATGCCACACATGACGAAAAAGGCGAAACTGTGAGTGTTATTGCGTGGACTAATGTATCAGGTTCAAATTAGATCCCTCCGATGGTGTTATACAAGGGAAAGTATGAAAAAATAGTTTGGTGATGATCTTTCTCCAGGTAACACCTATGTAATGACACGTAAAGGCTATGTTACAAAGGACGAATTCCGTGCATTTCTGGAACATTTCAACAGACATCGGATCCCTGCCCGAGCACTGCTTATTGTAGATTGCCATAGCAGTCATCTTGATATTACCATTTTAAATACTGCTGAAACCATGTATATTAAACAGCTGTGCTTGCCTGAACATTGCACCCATGAACTTCAACCGCTCGACAAGAGCTTCAAATCGTTAAAATTGTACTGCTCTGAAGCAGTTGACGGTTATCGACGAACGTATCCTGGAAGAACACTTGGGAAGATACAGTTTCCGAAACTGTTTTCATAGCCATGGTTCCGTTCAGCAATACCTCAGAACACAATTTCAGGCTTCAGCGCTACAACGCATCATTTTAACAAAAATGCTATACCCGATGTCGCTTTTCCCCCAAATATTGTCTCAGAGCAACAGCAACCTCCACCAACACCTCCAAGCACAAGACCAGCCGCCATCTCTCCTTCAACACCATCTAGTGCCCACTCCATTCACGAGCTCTTGCCTACAGCTAAAATAACTAGGAGCATATCAAATCCCAGGGGGCGTTCTCTTACTGCCAGAGGAGTATTGGTAACACTAGAACTATTCGCAAGAGCTTGCCCTTTCACTTCTTCCGACACGAAGAAACAAGCATCCTCTAGAAAGACGAAGGATGGAGATATGCACCGTGGGGACTGTGGAGGGTATTACTATGATCTCAGGGGTCTTAAAATGTGGATTCAATGTATTAAATGCAAGATTTGTTTTCACGAATTATGTGATTCTGGCAGCATTGTTAAATGTGGCTCCTGAACATTGTGTGACGCTGGTTGTGCATTGTTGTCTGGCTCCGACGAGTAGTGCTCCATATGACTGCAGCTGTTATTTTAAGAGGTTCGCAATCATCAGACGAGTTACCGGTTAACGACACGTACGGTGACTACGAGTTTTGTGTACCAGCAAAGCAGGCAACACTTGCCAAGAACATGGAATCGTAAGGAAACACATTTTGAAGACAACGAAAACAAACACCTTTCCGTTGTTGTAAAGCAAGTGGCGTTATTTGCCGACACGTCTGGTAATAACGCCATCTCATACTTACTCCGATTCTCACTGCATGGTGGTGGTCTACATTGTTTATGTAGGATCTTTGTTTTCTCATTGCATTATAGCGGAGGGTTCACTCCATCTTCCATATAATTTGCACGGTTCTAGATATAAAAACACTTGAACACCAGAACAATATGTTGAATTGGTGGCGTTATTTGCCGAAGTTACCCTATACTCTTTAAAGAAAAATAGCGAAACTTGTTCGCATATGGTTTTCACAAGATGCATTAACCGAAATGATTTTTTTACATGAATTCCTGGTAACATTACAATTCATATTCTCAATGAGCAGTTCATCCTTAATGCTTGTGGCACAGAGACTTGTGTTAATGAGACGAAATAATGAATTTATATGTATATATAAGTATCCATGTGTGTTTCGAACCAGATCGTTTGTAGGAAGTTTTATACATAAAAGTAAAAGAGATCAACAGGAATAGCACAAAACAAAAAATGGAGTTCCTTAACTCCTTCAGTTTGGGTGGCGAGTTAATTCGTGTCTTCAAACCGCACCTGCTGTGCAGATGGCGTATATATACGCTTTCATTTTGCTTTGGCTATTTTGTATTGCGTATGGAGAATATACTTGCCCATAGTATGAGTAATGTTATCCCGACAATATTTAGCGTGTTTGCGCTCAGCTGGTTTCAATTGTTGCTTAATTAAAAGAAGAGGAAAAAGAAACAAATTAAAATAGTTTGGGCTTCGTCAAATACAGTTTTCATTCTTTGTTTTGTTTGAGACCAGGCAGCACAGTAATGGCTTCAAAACGATATGTCAACGATGCTGACATCGAGGAAGAGTTATCAATTAGTGATTTTGATGTAAGTGATTTTGAAACAGGCTTAGAATCAACATCCAAAGTTCTCCAAAAAACTACACTTTTTACAGCGGTTTGCATCTGAAAATTACGCACTGAAGGGGTTAAGGGTAAGATATATTGTGTACGAACATCAGGAGGTACAATAGAGCAAACTAGCGTTTTTTATTTTCAGCCTGGGCCTTCTGCAATGCAGCGAATCATCGAGGCTTGCTGGTAACAAGGCTATTGCAAATGAAATCTCGATTTCATGGAATCACACTCGGATTATCTGTTCCGTGAGTTCTATTATATTCGAGATAGTTGTCTGTTCAGCCTTCTGCTCATATTGACTCACAGATTTTCAATTGGATTCATGTCAGGTGAGTTTGGAGGCCACATAAGTCTCTGAATACTCATATTCTTGAACCACGTATTAACGATTTTCGCTCGGTGACATGAAGCATTATCGTTCTGGAAAACGAAATAATCCATATTTGCTTCAGAAAAATAACTTCGAGTTGTTGTAAGAACTTTACGTACCAGAGTTTGAAGATATTTTCGTGCATCAACTGACCCTTCACATATATCCTTCCTTCTGACACTTTTAACGCTGGACCAAGCCCATACCATCACACAGTAACTGAATTTTTGCCTCTCTGAAACACAATCCTTGTTATGTTCCTCGCTCGTTTGTATCCACAATTTTACACCACCATCGTTTATCACTATTTTAAATTTCTTTTGAATGTCGAAAACCACGTGCTTCCAGTTGTCTTAAGTCCAAGTTGCATATCGGCTCCCATACCTACATGTTGATGCCCTCTGTGATTTTATCAGCTTCGTCTTCTTACGCGGTTTCTTCTTTGTATATAATCTTCATAGAGTCAAGACGAGTAACAGCTGTACGAGTAACTGCACTTTGTCGGTAATCTCGAATTAGAGAAGCGAGTTGTTGGGAACTTATTCCTTCATTGTGCATTGTTATTGATTTTATTTGGCCATCTCCTCTGGGTGATGCTTTCTTTTCTGTATCACATTGTTGACGAAGGGACGACTATTACGCTGACTTTGCTTGTGAATTACTCTTCCTGCTGTCGAGTGGTGGATTTTGAGTATTCCACCCATCTCCCTTAGAGATTTTACCTTAGCTGAGCAAATCAAGAATTATGCCTTGTTTACATGCCGACAAGTGACAATTCTTACCCATCTTATTTGTTTACAGTCCATATATAGCAACAATATCACACAAAAACAACGCTACATGACAACAATACTGGCACTTCACACTGTCCAAGTCATGGGCGGCGATTAGGGGGGCAAGAGGGGGCAGTTGCCCCCCCACTTTTTTGAAGTGACGACCAATTTATATAGTTTCATTTGGAAATGTAAACAGGGTGTTCACACAATTTGGAGAATAGATCTCTGACTTTTCCCTGACTTTCCATGACGAAAGTTCCAGATTCCCCTGACCCCTGAATAACTTAAAAATATAGAAGAAAAAAAGAAACCCCAGCCTTTACACTCCCCATAGTTGGCCTTGTTCTCTTCCGCTTCTGTTTTTTTCTTTTTTCAATTTTCTTTCCAAAGGAATGTAAACTTACAAACATGTGCATTACTCCGATAGTGATTAGGCCTACATATTACACAAAATGTAAAGTTACAAACGAAAGTGTCCAGTATACAGAGTACTTAAGATATGAAAAAATATACATTATATGTTTACACATTGTAATACCAATTACACAGCATTATAATATTGCCTATAATAATAAACAGTTCATACATGATTTTACTGATTATTAAAAAAACGCGCATACACATTACTTTTGCTTTTATAGTTGTTAAATGCAACCCATTTAGAAATGTTTTTCACCCTTTCTCGCATAGTTTTCTTCTCATTGATCTGAATATCCTTCTTGCTGTCTCTGCAGTTTAATTTTCTTCTCTTCTTCCTCCAGCTCCTTTAGTTATTACTGAATCTTCCGTTTCTCTCTCCTCTTCTCGTCTCCAGCATTTATTTCTCTTTCCTTCTCCAAATACACCTGATATTGTTTCATTGAACTTCTCACTGAATTTATCATACCTCTTGTAACTATTAATCCTGATGATCCACCTATTCTCATCACAGAATCATATATGATTCGTTGAGCCACCAGAGATTATTCTTGTAAGTTCTCAACAATGAGAATTTTATTTGTGAGACCACTTTCAAAAAATGCGTTTCTGTGAAAGAAGATAAAACACAATTTCATAACTGAATAAGTCAACGAAGTTCTTCCCATTTCCTAAGACTAAGTAAAAAACTCATCAAGTCCAATACCATCTCTGTCATTGTCTATGAATTCATTCTAGTGTTCCTTAAATTCTTCAGTCTGAGCTTTCACTATGAGCTGTAGATACTATTTCTTTGCGTTCTCAGCCACTTGTCCAGATATCCTCTTGGCATCATGCAATTCTTTTAGAACAACGTCTACCATTTTGAGAAAATATGTCAGGATGCAGTTAGATGTGTTTCTCGCAGAAAATTAGTTTCAGCAACTATATCAGAGAACACTGACTCCCTCAATATCATCATTGAGAACACCACATTTTGCATCCAGTAACAGTAAAGAAATCAACCCTATTTCATAAATTCAGTAATTGAACAATGGACCTAAATCGATTTTTCCTGACTTTCCCTGACCAATCTGCAATTTCCCTGACTTCACCTGATAAATTTTTACTTCCCTGACCTTTCCCCGACTTTAACTTATTTTCCAGAATGTGGACAGCCTGACAAAGATTTTGTATGTATTACATACTGTTTCATAGAAAAAAATGGTGCCATGTGATATTTACCGTTGCGTGAGTAGGTATTGGTTATTTATTTTCCCTGGAGTTAAGAAAGCTACAGGAATTGCGTTTTAATTGCAGTTCAAAGCAATTAATATTGGGATTGCATATTTCTTTAAATGTCATAGCATATGCTTGCAGTACTTACTGTATTCCATTTTCTAAGAGAAAAAACATTCATTTAATGGCATGTGTGGAATTAAAAGTATAAGTTGTTCATTAATTCTCAGTTTCAATATAACTTCTGCAAAACAAGCGTCATTATTCATTACTATGATTAATATTATCCCTTCTATTTTTTGTTTCGCAAATTTATTAAATAATCTGATCACACAATTTTCCAGACAGAATTTTAAGATGTTCATGAGCAAGAACTCAAATCTCTTCTTACACTTTCGTTGTTTGAGAGTATAAAGGACTAATACCTACCTGTATTGCTCTTATGAATTTACTTAATAAAATAGAAATGTGATATGCGGTATTTTAAGTGAAAAAAGATAGTATCCTATTAGTATACAACCTTTCATCAAACAGTGTTAGAAACAACCAGAAAATCTAACATTGATATACAATTGTTCAGATCGTGTCTTGCCCCCCCACTTTTAACGTCCAACCGCCGCCACTGGTCCAAGTAATGAGAAACCAAAGAACAATCACAAAATACTATTTACCTGGGCCTACATATCACAAATTCAATGCAGAATTTTCACTAAAATATCTTGCGAGGTGCTCTCACTGCCATCTGGCGAGAATATTACTGATACATAAACAATTGGCAAGCTCCGTTCTACACCACAAGTGTCACAGATAACGCAAATGAACTATCTCACTCTTCGTCTCCTTCTATTTCTTTTCTAGCGGGCTGCAACTATGGCTTTCTGTGTAAGTTACCTTGGGAATGCAGGTGTCGCTATTTTTTCTTTATGTGTGTGTATGTGTGTGTGTGTGTGTAGAGAGAGAGAGAGAGCCTCGGCAGTGATGCCTGCCCTCCTGCCCTGGCTAGTGCGAGCGTGGTTGATATTGACATTGGCGAAAAATAAGATGATGAAAATTTCCAATTATAAAAAAAATGCTCGTTTCTACCATGCACAATTTTTACTAGTTCAGATTAAGGTTGCATGTTGCTCTCAAAGTCAGTGATTCTTAACCTAATTCTATCAAGACCCCCATTTTATCATAGCCTCTTGCCAGCGACCCCCTTATAATTTCAATATGCAAGTTTTATTGCATTTGTATTTTTCTGGTATTTCAATGTGCAGTTCTCAATAGTTTCATATCGTACCTCTTTCATTTAAATGTTTTTCTAAACAACTCTGCATCTGTTGAAAATGCTTAGTACACCTAATTTTTGTTGTTCTTAACAGTATGTATATTTAAAAAATATGCCTATGAGAACAAAATTCAAAATAATATTTAAAAATATTTTCCAGTATCAGATTCTAATTATATTTATCTGTTGTGATTATTTTCCCAGGTTGAGAAACCGTGTTCTAAGTTAATGTGACTGGTTCGTTGTTTTCTTCTATCAGTTATTCCTTGCTAATTTGTTTTCTCTATTAAAATATTAAATATTATCCGATTTCAGCCAGAAAAGAAATACATTCATCCGTTGAATACGGTTGAACGAGAATACACTACCCTGCACACACATGGACGGTTTGTGTGAGTTTATATACGACATACAGTACTATAGACTCAAAAAAAAATCATACGAGAAAGCAGCTTAAACTAAGTAAGTAACTAGCTTAGTGATGTATCGCTCGCGAGTGAGCCGACTCTTCTGACTAACTCTTTTGGATGAGTGAGTGAGTCGTTGTTCACTAGAAATGAGCCACGATTCTTCGAGAGTCGTTGTTCTTCGAGAGTCGTTGTTCTTCGGGAGTCGTTGTTCTTTGGGAATCGTGGTTCTTCGAGAATCATGGTTCCTCGGGAGTCGTGGTCCGTCATTGTTCTTCGGGAGTCGTAGTTCTTCAGGAGTCGTTATTCTCTGGGAGTCGTTATTCTTTGGGAGTCGTAGTTCTTCGGGAATCATGATTCTTCGGGAGTCGTAGTTCTTCAGGAATCATGGTTCTTTTTGAACCACTGTTCTCTGGAAGGGACGATTCTTTAGGAGTGAAAATATTTGGAGAACGTGAATCTTGTACGTCGCTCACTTGCGAACCGCCCTCTCGCTTTTCAATCTTGTTGGTTGATTCAGTCAATTGCTGTTTTGGAAGGGTAGTTTCGCTGGTTCTCACTATGCCGAGCGCCTCTTCAATCGAGTTCGGTAAATGTGCGTTGCCTTAGTGTATTTGTACCTCTGGCATGAATAAATTAAAAAGAGTACCAACAATGTTATGTTTAGCACTTTGATGTAGCAGTTCGACTCATATTGATATTTTGCATATAAAGCGTAAACATTTAACTATCAATTAAAATCGAATCTGCAGAATGGGGGATTAGGTCAAGTACGAAAAAGCCCGAAAGAGCCGCTTCTGTCCTGTTCCCTGGATCCGCTCTTGCAATCGCACATAGACAATTGAATATTCAGTTGAGAAATTAATGAAAACGAGAGCGCACCAGCAGTAGAGATTAGCCACTCTGTGTTTGTTCGTGCATCAATATTCTGCAACTGTTAGTTTTAAACAAAAGTATCTGTTATACAACCCTTAAGGGAAATGGTATGTTAAAATGATCATATGTAATTCAAATAAATTCGTAATAATTACAGTAAATTTTAAATATATTTTATAATAGGAGAGAATATTGATACTGTCGTAGTTCATTATTTTCTTTGCAAAAGGTAATTTCAGCTTAAATAACGAAGGTATACTTAAGGCTATTTTAAGATACTTTTATAATATAGACCTATATGGAAATTCTTAAGACTGTGATGTACAAAATTGTAGTGATCCGCTACAGCTGACACTACAATTAAAATTGCTTACACTACAATTAATATTATTAGTTATGTTAACACGTCCATTTTATTTCAATCTGTGTTATTATTTGATAGTTGTTTGTTCATTATTTTTTTTAAAAAAACATGTTAACATTGCGATTTTTAAGAACGGAAAATCAAATTTCGCTAGTGGAATAAATTTGCACATCAAAAAGTTGAGGAAGTTGTAATATAAAATAAACAAACGAATGTATAGATGTACTAAAACCAACGTATGGAAAGAGAATCTGCATATTTTAATTAGTGTATAAAATCTGTAAAAGAATCGTTGATTGCAAACACAATTCTTTAATATTAGAAAAAGAATTAACGTAAGGTATTATTTATTATTACTTTTCATATATATATCAACTTAGGTTTTGGAGAGAAGATTGGTATTAAAATGCAAAATTACTAGAAGAGCAGATTCGGAGGGTGGAAACCTTTCCCCCTCATAATACATTAGCCACTCAAGATGAAAGACCTAAAATTATAACAGTTACCGGCAACTATTAACAAAGTTCTCAGTATAATTTTAATTTGGCATTGACTGTTACGTTTTGGTAATTAGTTCATATACAAAAGAAATTAATATCATGACGGAACTGACGTAGTTTATAGTATACTTTATTAAAGTAAGTATTATGATCTATGTGGCATCATGTGCGTATATAATCGGTAAAATAGCAGCAATTGTAGTATCAATATTTCTGATTTCATCTGTACACACAATACTTGCGATTTCCTCTGTTTTGTCATCTTAGTGTCCCTGGCTAATTCTTTCTGGTAATCTGCAAAAGATATATTCAGTATATAATTAGTAATCTCGTGTTACAACGATGTATGCATGGATGTGTATGTGTTGTATAAAACAGAGTGAAAAATATAAATGATACTGAATTTATGAAGTATACAGTAAATAATAATTACGACTATAGTAAATGAATGATGAATATAGTAAATGAATAATTAAATAAAATAATAATAAAAGATAAAACTGCGTAAATAATGATGAAACGATAATATTAATAGCAACGATAGTCGATAATATTAATAGTCGATAATATTTATACGACTGAATGATTGCAAGATTGATCCAATCTAATGCCAGGCATCTGAATGAGGAAACGAGTAATCATCAATAAATGCGCTTATAGAGTAAAGATGATTTAAGAATGTTAAGATATACGATTATGAAATACTACGAATTATTTAATATTCCTATTATAGCCCATAAAGATTCGATAGTACAAGTTATGAGCTCTAATGCCGTTGTTATTTATCATGCCATATAACTTAACTATTTACCTAGGGAATTGAAACATATTAAGCATTGTGAATAACTGAAGTCCGAAACTGAAGACATCACTATTATTACCAGGTTATTAAGATGATTGTTCACCACTACGTATGTCGTTGTAACGTTATCATCAAATGTTGTAAGTAATACGAAAATTGATAAAGGTTGTGGTGCTATTGTCAAAATGCTATTAACTTACCAGATTTACCTTGAAGGTGTTATGTTATTTATCTTCTAACCTATTGATTTCCTTTGTTTCATATCAAATGTTGTAATAAAAGTGAAAATATTGGTGAGACTTATCATAATATATTAATTACTCTTATCTCAGGGTTTCGTGGCATCGGGCTTCTGTCGAGCCTTCGTTTACTGCTAGCTTTCCATCTAAAGTTAACTATACCATAACTCTTTATTTGCTCAACAATAAATTTTGGTTAATGAAAACCCCATTGTTCACTTAGCTACTTTCATAATTGAAAAGAGAGAGAAAAAATTACAAATATAAATACAATTATAACGATGTTGAATAATAATGTTATTTGTAGAATATCAGCTTTAAGTTAATTGCAGAATTGTATCTAACTCTTATTAAATTTACAGGTTAATTGAAATTATTTTATACTGCACCTAACACAAGAATATAAGTTGGCCTTTTCTTTAACACAAATAATTACATTGATTTTGCAAAACAAAAGGGAGAGAATTTAATTTTACTCAAATTATAAATGCCTTTAAATCGAGGGTTTGTAATTTGGATTTTTAGTTTCATTGCGCACTACACTCAAAATTTAGTTAATAAAATGTCTGCCAGTTTACCTCCTTTCTGATTACTGTCCATTGAACATCCTTTTCTTCTAGCAAGGAAGCTTCGCTGTCTCTCTGTGGAAGGTTTCCGTGTTGCTTTGTTGTCCCGTTCCCCGGAAAGTTTTCACAGTTCACACTCTTGAAAAGTCCTCAGAGTTCCAAACGCTTACTCCATTTACTGAGTTTTATCACTACAGGCAATGTTGCACTTTAATAAAACGTTGATTAAAATGTTATACTTATTATCTGGTCTTCCGGTATAAGATGGAATTGCAACTACTGTCCTTTTGTCGCAGCCCGAAAATAGCGTACTCTTCGACCACCCGCATTTCTACCTCTTTTGCCCCACTAAAACTGTCTTTCAACGCTCAGGGCACGAAGATGTCTTATTCGGCGGGTTGTTACCAATGAATTCAAGTCTGGACTTCGCGATTCGATGATCTCGACCACTTAACTACTCTCAACCTCCAAAAAAAAAAAAAAAAAAAAAAAAAACTCCTTATGTCCTCTTTCTGTCCTCTTCTTTTATTATTTCTCACTAATTACTTATTCATTTTGTTTCTCCTTTCCTATTTGTGCTTTGACCATTTGTACTCTGACAATTTTTTTTATGTTCTGACACACCCGTTGTCTAATTTAACCAATAATTGTTCTTTTTATTTTGTTTCAGTAAGTTCCATTTATTGTCTTATTGGTTTCTCTCCTTTTTCTTGACCACCCTCTCTTTTCATTAGTTTTTCTCGTGTTTCTTAAGAAAGACCTCCCCTTTTCTTTTTTTTTCCCAAAGTCATCCTCTTTAGCCAGAGACACCCTGTTGAGGTTGCCGCGCTACCAATTTTGAATGATCCTCCAGTGACAAATGTGAATAGCTTACGAAATTATCTTTTTTTCAAATATAGATTTTAATATTTATCAAACCCGATTTATTAAATATTATATTCTTTCATGACAATTTAATTTGATTTTCTCAGATGTTACTGGCTGGAAAACGAATATTTATATTTTTATCGCAATCTTGTCTTGATATAATAGTGGTGGTATTAGAATCATAATGTTGAATAAAACAATATTTCTATCACTGATAGTGTTAATAATAATAATAATATTTGTTGGTTAAATAAGACGTAATTTACAAATAATAATTAAGGTATTCCTATAAAATATCTATATCTACTTGAATATGTTATACACTATTAAAATGATCCTCCTTTTGAACAATTCTTCTTTTTTGTTGCAAAATACTAGTTACCAGTAATAATAATAATAATAATAATAATAATAATAATAATAATAATAATAATAATAATAATAATAATAATAATAATAATAATGTTATTTTATTCTAAATATTTTCACCGATTATGTACAACTTTTAACTAGGTTAGGAATGATCTTTTGCCTAGCAGTAAATTGATAATGTTAATACTTCTATGATTATACGTTAATATATAGATCTCATATACATAGAGGGAGAGAGAGAGACAGATAGACAGACAGGCAGACAAAAGGAAATCTTTTCAAAGAAATAGTGCTCAATTTATTCGTTTAGATTTGCATGTAAAATATACTCAACTTCGATCATTGTTACGTATTACAGTAATTTTAGTTAAGGAAATTCCCCCACTTTTCTTCCTGCGCACTCTACACCCGTCTCCTCTACGTTTTCCCTTATTATGTGTTTTTTTTTTCTTCTCGGGGTTGCTTTTCGAAGATCTTTTCTTTTTTTTCTTGCGGCTGCAGACTGACCGTTTTGGCGACTAGGTCTTCTCGTGGTACATGTTACTTGTCTTAATAAATATCGAGAGACGCAGGAGAGTTTTGAGAAAATTTCTTAAAATTACCACACAACTTAGTCGTGTTACTTTTCTGTCACCATGCGGTTTGTGTTTTTCGCTTATGTGTTGAATAATTAAAATATTTTTTTTAGCGTCATGGCAAGCCTTTCTGGACCCCTTACGAAGCCGATACTGTGTTATTTTCTCTTCTTTTCCGAAGCAAAGTGTCGGGTTCACAGCGTTGGGGCAGCTTCTTTCTACCATGTGTTTAACTGTTGCCAAATCTCTACGCGTCTAATTCTAATAATCCATTATACAGCTCATTATTCACACTCGACCCTTTACTAAATAGTATTATCCCTCTCTCGGCAATGTTACTTATTCCATTATATACTCTTAGTAGCGAAGCTTTATTTATACATTAAAATTTCGCGTGCTTATTGCTCTTATAAATGTGACAACGTATTTGTCATTTCTGTTTCTGCTTGTTTGTCTCCAGTTAGTCTGAACTGTGTGAATGTTAGCTAGTTTTGGGAAATGGTCCACCCACGGTTTTAAAACCGCACTCCGTCTGTTATATCTATGGTCATTTTCTTGAAAGTGCCTTGGTGACAAGTTACAAGTAACAATCTTAAAATAAATAAATGGTCTGTTTCGTATCAGTCAATGAATTGTCTATGTTAAAATTCCTCTCCATTGTGGTAAAGACGCTACAGTCTAAAATTTCATGTAAGAAACCACGAAACTTACAAGTTTGTTGACTCTTTTTTTTATCTCGTGTGTGGCCGTAAAATGAGGACTATCTTCTCTTTTTTTAAAAAGAAAAAAGAGGCGAAAAGGATCGAATGTATGCAGCCGTCTTGTTTTTTTTTTTTTTTTACCTTAAATTAGTTAATTAATACATATAATTAAGCGTATTACAATGTACAGTTCTGTTATACGATATTAGTCCATTGACAATATAATCTCATAGTGAAGTTTGTTGTGAAGGTCATTTCAAAATTATTAATTTTGTGTTTAGAGTGTAATATTGCTTTCGCAGAATGTACCAACGATAATAACATGTAAGTATGTATGTCTTAATCAGAAAATCGAATTCACGTGACGCATTTATCCCGCAACAACGAATTTGGATTCCTTTAACATCTTTTCCGCGGCGATTGCTGCGGTGGCGACCTAACAACTGGGCTACTTAATTTCAGTTTCTCCCCGGAAATCCAGACGATGGAAGGACGAGACTGAACAGAATACAACAAATTCAACGTTGCGCGAACAACACAAAATTCAAAATCTATTTCCCGTAAAGTTTTACCTACAACATAATTGAATTTTATGGAAGCACACACGGTTGGGATGGGTGGGACCGATGCACCTGTTAAGGTTTTCTGTACTTAAAACAGTTCTTAAACTGTATTGTTATGTCATTGAGAAGATACGTCTATTATATAAAAATGACATGAATTTTATAATCACGCCAAGGGAGAGCAGTTGAACGATTAAAATTAATTTTTGATATAGGTATTAACACCTACCTCTGGTGTGTGTTGTCCCTGGTTCGCTCCCCGGGCAGGTAAGTTCGTGATGGACATCATGTCCGTGGGTTTTCTCAAGTACTCCGTGTCCTTCCACTTTCTCATTCCACCAATTCTTCCATCATAATTCAGTTGCTTTAATCATCATCTTCCTGAGCTTACAGGGCTTAATCGTTTGCCATTAATCTAGAATAATTCATCTTATTTCAGCAGCGAGGCTATATGAGACGTAGAACTACTGAAAACATGGAACCTGAACCACATTAGCTCTCACCGGGAATCGAACGCCGGATCTCCTACGCTAACCGCTTAGCCACGGAAGGAACTCGTTACTTTGATTAAAATATGTATTCTAACGGGGATGTGGTCGCCAACATTTTTAGGAAAAATTTAGTTTCTCACGATGTTGTAATAATATTATAATATTTTTGGCATTGAATTGAAAGTTGTAACACTTTTACAGTAATTCTAAAATTGTATTGCTATAACATTGAGTCTAAATTTGTAATATTTTGCATTACGTATTTTGATTCGCTTAGGCTGTAATTTGCATATAGCTTTTTTGCATTTCTGATGTATTTTCACTCTTATTACTAGTAATTTTATTTAGTCTAATTTGTATGTGTATTTCGTATCTGAAATGCATTTTTGTGTGCTACACCTGTTAATTGTAATTTGCATTAGTGTAACTTCCTTTGATTTTTTAAAGTTAAATTTGTTGATAGCAGTATGCTTGTTATCTAAGATTGGAGTTATACCTTTTAAATTCATTTTATGTAATGCATTTAGTCTGATAATACAATTTCAGTTTTTAAATTTTCCCTCTTCCCATTGTAAACATATAAGTGAGTCACTGAGTAGTTCAAATGAATCGATTCATTTTAGTGAGCGTACTATTTAGTGTCGATCTCAGAGGTGAATCGGTTTGCCCATTACTAAACCAGCTGCAGATTGACTTAGAGATTCACAAATCTCAACATTAGCAAATTAGAAAAAAAGATGGAATGAACTAGGATCAAATTTTCCTCATTTAATGACTACTTTGCAAGTACTTATGACACTCGCTGAATACAGTCTCAAGGGTTTTCAGTTTTCAATGTAATAATGCACACACGCGAAAGTTAGTGTATTGCCATGCACAGGTTCCAATGTTTATGAATTATTTATATTATATAATATCTGAGATTTTATTGTACTAATGCCGTATCTATAAACAACACTGATATTATATGATCAGAATGTTACTGCTACATCTCTCCACCTACAGTCAAACTACAAGAAAAAAAATTAAAACTATATATTGTACACTTTTAGGCTTAGATTTTTATCTCAGACACTTGAACTTAGATTGTAATGAAAAATTGAAAATATTTTGAACAACTCGTATTAATAGCTCGTATTTTTTTTAATAGCTGTCGTTACAGCTTTAACCAAAGACGCCGACCCTGGGGGAGCCGGGCTCCCCAAAGCTCATGTGGGCCCCCTATTGTATTTATGAATATACAATATTTGGAATAATTTGAGTGCAATTTGTCTTAAAATTCTCATATATATACCTTCTGCATCTGAATGCCCCCCCCCCCAAAAAAAAATTGCAGAGAAATCGGCGCCCTTGCTTGATCCTTTTTTCATTTATTTGTATTGTTATGATTAGTGCCTGTTTACTGTATCTGTCCAATAACTGACTTATAACAAATTATCGTATATTACTACTTGTTTGTTTCTATGTCAATTGATAGCTCTAATATTCAATTAATCATAATGTCGGTATCTTTGATGTTTAAGCAGTTTAAGCGATAGAGGTAAACTTTCGCGATATTTTTTCAGTCTTTTCCTCTAAAATATAATTAAAATTTTGGCACTCATGAAAACCTACTTCGAAAGGTTTTGAAATTAATTCTTGATACTTAATTGTAAACGTATTTTTATTGAATAGTGATCGACATATATAACCACATAATTATTGTTAATTGACATTTATCCAACTTGTATTAATTATATTTGAGGTTTTAGTTATTCATTGCTATTACGAACGAAAGACAGTAGCGGTTCTAGGAGGTAAAAACTGGGGAGCACCAGCCAGAAACCAGACCATGACAGGTACGTCATGAGTTCACTATAAACCTTCAAAAATATATAAATAATAGCTTAAATTATTTCTGTCTCTTAAAGAACTGGGGGCCCAGGCTCCCTGTTCCCACCACTATTGAAAGGATGTGCAACTGTAGCTAAGTAAGATGCCGGCATTTGCGAGGATACCGTTTTTTCTTTTCTTCTTCTGGGCACCATCATAAATGAACACAACAGGAATCATTGAAATTGGTCTTCCTCTTATTAAGATGCATGATATTCATGTATTGTATTAATCAGGTAATGAAGTCGTTCAGAATAATATCTTTATATAATTGCTACTCAGACAATCTTAATTTTGCTCAGAGGTGTAGCCTCGGACGAGGTGGCAAAATAATTACCCTTCGCAAAATACTTTCTGGCTCTCTTCGAATGGAGTTCATATGTTGAGTGTTATTTGAATATGTTTACTACAACATGTAAAGAATATTCGTAATACAACAAATAGACGTACCCGTTCTTCACACGGGAAGATATAGAGTTAATTAAATAAAACACTGGGTATTTCAATATTGGAAAGATTGCCTCATTTTCCCCCTTTATAAGTATTTTTAAATGCTAAAAATTCGATATATAAACTTATTTTGATTATAAATTTAAATTTCGGGTTTCGAACGTCCAACATAGATGAATTCTAACATTAGGCGCTTTCTGAAAGCAAAGAATGGAAGAAAATAACACTAGAAATTGTCCCCTTTAGGACCTAAATATTTGAAAAGGTCGAAAACGCCTTCTTGATTAAGCTGACTTAGGAGTTTCTATGCTGGATTTCGTACTTATAATTTAAACGAATACTCATATTTAGTTTTGAGCTTCTTCGTGGCTAAGCGGTTAACGTACGCATCTTTGGCGTGAAAGGCCCGGGGTTTATTCAGGGTGGGAGCTCATGTGGTTCGGATTCCACGTTAATCAGTATGTCCCGTATCATATAGCCTCGCTGCTGAAAGTGATGTTAAACTCAAAATCATCTCACCTCACCTCACATTAAGTTTTTTTTCTATGTAAGTATCGGAAATTTGAATATTAAATAATTTTTTGCATTACTTCCCATTAGAAATGAAATTGTAGAAAATATCTAAACATCTATTCTGTTATTTTTAATTAATAATGTAAACACCGAATTCCATACTTTCAACTTGAGTGAATGCTCACATTTGGAAATTTTACAATAAAGAGTTAAAATTTGTATTGTATAAATTGCTCCGTTTTCCACTTTTGAAAGCAGAATTTTCGAAAAATGCCTAAACATGTATTCAGTTATCTTTTATGAGAAACTCATATCCAGAGCTAGATTTTTCTACTGTGAAATACTTTATTATTGGAGGAAAGATCTGAACCACCTTTAACTCTTTAGAATGAAGGGCATTTTTAAAAAAATTATAGCCTACTTAGTTTTCATGGCAAAGGAGACTCCTGTTCGAAGTTTGTGAGCCGTATTCGGAAAGTAGCCTCCGATTGGTCACTGTGCGTGAAGTAGTTGGTGCAGCGCTACCATCTTTGCACAGACATGTGCGGTAGATCAAACCACATCCAGCCGTCGTAGAGTGAAGATTGTCTGATCCACTGGTTTCACTTTTGTAGCGTCGTAAAACGTGTGCTGCAATAAGAAACCTCGCCAAGTGCGAGATGCGAGCTGTTATACGATTTCTTACGGCAAAACAATATTTGGCAGCAGCTATTCTTCTGGAATTTTGTACCGAGTATGGACCAAATGTAATAAGTGAAGGAATTGTTCGTGAATAGGTTCGTTCATTTAAAAGTGGACGAGCAAACATTCATGACGAAGAGATGTGTGACAGGCAATCAGTAATCAGTGATGAACTCGTGCAAACAAATGATGGAAAAGTTCGTGAAAATCGACGTTTCACAATTTCATAGCCTTCCAATGAATTTCCACAAATTTACAGGACTGTGTTATATGACCTAGAGACACAAACGTTAGCCTAGAGAAAGTACTGTGTATCAAGACAAGGGCGGGAGATTTTTGCTGATGAAAGTTCTAAGCTAGTACAGAGATATGATAAGTGGTTGAGCTTTTATGGAAACTATGTTGAAATATAGAGCAAAGAAGTAGTTTTCAAATGTGTTTAATAAATTCTTCTTATTTGCTTTGGTGTTTCTTCTTTTTTTTTTTTTTTTAACCAATCGGAGATTACTTTCCGAATGGTCCTAGTAGAATGAAATTTTCGTTCATGTGTGAGTCAATCTTACTTTTTCTATATATTACGGGTATCATAGATATTAAAAGACAAAAATCTAAATCACGAAATACTAATCGGTGAAATAACCAAAAACACATCATGGAGGATGCTATTAATTACCATATTTGAAAAGCGTACTTACACACACGCACACACGGGTGCAATAGGGTGTTAATGAACTAAACTGACAAACTGAAAGAGGTGATTCCTCACATCAAAATAAGAGAAAAAGTTCATATAAACCTGTGGGGGAAAGTGCATAGTTTCAGAGCTAGGGCTGTCCGCAATTCCAAATTTCAAGAAAAGGACAAATTTCAAGAGGCCCTATTTCGAATTCGAGAGACTGTTGATGGTGGTCCTTATCAGTGTAAGGAAAGTCTTGCATACTCATTCCAAACTGCACATTTTATTAATGTTGAATGGGCGTTCCGAGTAAACTCTGTAGGGTGAAATTTCCAGACATGCCATTAAACGAATTTTGAGATATTATCTGACTTTATGATTGGTTTAAAGTAGGAAAGTGATAAGTCTTGATAGCAGTGAATACGGAGTTCTTTGGCGCGATGTCGGAAGTGTTAACAATCGTCAGCAACGCGATCTCTCGTACTTGGGAAAACGCATGCTGCGACGTTTTCTTTCATGCTTTTAAGTGAAGAAAGCGTGAAATATACCATCATGAAACAAGTCGCATCACGTGCTATTCCGAACAAAAAAAAATGGAACTGCCATTTCCTAATACTTCCGATTTCTCTCCGAAGCATTGGATATCCACTGTTGCCAAGGATTACCTTCTGCCTGCTTTGGATCCTCCTTGACATCAGGGAATATCTGAAACTCTAAGAATTACATCCTGTAGGGAATACCCTGTACACCTATTGAAAATTGATGAAATATGCATTTTTTCAATGTGTATGTGTGGCTTCCTTTACGCTACGCGAACCATAGGGGGTTGGACAGAGTACTACATGAGTTCTTGAGACCCGTACTTTAGTGTTGTATTTCAGTACACAAATGTGAGGCGATCTGTCGAACGCTTTTTCAATGTCTGCGAAAGATATAAATACAAACTAATGCATTTATATCTCGACTAATGTGAGGATTTGTTTAACAGTTAGTGGTATTGTCAGTTAAGAAAGTGAGGAAAAGTATTTTCTTTTCAAGTTAAGGTTTTCACTTCTCTCTCTTTTATTTTCAAGAGAACCCTCTCGAATATAAGCAATTTTTTATACTCCAAAGAGACAATGTGAATATTTATATATTATTATCGTAACCACTGAATTATTGATTCATTACATCCACACACCTAATTATCACCTTTCCTTCTCATCAGAATTTTAATTTCCAACTTTCCATGTTGTTTTGAATCGTAGGGTAAAGAAACTGACCATTTTACACCTAATTTATTAGTGATCTTATATAAATGAACTGGAGAGAACATTTGTGCAGAACACTCAATGATAATAAGTATTCAGCATACATGAGTGCTACGATCAGCCCCTTTTGTAGATAGTTATATACATTTAACTCTTTTAGGATTTCCATCTTTTTTTAGGTAAATTTTAGACTTTTACTCAAACAGCTACTGGTTCCTTACTCTTTATCGTATGTTCATGGTTCATACCTCGTTTGTTTCAGGATAGATGATACTTTCCAACAGTACCAACCCCTTGTCCATATTATACACCAGAAACAAGAAAATTGAAAAAAAAAAAAAAAACAGGAGATTTTTCGAAATTATTTACGAATTTTTGTGCTCCTCTGGTCCAGGCCTGGGTTCACGCAGGGATCTAAATTTTCTAAACAAAAAAATTAAAAACTACACTGTTAGGTATGTAATTTGTGTGGAAAACTTCGTTCTTGTATCTTGAAAATTGAGGTCGGGAAACATTTTTGAAAGTCTGAAGGTGACTCATTTTTACATACGTTATTTTCGTTAGTATAACAAGCCCTTTCCAACGGTACCACTCATATGTATGTATCATATACCTGAACCGGAAAAATCGGGAAAACCGGAATTTTTTCTGAAAAAATCACCTCCTCGAAACACTTGCACCCCTCGTGCCCGGACTGTTTCACGTAGGGATCTCAGAAAAATTTGAGAAATACGCGAGGTACATACAATCCGTATGCAAAGTTGCAATCTGATATCGTGAAATTTAATGGCGTGAAAAATTTTTGAAATTTGCCTTTTAAAAAAATGTCACTCCCCTCCGCCCCACTCGGCGCTGCCAAGTTGACCATCCAGTTTCAAAACGCATCTTGGGTGGTCTTTGGTCCATCCTTGACTAATAAAAAATATTCGGCTTAAATATCTGTTATAGAACCTAAATAAGCGGTCAAAGACGATACTACGCCATGGTAACAAAAGTTATCAAAATTTCTAAAATGGTTAAGTGTACTATCATGTTTTTGGAAATTCCATATTTCAATACAGTATTCCAGAAAGATATAAGTCTTACCTTCGCAAGTGCTAATATAGACGCTAAGATAACAGCGATTTTCATTTTCTGAAAAAAAAAAAATTGAAATTGAGAACTAGTTTCGTCATATAGCCTACCTTTCATTAATATATATTATATTTTTAATTAAACAAATAGGCCTTTAGTTGATATCAGATACGTTCCACTCAACCAGCATCTTTTAGTTGCTTGCATTATAGTTTCTCTTTCGTATTCAATATAAATATCTCTAGTTTACTTTAGGATCTGTATAAGAGTCCCTGAAAATAAAATAACACAGTATGCTTCTTCTTACTAATAGAATAAAAGATAACCTTGCAGCTACATAATATACAGTACTTGATTATAGCAAGCAGATACCCGTTGTTTAGCAGGTTATTTAAAATTTCCGTTCAGCACCAAGGCTATATGTGATATAGACCTACATCTTAATGTGGAATCTGCGCCATACAACCCCGAAAGAGTGTACGTTATCCTATAGTCACGAAGGGACTCAGAGTTTCTCGAGTATATTATGATTATTATTTGCCTTTCAACACAAAACGTGTCTTCTTAATATTGACACTATGTTCTTTCGTACACTTTTTCTATATGTAATCAAACATAATTCAAAGCTATGCTGCTTCGCGAAAACAGGCTAAGCATAAATTAAATTACTTGA